>NW_027254426.1:2103821-2404367 GCF_044704955.1 Pristiophorus japonicus
ACAGAGGTGGGATTAGTGTAATGTAGGCGAACCTGGTCATTAAATATCTAGACTGAGGGAGGGAGCAGTGTAATCTAGGCAGATGTTGGTGTGAACTCCTGGAGCGAGGTGGGAGCCCTCTCTGGGAAGTCGCATCATCGCATCACTGGAATCATCTCAGAGATCCTGAGGTTCATGAATATTTATTTACTGTGAATGCTTTACCGTTATTTTATGTGATGCAATAATTCAGAAATCATATAAGATGCAGTCCATTTTTTATTATTTTATTCCTTCCTTTTATCAGCCAATTTCTCGTCTTTTGTTCTCACTTGGAGTTGAACAGAGGAAGCGAAACTCTGTTCGCTCTGTTCTGTCAACGCTATGTTATAGGCGGGTAAATATCCGCTGATCATTTAGTTCCAGTCAGTGTCTCCTTTGTCAACATCTCAAGTTCTGTATTAATGGCAGTGCTTCAAATAGGTGGAACAGGATTACAAGCGTCATTAACATTCACAAACAAAATGTTCATTCAGCCAGATTTCATTCATGTATTTCCAATCTTTATTTTGAATTTGCAATTTGGTCCCATGCCGATCTGTCACAGTTCAGTAGGTCTCTCAGCGAGAAACAGAGTAGATATATCTGTTGCCTCCGGCTGTACACTTCTGATCTTTGGGCCCATCGTGCAGAGGGGGTGCGGGAGGTCAGAGGCCTCCTCGTCGGACTGCTCCGTGGCATGGCCAAGCGGAGCATCAGCTGGTCCTGGCAGCGCGCGGTCGAGAGGTTCGTTCAGCCCGGCTGCCTCCCTCTCTTCCGCGGATACGTTGAAGCCAAGGTGTCCCTGGAGATGGAGCACGCGATGTCCACCGGAACGTTCGCGGCCTTCCACGAGAGGTGGCTGCCGGAGGGACTGAAGTGCATCAACAACAGCGGCAACCAGATTTAATTCGGTTCTTCAATGGTAAAAGTGTAATATCATTACAGTTATCGGTTTTATTGCACATTTATATCATAGCAGCGCATTTGGAAAGAGGTGGCATGATAGGTCCAAGTCAGCATGGATTTGTGAAAGGGAACTCATGCTTGACACATCTTCTGGAATTTTTTGAGGATGTTTCCAGTAGAGTGGACAAGGGAGAACCAGTTGATGTGGTATATTTGGACTTTCAGAAGGCTTTCGACAAGGTCCCACACCAGAGATTAATGTGCAAAGTTAAAGCACATGGGATAGGGGTTAGTGTGCTGACATGGATTGGGAACTGGCTGTCAGACATGAAGCAAAGTGTAGGAGTAAATGGCTACTTTTTAGAATGGCAGGCAGTGACTAGTGGTGTACTTGCAAGGTTCTGTGCTGGGGTCCCAGCTGTTTACATTGTACATGAATGATTTGGACGAGGGGATTAAATGTAGAATCTCAAAATTTGCGGATGACACTAAGTTGGGTGCCAGTGTGAGGAGCGAGGAGGAAGCTATGAGGCTGCAGAGTAATTTGGATAGGTTAGGCGAGTGGGCAAATGCATGGCAGATGAAGCATAATGTCGATAAATGAGAGGTTATCCACTTTGGTGGTAAAAACAGAGAGACAGACTATTATCTGAATGGTGACAGATTAGGAAAAGCGGAGGTGCAACGAGACCTGGGTGTCATGGTACAACAGTCATTGAAGGTTGGAATGCAGGTACAGCAAATGGCATGTTGGCCTTAATCGCGAGGAAATTTGAGTACAGGAGCAGGGATGTATTGCTGCAGTTGTCCAGGGCCTTGGTGAGGCCACACCTGGAGTATTGTGTGCAGTTTTGGTCTCCTAACTTGAGGAAGGACATTCTTGCTATTGAGGGAGTGCAGCGAAGGTTCACCAGACTGATTCGCGGGATGGCGGGAATGAAATATCAAGAAAGATTGGATCAACTGGGCTTGTATTCACTGGAGTCAGAAGAATGAGATGGGATCTCACAGAAACGTTTAAAATTCTGACGGGTTTAAACAGGTTAGATGCAGGAAGAATGTTCCCAATGTTGCTGAAGTCCAGAACCATGGGTCACAGACTAAGAATAATGGGTGAGCCATTTAGGACTGAGATGAGGAGAAACTTCTTCACCCGGAGAGTAGTGAACCTGTGGAATTCTCTACCACAGAAAGTTGTTGAGGCCAATTCATTAAATATATTCCAAAAGGAGTTAGATACAGTACTTACTACCATGGGATCAAGGGGTATGGCGAGAAAGCAGGAATGGGGTACTGAAGTTGCATGTTCAGCCATGAACTCACTGAATGGCGGTGCAGGCTCGAAGGGCCGAATGACCTAATCCTGCAACTATTTTCAATATTTTCTATGTTTCTATAACGAGGGAGCAATTCATATCTAGTTTCAATCAAAAATAGTTGTATTTCAGGATAAACAACCCCGGCTGATTGTAACTTAGGTACTTAGAATATGAACAAACTATCATATTTTTTCGTCTAATATTCTCTGCACAAGTGGAATCCAACAGGTGAAAAGCTACAACAATTAATCTCTTCCATTTGTACTCAAATACTTCAAATGCTCGTTTCAAGAACACCCTCAAAGCCTTCATATTAAAACTCAACATGCCCACCGACACATGGTAGTTCCGAGCCAAAGATCACCTGAAGTGGACAAAATGCACCCGGAAGGGCGCTGAACACCTCGAGTCGTCGCCGAGAACATGTAGAAACCAAGCGAGGGCTGCGGAATGAGCGTGCGGCAAACCAGACTCCCCACCCATCCTTTTCTGCAACCACTCTCTGTCCCGCCTCTGACAGAGACTGTAATTACCATGTTGGACTGTTCAAGTCACCTGATAACTCACTTTTAGCGTGGAAGCAAGTCTTTCTCGCTTTCGAGGGGCTGCATATGATGATGATGTTACATAAGCATTTGGCGGCTCATTGACTGAGGGATGGTTCGTCTGATTTAATGCTGTAAATGAATTTAGTTGGTGATTACCTTGTCAAAGATTGTTAATTATTTTAGTTTGGAGTCTATTCCTTGCTCCCAAATTAACGTTTAATTTACCTGTTTATTTCTCTGCCTGACAGTTAACATCCTGACGATTGTGATCCTGCCTCGTGGAAAGTGCGGTCTCTCCAGATGTGTCACTCGCTATCTGGTGGCCATGGCAGTGACAGATCTCCTGGTCATTATCCTCGACCTGATACTGAGACACATTCCGATTCTTTGTCAGAAAGAGTTCCATTTCGTGCGGTCCTTCCATGTGTGTAATATTCACGCCGTCTTACTTCACGCAGCCACAGATTGTTCTGTCAGGTTCAACCTCAGTTTCACCTTTGATCGCTTTGTGGCCATTTGTTGCCAGAAGCTGAAAACTAAATATTGCAGCGAGAGAACGGCGTCTGTGGTTCTGGGAACCGTGACTTTACTGAGCGGGTTCAAGAACATTTTCTGGTACTTTATTTTGACAGGTTTCTATCGACTTGACGACATTCCCTGGTTTTGCTACATAACAGAAGATGTTCTGAATTCACCGGTCTGGGAAGCAATCACATTCTTTCATTATATTCTCACCCCATGTATCCCATTTGCTCTGATTCTGCTGCTCAATGCTGTCACCGCCAGGCATATTATATTGGCCAGCAGAGCCCGCAGGCAACTCCTGGGTGCCAGCAGTGGGGAGTGTCCCAGTGACCCAGAGATGGCGAGCAGCAGGAATTCCATTATTTTACTGTTTGTTATCTCCGGCAATTTCATCCTGTTGTGGGCGGTGCTTATGGTGAATTCTATCTGGACCCAGATGTACTTTTTGGGGTATGATTCTGTATATATACCTTTTTGTGTAATGGACGTTGGAATAATGCTGCAGCTGCTGAGTTGCTGCACACACGCGGCAATTTATGCCGTGACCCAGACTAAGTTCAGACAGCAGTTGAAGAATGTAGGGAAATATCCCTTCACACTGATTCTGAAATTAATTAACGATGAGAGGATGCAGAAACGTTCATGCATCAGACTCCCTGTGTCCTGATATTGTGAGCGAGCTGCTCTCCCCCGCGTGGCCAGTGATTCGCGTGAATAATAACACTCTCACTCACACACTGATGACAACGGGCGCCCTGTGAGGGGCCTGCAGTCCGGGTGAATCACCATCAGCATCATAGGCAGTCCCACGAAATATAGAAACATAGAATCATAGAAAATAAGTGCAGGAGTAGGCCAGTCGGCCTTTCGAGACTGCACCACCATTCAATAAATTCATGACTGATCGTTCACCTCAGTACCCCGTTCCTGCTTTCTATCCATACCCATTGATCCATCCGTAAGGGCCATATTTTGAATATAGTTAACGAATTGGCTTCAACAACTCTCTGTGGTAGTGAATTCCACAGGGTCACAACTCTCTGAGTGAAAAGGTTTCTCCTTATCTCGGTCCTAAATGTCTTACGCATTATCCTTAGACTGTGACCAGTGGCTTTGGACTTCCCCAACATTGGGAGCATTCTTTCTGTATCTAAAATGTCCAGTCCCGTCAGAATTTTATATGTTTCGAAGAGGTCCCCTCACATTCATTTAAACTCCAGTGAATACAGGCCCAGTGCATCCAATCTCTTCTCATATGCCAGCCATGCATCCCGGGAATCAGTCTGGTGAAACTTCGCTGCACTCTCTCAATAGCAAGACCGTCCTACCTCAGATTAGGACACCAAAACTGATCATGATAATCCAGGTAATGCCTCACCAAAGCCCTGTACAACTGCAGTAAGACCTGCCTGCTCCAATACTAAAATCCCCTAGCTTTGAACGCGAACATTCCATTTGTCTTGTTCACCACTTGCCAACTTTCAATAACACATGCACCATGACTCCCAGGTCTCGTTGCACCTCCCCTTTTCCTAAGCAGCCACCATTCAGATAATATTCTGCCTTCACGTTTTCGCCGCCAAAATTGATAAATTCACAATTATCCACATTATACCTCATCTGCCATGCATTTGCCCACTCAGCTAACCTGTCCAAGTCACCCTGCAGCCTCTTAGCATCTTCCTCACAACTCACACCGCCACCTAGCTTGGTATCATCTTCAAACTGGGAGATATTACACACAATTCCTTCACCTAAATCATCGATGTGTATTATAAATTGCTGGGGTCCCAGCACTGAGCCCATCTGCACCCCACTAGTCACTGCCTGCCTTTCTGAAAAGGACCCGTTCATCAAGAATCTCTGCTTCCTGTCTGCCAACTAGATCTCTACCCACGTCAAAATATTACCATGTACCATGACAGCCAGGTCTCGTTGCACCGACCCTTTTCCTAATCTGCTGCCATTCAGATAATATATTGAATGGCGGAAGATTAGGAAAAGGGGAGGTGCAACGCCCATTTAAACCTCATAAGATTAGGAATTTCTTCTCTCAAAGCTTCGTAGAGGTGTTCAATTCGCTGCCTCAGAGCGCTGTGGAAGGTGGGTTATTGAATATAATTAAGACAGAAATAGACAGTTTCTTAACAGATGTGGGGAGAAGGGGTTATGGGGAGCAGGCAGGGAAGTTGACCTGAATCCGTGATCAGATCAGGCATGTTCGTATTAAATGGTGGAGCAGGCTCGAAGAGTCGTGTGGCCTGCTCCTGAACCTATTTCTCATGTTCTTATGTCCTTACGCTGTTAAACGTACCGTGTATGGCAATGGTTCCACCCATGATGGTGCATCAGCGAGTTCACACTGAGGAGAGCAGTGCAAGGAAGGTAGTGCAGGGGTCCAATGCATTCAGTCCCCTTCAAAACAGATACACCGCTTTGGGTATTTTTGAGGGGGATGACTCATCGGGTGGGAGCAGCAGCAGCCAAGGTCAAGGCACCGTGGGTGGCTCTGCTCCACAGGAGGGCAAGGAAATCAGTGGGACAGCTCTCGTGAGAGGGGATCCGATTGTAATGGGAATTGACAAGCCTTTCTGCAGCCGCAACCGAGATAACAGGATGGTATGTTGCCTCCCTGGTGCAAAAGTCAAGAATGTCTCGAAGCGGGTGCGTGACATTCTGAA
Organism: Pristiophorus japonicus; assembly: GCF_044704955.1. Lineage (NCBI taxonomy): Eukaryota > Metazoa > Chordata > Chondrichthyes > Pristiophoridae > Pristiophorus > Pristiophorus japonicus. The sequence continues at coordinate 2,109,822 of NW_027254426.1, forward strand.
AAGGGAGGGTAAACAGCCAATTGGGGTGCTGTAGGTAATAACGATGTCGGTAAAAAACGGGATGAGTTCCTCCGAGACGAATTTCGGGAGGTAGGAGCTAAATTAATAGGTAGGATATCAAAGGTAGTAATCTCAAATTTGGTACCAGTGCCACGTGCTAGTCATAGGAGGAATCGCAGGATAGCTCAGATGAATCCGTGGCTTGAGAAGTGGTGCAAGAGGGAGGGATTCAAATTATTAGGACATGCGAATCGGTTCTGGGGGAGGTGGGACCAGTACAAACCAGACGGTCTGCACCTGGGCAGGTCCGGAACCAATGTCCCAGGGGGAGTGTTTGTTGGTGATGTTGGGGAGGACTTAAACTAACATCACGGGGGATGGGAACCTATGAAGGGAGACAGAGGGATGTAAAATGGAGACAGAAGCAAAAGATAGAATGGGGAATAGTAAAGGTGGAGGGTAGATAAACCCAAGGCAAAAAACAAAAAGGGCCGCACAACAGAAAAATTCTGAAGAGGCTAAGTGTGTTAAAAAGACAAGCCTGAAAGCTCTGTGGCGCAATGTGAGGAATATTCGGAATAAGGTGGACGAATTAACTGCTCAGACAGCAGTGAATGGCTATGATGTATTTTGAATCACAGAGACATGGCTCCAGGTTGAGCAAGTTTGGGAACGCAACAGCCAGGGGTATTCAACATTTCGAAGGTTAGGAGAGAGGAACAGAAGTCCGGGTGGCGTTGCTGATTAAAGAAGAAAGTAATGCTGTAATAAGGAGGAACTTTAGACTGGATGATGTGGAATCGGTATGGGTGGCGCGGCGGAATTCCAAAGGGCAGAAAACGTTAGTGGTACTTGTGTACAGATCAGCAAACAGTAGTAGTGATGTTGGACACAGCATCAAACAAGAAATAAGTGGTGTGTGCAATAAAGGAACATCAGTTATCATGGGCGACTTTAATCTACATATTGATTGGGCAAACCAAACTGGTAGCAATGCGGTGGGGGAGGATTTCCCGGAGTTATGAGGGGTGGTTTCTGGACCAATATGTCTAGGAACCAACTAGAGAGCTGGTGATGTGTAATGAGAAGGGACTATTTAGCAATCTTTTTGTGCGAGTCCCCTTGGGGAGGAGTGACCGTAATATGGTAGATTTCAATATTAAGATGGAGAGTGGCACATTTAATTTGGAAACATGGGTGCTGAACTTAAGGAAACGTAACTTCGACGGTATGAGGCGTGAATTGGTTACAATAGATTTGCAAAGGATACTTAAAGGGTTGATGGTGGATAAGCAATGGCAAACATTTGAAGATCACATGGATGAACTTCAGCAATTGTAGATCTCTGTCTAGAGTAAAAATAAAACGGGGAAGGTGGCTCAAACATGGCTAACAAGGGAAAATAAGGAGAGTGTTAAAGCCAAGGAAGAGGCATAAAAATTGGTTGAAAAAACTACAAACCTGAGGACTGGGAGAAATTTTGAATTCAACAGAGGAGGACTGATGATTTAATTGAGAGGGGGAACATAGATTATAAGAGGGGGCTTGCAGGTACGTAAAAACAGACTGCACAAATAACCTTCCGAATGTTCGAGGGGACAATATGTCCAGTGAGGAGGAACTGAATGATATGCTTTTCAGGCAGGACATTGTTTGCGGGAAATTAATGGGATTGAAGGCCGATAAATACCAGGAGCCTGATAGTGTGCAACCAGAGTACGTAAGGAAATGGCCCTAGAAATAGTGGATGCATTGGTGATCATTTTCCAACAGTCTATCGATTCTGGATCAGTTCCTATGGACTGAAGGGTAGCTAACGTAACATCACTTTTTAAAAAAGAAGGGAGAGCGAAAACGTGTAATTATAGATCAGTTAGACTGACATCAGTAGTGGGGGAAATGTTGGAATCATTCGTTAAGGATGAAAAAGCAGCGCATTTGGAAAGCAGTGACAAGTACGGACCAAGTCAGCTTGGATTTATAAAAGGTAAATCATGCTTGACGAATCTTCTGCCCTTTTTTGGGGATGCAACTGGCAGAGTGGACAAGGGAGAAACAGTGGATCTGGTGTATTTGACTTTCAAAAGGATTTTGACAAGGTCCTGCACGAGAGATTGGTGTGCAAAATCAAAGCGCATGGTCTAGGGGGTAGTGTGCTGATAGGGAATTGGTTGGCAGACAGGAAGCAGAGAGTCGGGTAAACGGATCCTTTTCAGAATGGGAGGCAGTGACGAGTGCAGTGCCGCAGCGCTCAGTGCTGTGAATCCAGCTCTTTATAATATACATTAACGATTTAGATGAAGGAATTGAGTGTAATATCTCCAAGTTTTCTGATGACACTAAACTGGGTGGCGGTGTGAGCTGTGAGAAGGACGTTAAAGGGCTGCAGGGTGACTTAGGCAGGGAAGGCGAGTGGTAAAATGCATGGCAGATGCAGTATAATGTGCAATTGGTGGCAAAAACACGAAGGCAGAATATTATCTGAATGGCGGCAGATTAAGAAAAGGGGAGATGTAATCAGACCTTGGTATCATGGTTCATCAGTCATTGAAAGTTGACATGCAGGTACAGCAGGCAGTGAAGAAGGCAAATTGCATGTTGACCTTAATAGCACGGGGATTTGTGGATAGTAACAGGGTGGTCTTACTGCAGTTGTACAGGGCCTTGGTGAGGCCTCACCTGTAGTATTTTGTTCAGTTGTGGTCTACTAATCTGAGGAAGGACGTTCTTGCTATTGAGGGAGTGCAGCGAAGGTTCACCAGACTGATTCCCGGGATGGCTGGACTGTCATGTGAGGAGAGACTGGATCAACCACGCCTTGATTCACTGGAGTTTAGAAGGATGAGAGGGGATCTCATCGAAACGTGTAGGACTCTGAGGCAACTGGAGAGGTTAGATGTGGGAAGAATGTTCCTGATGTTAGGGAAGGGACATTGTCTTAGGATATGCGGTTTGCCATTTCGGACTGAGATGAGGAGAAACTTCTTCACTCAGAGAGTTCTTAACCTATGGAATTCCCTGCCGCAGAGAGTTGTTGATGCCACTTCATTGATTATATTCAAGAGGAAGTTAGATATGGCCCTTACAGCTAAGGGGATCAACGGGTATGGAGAGAAAGCAGGAAAGGTGTATTGAGCGAAAGTTCAAGCCATGATCTTATTGAATGACGGTGCACTCCCGAAGTGCAGATTGACCTGCTCCTGCACCTATTTTCTCTGTTTCTCTATGTCTATGTTCACCTGCTCCCAGTGTGGGAAGGGAGGTACATATTAGAGCTATCTGCTGAAACACACACCGAGCAGTTCACAAAAGATTCCCCCTGTTCACTTCTGCTGTTACTGCTAGTTTTAATCACATCCAGGTCTGAACTGTACCTGAGCTGTGGTTAATATTCTGGATATTTTTCAAATAAAGGAAAGAGTGATGGGCTTTTTAAAGGGCTTACTTCCAATGCTTTAAATTACCAAGTATGTCGTCAATACATCCGAAAATAAGATTCATTCTTCTGGCCGGACGTTGCAATTAGTTGACTCTGTGAATGATCAGAGCCATCACGATCTGTTCGGTAGTGACACCTGCGTCCAGCAGATGGGGATGTCCCACAATTTAATTCCAACTGAGAGGCGCGGAAATGTCCCCGAGAAAAGTATGTGTGAGGAGACTTCAGGGTCTAATTCTGAACATACAGCTCCCCACAGGGTCATGACACACTGCACCCTCCCTGGGGCAGCTCTGGGTCAGACACTGAACATACTGCACCCTACAGGGACATCACACACTGCACCCTCCGTGGGGCAGCTCAGCGTCAGACTCACCATTTACTGCATCCCACAGGGACATTTCTCACTGCCCCCTACCTGGGGCAGCTCAGGATCAGACACTGAGCATTCTGCACCCCACAGCGTCATCATACTTTGCCCGCTCCTTGGGGCAGCTCAGGGTCAGACAATTCACCCCGCAGTGATATCACGCACATCCCCGTCCCTGGGGCAGCCCAGGGTCAGACTCACGCCTTACTGCACCCCACAGGGACATCACACACGGCGCCCTCTCTGGGGCAGCTTCAGGGCGAGACACTGAACATACTGCAATCCACAGTGACATCACACACTGCCCCCTCACTGGAGCATCTCAGATTCAGGAACTGCACCACAAAGGGACATCACACACTGCCCCCTCCCTGGGGCAGCTCAGGAACATGACCTGAACAATCTGCACCTCACAGAGCGATCACAACCTGCATCCGCCTGTAAGAATACAAGCTTTGGTGTGTATTTTGAGGAATTAGGCATTGCAAGTGTAAAATGAACCAAAGACATGCATTTAAAAGCTTGCTTCTGCAAAGACAAAGACACTGCTTTTGATTTTATGCTGACGCAAGGTCCTGGCTCTGCCACCAGCCAGTATGGTGTTACGTCACACATTATCACTGCGAAACAAATGTATTATCACTGGGAAATAATATGGAGGAGCTCAGATATGTCTTAGTTTGTCGCTCATCTCACTTCTCTGAACGTAGAATCACACAGAGCAAACTGTTGAAAATAATAAATTATAAATCGTTTTTTCAAATTGTAATGCACTTAATTATAACTCGTTACTATCAAAATCCTGTGTTGCATCGTCAGCACGGAAACTGAAAAGCATTTCAGAAAAAGCTTGTACTGAGGTTGAAGATAAGATATTCCAAAACCAATGCCTGGAGACAGAGGGTCCCAGGCTCCAGACTGGAAAGATGTGGATCTATAGGAGTTTAAGAGCGAAATACCTGAATTAGGGGTAAAGTAATTCGGTGTAATTAAAATAAAGTAAGAACGTCTGAGAGTAGGATTTAAAGTGCGTTCATGGTCGAATAGATGTATTAGGCAGAAACACTGAAGTCAGAGAAATTCTCTTAGGAGTTAAGTGCACCCACAAGATTTATGCAGACAGCTCACAAATATAATGAGAGGAGGCCACGATGTTCCAGCCACAGGAGATAACAGGGACAATGCCTCTTTTAAGCAGAGGGTAGCCATATGTCTGCCAAGGAAATTAGCCTGAGAATTAGCCTGAGAAAACCTTCTCAGAAAAGTTACACAAAACCTGCAGAGGCTTTTCCCCAGCAACAGTCGCCAGAACTGAATGAACCAATGGAATCATTACAATTTCTTGTATCCAATAAAATTAATGTAACTGTACCACCAAATGAAATTGCTGTAACCTGTATTAACCAATAGAACACTTCCCCGTGTTGTTCCACCATTTTGACTGTATTTGAACTGTATAAGAATGTAACTGCGGAGCTTGTCCCATGAGATCGGCGTTGAGAGCAGTCAGTAACGGTACTAATGAGGCTGGATCTCCTTTGATTAAGCTGGTTTTAATAAACAACACTTTTCTCTATAAAAGACCTTACTTGTGAGTGTTATATTTTTAATAATCCACACCAGGAGATACACGCTTGGACAGATTTTTCGGTAGCTCCGTTCCTGGGGTGTATCTTCGTGAATTTTGATTATTCTCATCGTGATCGTGTCAGGAAAGGCACCGATCCAGAGACGGGCAGACGGTATACCAGTAGCAGGAACGAGGAATAATCCTTCCTCCATCCCAAATCACCATTACGAGTCATATAATTCTCATTTTTAATTAGAAAACTCCTGCTAAACTCCGTTATTAATTTTCGCTTATCCTTAAATAAAATCTGAACTATTCGCAGTGTGGTGTCAGCTTCAGTCTTTTGAGCAGACAGTCCAAAGAGAGTTCAATTTAATCTTACGCAGGCACATCATACACTGCCCTCTCGTCGGGGCAGCAAACAGTCACTCACTGCTCAAAGTGCCACCCCCACCCACCAACACACAGGGACATCACACACTGCTTCCTCCCTGGGGCAGCTCAGGGTCAGGCACTGAACAAACTGCAATTCACAGGGACATCACAAATTAACCCCTCCCTGCGGCAGCTCAGGGTCAGACACTGAACAAAGTGCACTCCACAGGGACATCACACATTACCCCGTCCCTGGGGCAGCTCAGGGTCATAATTGCAACATACTGCTCTCCACAGGGACTTCACACATTACCCCCTCCCTGGGGCAGCTCAGGGTCAGAAACTGAACACACTGCTCTCCACAGGGACATCAAACATTATCCCCTACCTGGGGCAGTTCAGGGTCAGACACTGAACACACTGCTCTCCACAGAGACATTAGACACGGCAGGCTCAGGGTCACTCGCTGAATAAAGTGCCAACCCCCCACAGGGACATCACACACTGCCCCCTCCCAGGGGCAGCTCATAGTCACTCACTGCTCAAAGTGCTCCCCCCGCCCCCGACCACATATTGACGTCACACACTGCCCGCTCCCTGGGGCAGCTCAAGATCAGACACTGCACCCCACAGGAACATCACGCACCGCCCTTTCCCTCGGGCAGCTGAGGTTCAGACACTGCAAACCACAGGGACATCACACACTGCCCCTTCCCTGTGGCAGCTAAGTGTCAGACTCAGAATGTACTGCACCCCACAGGGACATCACACACTGCTCCCTCCCTGGGGTAGCTCAGGTTGAGACACTGCACCCCACAGGGACATCACACACTGCCCCATCCCTGTGGCAGCTAAGGGTCAGACTCAGAACGTACTACACCCCACAGTGACATCACACACTGCCCCATCCCTGTGGCAGCTAAGGGACAGACGCAGAATGTACTGCACCCTACAGTGATATCACACACTGCTCCCTCCCTGGGGCAGCTCGGCGTGAGACACTGCGCCCCACAGGTACATCACACACTGCCCCATACCTGTGGCAGCTAAAGTTCAGACTCAGAACGTACTACACCCTACAGGGACATCACACACTGCTCCCTCACTGGGGCAGCTCAGGATGAGACACTGCACCCAACAGGGACATCGCACACTGCCCCATCCCTGTGGCTGCTAATGGTCAGACTCAGAACGTACTGTACCCTACAGGGACATCACACACTCGCGCTTCCCCTGGAGCAGCTCAGGTTCAGACACTGCATCCCACAGGGACTTCACACACTGCCGCCTCCTTGGAGCAGCTCAGGATCAGACACTGCACTCCACAGGGACATTACACACTGCCCCCTCCCTGGAGCTTCTCAGGGTCAGACACTACATACACAGGGACATCAAACACTGCCCCGTCCCTGGGGCAGCTCAGGGTCAGACACTGAACAGACTGCACACCACAGAAGCATCACATACTGCCCGCACCCTGGGGCACTTCAGCTAAGATACTGAACATACTGAACCCCACAGGGACATCACACACTGCCCAATCCATGGGGCTGCTCAGGGACATCACCTGAATAAACTGTACCTCACATGGAGATCACAAACTGCGTCCACCTGCAAGAACACTGGCTTTGGAGAGTATTTTTCAGGTTCAGGCATTGCAAGTGTAAAATGAACCAAAGACTTTATTTGAAAAACTTGCTTCTGCAATGACTAACACATGGCTTTGGATTTTCTGCTGACGCAAGGATCTGGCTCTGTCACCAGTGACTTTGGTGTTTGAATCACACATTATCACTGGGAAACACACGTATTATCACTTGGAAATAACACCGGGGAGCTCAGAACTTTCTTAGTTTATCGCGCATCGAGCTTCTTTCAAGGTAGACTCACACAGAAAATTTGCAAACTGTTGAAAATAATAAATAATTTAGTTTCACCTTCAGTACATTGAGCAGACAATCCAAAGAGACTTCCAATTTAATCTTACATAGGGACATCACACACGGGCTCCTCCCCGGGGCAGCTCAGTTTCACTCACTGCAAAATATGCCCTGCCCCCCACCCTCCACGGAGACATCACACACTGCTCCCACCCCGGGGCAGTTCACGGTCACTCACTGCACATAACTTCCCCCCCCCCCGGCCCACACAGGGACATCACACACTGCCCCCTCCCTGGGGCAGCTCAAGGTCACTCACTGCCCCGACTGGGAAATCACAGGATGTCAATCCCTGGGGAAGCTCACTGTTATTAACTGCACATACATCAACCCACATTGACATAAAAACATCCCCCTCACGAAGGTAGCTCCGCGTCATAAAGTGAAAAGGCTGCACCCTTGCGGTGATGCGCACACTGCCCCCACCCTGGGGAACTCAGTGTTGGAGGAATTGCAGCTAGAATGGCATCTACTCCACACCTTTTTGCCATGAATCCAGCATCGGATCCGGACCGAATCCTGCAATTCCCGGCTGCACTCTGTGAAGCCACAGACACCACGGGAATCACACTGACCCTGCAGAAAATCACACTCGCTCCCACCGCAGGCCCCACAGGTTAGGGCAATCGACCTGGGACAGTGGGATCATTGTCTATCCAAAGGATTGTTTGCTCCATCCTCTCCCAGAACCCAAAACTTTGGCTAACAGACCTGAGCGAATGGGTCACGAAACGGAAGAAGACATATCTCCCCCATTCCAGACCCCACAGGTGAACAGCTCTGTCATTTCTCCACAGCAGCTATACTCCATAGAAGATGCTGACTCGGGCTCGGGGGAGAATTAATCATTGATCATCTTCGATTGATACCACAAGTCATACAATTGAAAATTCTCATCGGCCACTGTGCGAGTCTCAACCAGAACCTCTCTCACGGTCTCCTGTCCGACGCCCCCCCCGCCCCCTCACCAGTCCCTGTGCAGACTGAACCACAACTTCACTCATCATCCCCTGTCCCAGTCTGAACCAGACCTACATAGACTCTCCTTCACCAGTCCTGTCGCAGATTGATTCAGATACTCTCACCAGTCTCTGTTTCAGGCTGAACAAGACCGAACCAGATCCGCTCACCAGTCCCTGTGCACTGCTGAAGCACAATCTTCCCCACTCGCTCCTGTCCCATTCCGTAGCAGCCTGAAACAGACACTGCCTCACGACCGCCTGTCCCAGACTGAATCAGACTGAACCAGATGTTCCCACCATCCACTGTTCCAGTCTTCAACAGAGTAAAATCGACCCCCTCACCAGGCACTGCCACAGTATGCACCAGACGGAAGTGGACCTCCATCACCATCCTCTGTCCCAATATGAAAAACACTGACCCAAACCATCCCTCACCATCTCCTGTCGCAGTGTGAACCACACTGAGCCAAATCCTCCGTCACCAGCCTCTGTCCCATCCTGAACCAGACTGAATCAGACTCATCCTCACCATCCACTGACCCAGTCAGAACCAGACAGACCCAGACCTCCTTCACAATTCACTGTCCCAGTCTGAACCAGACTGACCCAGACCAGTCCCCGCCAGCCCCTGTACCAGACAGAAATAGACTGAACCAAACCTATTGCAACAGCCACCGACCAGGTCGAAACCAGGCTGAAGCAGAAACTGCCGAATCAGTCACTCTCCCAGTTTGTACAAGAAACTCCCTAATCAGCCACACTCCCAGTCTGAACCAGAAACTCCCTAATCAGACCCTCTCCTAGTCTGAACCAGAAACTCCATAATCAGTCCCCCTCCCAGTCTGACCAGAAAATCCTTAATCCGTCCCTGTCCCAGAGTGAACCAAACCCTCCCGATTCAGAACATTTCCCAGTATGAACCACAACATTCCTAATCAGTCCTGTCCTAGACAGAAACAGAAACTCCCTAATCTGTCCCTTTCCCAGTCTGAACCAGAAACGCCCTAATTTGTACTTGACTGCGAATGAACCAGAAACTCCCTAATCAATCCCTGTCCCAGTCTAAACCAGAAACTCCGCAATCAGTCCCTGCCCCAGACATTATCAGAAAGTCCATGATCAGTCCCTGTCCCAGTCTGGACCAGAAACTCCGTAACCATTCATAGTCACAACAGAAACCAGAAACTCCTGAATCAGTCCCGGTCCCAGATTGAGCCACAAACGACCGAATCAGCCGCTGTCCCAGTCAGAACCAGAAACTCTATAATCAGTAACTCTTCCAGTCTGAACCAGACTATCCCTAATCAATTCCCCGTCCCAGACTGAACCGGAAACTCCCTAATCGGCCACTGTCCCAGACTGAAACAGATACTCCTTAATCAGTCCCTTTCCCAGTCTGAACATGAAACTCCCTAATCAACCCCTGTCCCAGAATGAACCAGACCCTCCCTAATCAGTCCCTGCCCAAATCTCATAGAAACATATACGATTCTGTCGGTTACACGATAGGTTACATGCGGGTAGAGTGTTCCCGATCTTGGTGAAGCCCATAACCAAGGGACACAGTCTTAGGATAACGGGTAGGCCATTTAGGACTGAGATGAGGAGAAACTCCTTCACTCAGAGAGTTGTTAACCTGTGGAATTACCTACCGGAGAGAGCAGTTGATGGCAGTTCAAAGGATATATTCAAGAGTGTGTTAGATATGGCCCTTATGGCTAAGGGGATCAAGGTGTAAGGAGAGGAATCAAGAAAGCGGTACTGAGGTGAATGATCAGCCATAATCTTATTGAATGGTGGTGCAGGCTCGAAGGATCGAATAGTTTCTCCTGCAACTATTTTCTATGTTTCTATGTTTCTCAGCCCCAAACTGAACCGGACCCTCTCTAATCAGTCCCTGTCCCAGTCAGAACCGGAAACAACCTAATCAGCCCCTGTCCCAGACTGAACCAGAAACTTCCTAATCAGTCCCTGTCCCAGTCTAAACCAGAAACCCCCTAATCGGTCCCTGTCCTCGTCTAAGCCAGGAACGCCCTAATCAGACACACTCCCAGACTGAACCAGAAACACCCTAATCCGTCCCTTTCCCAATATGAACCAGAAACTCCCAAATCATTCCCTTTCCCAGTTTGAACCAGAAACGCCCTAATCAGTCCCTACCCCAGACTGAATCAGATACTCCCTGTTCAGTACACCTCGTCTTAACCAGAAACTCAATAATCAGTCCCGATACCAGAGTGAACCAAACCCTCCCTAATAAGACCCTGTCGCAGTCTGAATTCGCAACTACATAATCAGTCCCTGTCCAAAACTGAACCAGAAATTCCCGAATCAGTCATTATCCCAGAGAGAACCAAAACGTCCCTAATCAGTTCTTATCCCAGACTGAACCAGATACTCCCGATTCAGTACCTCTTTGAGTCTGATACAAAAACTCCACGATTAGTCCCCATCCCAGAGTGCACCAGACCCTCCCTAATCAGCCGCTGTCCAAGTCAGAACCAGAAACTCCCGAATCATTCACGTTCCCATTCTGACCCAGACTCTCCCCAAACAATTCCACATCCCAGACTGAACCGGAAACACAGTAATCGGCCCCTGAACCAGACTGAATCAGATACTCGCTAATCAGTACCTTTCCCAGTCTGAACATGAAACTCCCTAATCAGCCCCTGTCCCATACTGAATCAGATACTCCCAAATCAGACCCTGTCCCAATCTCATAGAAACATATACGATTCTGACGGTTACAGTATAGGTTACATGCGGGTAGAATGTTCCCGATGTTGGGGAAGCCCATCGCAAGGGGACAACGTCTTCAGATAACGGGTAGGCCATTTAGGACTGAGATGAGGAGAAACCTTTTCACTCAGAGAGTTGTTAATCGGTCGAATTTCCTGCCGCACAGAGTTGTTGATGCCAGTTCATTGGATATATTCAAGAGTGAGTTACATATTACCCTTACGGATAAGTGGAAAAAGGGATATGGAGAGAAAGCAGGAAAGGGGTACTGAGGTGAATGCTCAGCCATGATCTTATTGAATGGTGGTGCAGGCTAGAAGGACCGAATGGACAACTCCTGTAACAATTTTCTATGTTTCTATGTTTCTATGTCCCAAACTGAACCAGACCCTCACTAATCAGTCCCTGTCCCAGTCTGAACCGCAAACTCCCTAATTAGCCCCTGTCCCAGACTGAAACAGAAACTCCCTCATCTTTCCCTGTCCCAGACTGAACCAGAAACTCCCTAATCGGTCCATGTCCTAGTCTCAGCCAGAAATGTCCTAATCAGTTCCTCTCCAAGTCTGAACTAGAAAGTTCCTCATCAGTCCCAATCGCAGTCTGAACCAGACACTCCCAAATCAGTCCCTTTCCCAGACTGAACCAGAAACGCCCTAATCTGTACCTGTCCCAGTCTGAACCAGAAACTCCCGAACGACTCCCTCTTCCAGATTGAACCAGAAACTCCCTAATCAGTCAATTTCCCAGACTGAACCAGATACTCCCTATTCAGTACATCCCCTGGCCTGAACTTGAAACTCCATAATTAGTCTTTATTCCAGACTGAAACAAACACTCGCTAATCAGATCCTGTCACAGTCTGAACCAGAAAGATCTCAATCAGTCCCTGTCACAGACTGTAACAGAAATTCCCTAATCAGTCCCTTATCCCAGACTGATCCAGAAACTCCCTAATCAGTCCCTATCCCAGACTGAACCAGAAACTCCCGAATCAGTCCCTATCCCAGACTGAACCAGATACTCCTATTCAGTACCTCTCGTAGTCTGAACCAAAAACTCCATAATCAGTCTCTGCCCAGACTGAACCAGACCCTCGCTAATCAGATCCTGTCACAGTCTGAACCAGAAACTCTAGATTCAGACCCTGTCTCAGTCGGAACCAGAAACTACCTAATCAGTCCCTGTCCCAGATTTAACTGAAACTCAATAATCATTCCCTATCCAAGTGTGAACAAGAAACTCCATAATCAGTCCCTGTCCCAGACTGAACCCGAAACACCCTAATCCATATCTGTCCCTGTCTGAAGCAGAAACACCCTAATACGTCCCTGTTCCAGACTGAATCAGGAAATCCCGAATCAGTTCTTGTCACATACGAAACCAAAAACTCTCAAGTCAGTCCATGTCCCAGACTGAACAGAAATTCGCTAATTAGTTTCTGTCACAGACTGAATCCGAAACTCACTAATCAGTCCCTGTTCCAGACTGAACCTGAAATTCCCTTATCAGTTCCTCTCACACACTGAAACAGAAACTCCCTAATCAGCAACTGTCGCAGTCTGAACTGGAAACTCCCTAATCAGTCACTGTCCCAGAGTGAAGCAAACGATTCCTAATCAGTCCTACCCTAGGCTGAACAAAAAACTCGATAATCAGTCCCTGTCGTACGCTGAACCTGTCCGTCCTGAACCAGACCCTAACCAGGCTGAACCAGAATCTCTCTAATCATTGCCTGGCCAGTCTGAACCAGAAACTGTGTGATCAGTCCCAATCCCAGACTGAACAAGAAACTCCCTAATCAATCCCTGTCTCTATCTGAAGCAGACCGTCCCAAATCTGACACTGTCAAAGTCTGAACCAGAAGCTGCCTAATCAGTTCCTGTCCCAGACTGAGCCAGAAACTCCGTATTCAGACCCTGTCCCAAGCTGAACCAGAAACTCACGAATCAGCCCTGTCCCAATCTGAACCACACCTTTCCTAATCTGTCCCTGTCCGAGTCTGAACCAGAATACCTGTCCCAGTCTGTCCCAGACATAACCTTCAACTCCATAATAAGCCCCGCTCCCAGTCTGAACCAGAAGCTCCCCAATCAGTCCCTATCCCTGTCTGGACCAAAGCCTCCCTATTTTTCCCTGTCCCAGTCTGAACCCGAAACTCCCTTATCGTTCCCTTTCCCAGACTGAACCTGACCCTTCCTAATCAGTGCCGGTCCCAGTCTGAAACAGACTCTTCCTTATTCGTCCATGTCCCAGACTAAAGCAGACCCTTATCTAATCAGTCCTTGTCTCAGACTGAACCAGAAACTCGCTAATCTGTCCCTGTTCAAGTCGGAATCAGAAATAACCCAATCACTCCTGTCCCAGTCTGAACCATAAACTCCGGAATCAGTCCCTGTCCCAGTCTGAATCAGAAACTCGCTAATCATTCTCCTGCCCCAGACTGAACCAGGCCATCTCTAATCAGCCCCCGTCACAGTTTGAACCAGACCCTCCCTAATCAGCCGCTGTCCCAGTCTGAACCAGACCCAGCGGTCGCACATTGAACTTGAATAAGGCTAGCACTAGCTTAGATGTAAGGCGCTGGTTATTTACCGGGTAATTAATGGACATTAAGAACAAGGTGTCATTTCATGTGGTGAATGCAATTTCGCTAAGTTCCTTCAACTGAGAGCTGGATCTCAGGGAATTCACGGTTAGAGTGATCTTCAGGACAACGTTTCTATAACCGAGATTGTACCCAGAGGAATTTCATAGATTTTTCCCCCAAAATTGGAGTGTTTGTTTCTGCTTGTTTGCCTGTCCCATGAGATCACACTGGTTTGGTTTGGTAGGTGTGGATATATTCTAGTACACAAGGTGTCGGATTTGTGTTATGCAAGCACGGTTGAAAAGAGTGTCTTTACCTGTCCGTAATTATTCAAATGTCTCGATAATTCACGCCACTTTCTGAATTTGGACATTTAATCGTATTCTGTCGCAGGTTTGACAGAGAACTCATTGGCTCAGTGCTTTCGAATGAGACGTCAGATCATGGCCCAGGAAATGATGGACATACAAGGTCCCATGGGCGAAAATTAGAGATTTCTCCCCTCTGCCGATGCAGAATAACCAGTTATTTCTCATATATACTTCATTGAAGAGATAGATAAATATATAATCGTATCAATAGGACACCTCGTAGTGAACACGTGACACACTCAGTGATACGAGTACCAATTCCCCAATCGGAACATACACCAACAAAATGATTTGCTTTACTTCTTCTTCAACCACTATATACAAACTGAACATTTAATTCAATCTCACTGAGAGTATCACCGATGAATATAAGAGCAGACCGGTTATGCTTCAAATGCATAAAACACTGGTTCAGCCACAGTTAGAGTGCAATTCCTGCACATCTTCTACCGGAAAGATGTGATTGCACAAGAGAGGGTACAGAGGATATTTAAGAGGATGTTGCCTGGATGGAGAATGTTGGCTATGATGCAAGATTGGATAGGCTGCGGTTGGTTAGTTTCGAAGAGAGAAGGGAGTCATTGTTGAGGTGTATAAAATTATGAAGGGACGAGATACAGTGGATATTTCCCTTAGCAGAGTGGATGTTGTCGGAGGTAGGCACCTTTAGAATATACCAGAATACTAGGCATTAGGCACCTGCTAGATATATCAAAATTCACATCAGCTTAAAATGGACACACACATAAAATGGCTGCCCAGGCATGATGAGAAATCAGGTAGTCAAGCTGTGAACTGTTGAACGTTCAATGACCAAGCAATAACCCTGTGAGGCCCACTGTAGGAATGCCTGGGATGCGGGAAGGCAGAGATAAGAAGGAAACCATCTCCTGTGAACAAGGTCATAAACCAATTAATTCCCCAGGAAGAAAGATAAGAGGGAAACAATCTCCTGTAAACAAGGTTATAAACCAATTATTTCTCCCAGATGAAAGAACGAGGGAGAGAACCTATAAAGTCATCGATCAGCCCAAGCTGACATTAACCGAACATATGGTTCCCTGGATACTAGGTGAATTCTTTTGGGTTAAAATAACCTATATGTAATCTATAATCATTGTGATTGGCTTGTGTCCAGCCGTGATCGGCTGTGTAGCTGCAGCCAACTGTTTTGTAACTGTTGTGTACATATAAAGGTGCATGTAACCCTTTGTTCGGAGGAGAGAAACCTGGTTACGGTCCTAAGTTTTTCCTCCCCGCTGAGCGTAATAAAAGCTGCATCAGCATTGGAACCGACTCTGAGTGTTGAGTGATTCTTCTAAGAAAACACTAACGCTAACAATGGCGTAGTCGACGGGATTTCCCGGAGTCGCTGGACGCCCTTGGAAAAAACCCGGGTGAGTAAAAAAAAAAAAATTTTTAAGTATAAAGGGTGCGGAAGGTGGAAGCTGGTTGATCGACATGAGGAGACGGTCTAATATATCAAACGCCAAGCCTGAGCCTGAATTAAGAGGACTTTTGTCCCACGTGACAGCCAGGAACCAAGTAGGCGTAGGAAACACAATTAGACCGTGGGATTGTGATACCGAGAGACATCTTCCGGACCCAGTAGTGTAATTTGAAATACCCCGGGGTAGAACCAAGCGGTGGACAGCGGCTAACGGAATCCAAACCTGTGAACAGGGTCGGACCAACGGGCTGAGCGGTGGTAGGTAGTCGTTAAGGATACGTAGAGCACTGCGGGAATTGCTTAAACGCATTTTTAAGAATTGTATAAGTTTGTGTAACAGCAGACCTTGTGACCTGACAGTAGCCAAGAGATAGTTTACTACAAGTCGCGCTAGAATGAAAGCGGACCTCTGAGAGTAGATTCCCAACGGTGCTAGTCCTACCCAGGAATGGCCATGAAAACAAGTAAACTCGAGTGGGGACCAGAAGGGTCGCTTACCCGCCACCTGGCGGAAAAACAAAAGAAGCTAATTGAAAAAATGATTAAAGCAGGGTGGAATCCTCAGGAATTAGTTATGTGAGGAATTATTTAGATAAAACTACGAATTCCCTGAAAGGTCATGGATCCAAAAATAGAGCCGGCCAAAACAAGAAGAGAGACTTTTGTAAATGTCTGATCTTTGAGTGAGAATTGTCTGTGTGATTTTTGACTGCAGAATGAATTTTTTTATGTTTTCATGTTCCGAAAGCCTGTTTGGAAGAGGAATGCAAGTGTCTGTTTATTTTAGAAACAGAGTGAAAGTCTTTTTTTAACCATTTGTAATGTTGTCCTGTATGTGGGAAGTTTTAAGACATTTAAGTTAGAAACGCAGGTGTGGATTTATTCGGATGATAAGTTACGGAGCTCGGAAAATAAACAAATAAAGAATAGGTTTGTTGAGCAAAATATTTATTTGACATGCTCACTTACTTGCCGAAAGAAAACATGCAATGATTGATTGGGTTGAAATACATAAATTTAGTCTCGGAATGAGATAAAGAATGGTTTTAAAAAAAAGAGCTTCTAAAAAAAAAAGTTTTAAATAAAGATTGAAATTACAAAGTTTGAATTGGGATTTTGAGATATTCAGAGAAGGCACAGGAAATACTGAGGTGGATTAAAAAAAAAGAAAAAGATTAAATTAAATCTGATCAGGTCAAACTCCTGGGCAAGTGGCGAGCTATCTGCGAATGTGTAAAAGGAACATTTGGAAAATGTTAAAAAAACAGCAAGCTTTAGTAACGACTTTGAAACTGGAGCATTTTGAAATAACGAAAGGCAGCACTCAAACTCTCAAAGCTGGACTCCATTCCAGTTATGGAGAAAAAGAAAAAGATAAAGGCGCCACTTTGAAAGTAAAGACATGATTTTAATTTAACAACTTTATGGAGTTACGAACCCTCCGTGTAAAATACAAAACCTAATTTGAAGAAAGGAAAAAAAGATGTAACGGACTAAATGGAAAAAGACATAACTTACTAAATACTAGTTGATGTTTGCTGTGAAAAAGATATTGGTTTAATTAGAAGAGAAAAAAAATTGGAATAATAAAAAACACTCTGCATGGATTCGAATTTTTAATTATGAAAAAGTTTCAATGCAGTTTGAAAAGATTTCCAAAATGGACAGTGTTTATCAAAAATGTCCCGAACAGTCTAAACAAGCAGGAGGGTTTTGAAGATAACGAGGAGAAAGAGAGAAATAAAAAAAAACAGAATTGTATTTCAGTAAACAAACTTGCTATTGTATGTGTGGTCTTGTTTTAAAACAAATTAAAAAAATCCTTTGGCAAGTACTTGAATTAGCAGTTAAGAAAACATTGGAGTTTACTCTAATGATTTATGCTGTTTTTAACGGATTCCAAATTTCGAAGCCAGTTTTGAAGGCACAAAGACTTTTTTTTTCAGATGATTACGTGAAGTCACGTAATGACATCAGGTCTTCTTACAAACCTGGAAAGGATTTAACCCTTTCCATTGACAGCCGTTTTATACTGAACATTATTAATTTGGATTTCTTAATCGGAAAAAAAAAGACTCACCTAACAGAGGAAACTAAAATATAAACAGAACTAGCTTATGTAATAATGCTTGCCTGATACAATAAAGAAATAGATATTCAATAAATCAAATTGAAGAGTTAAAAGCTAAGATAAACAGGCTGGAAGAGATAACAGGACTAGACGGATAGTGCAGTGCACAGCCATAGCACCATCACCTCTGGCAATAGAGCCAATGTACCCCACGGTGGGTAGGTGTAGTCCACAAACCCAACCTAACGGTAAAGCAGACAGCGATGTTTGGAGGAATAGCTTTGGCCTTGGTCATAGGAGTTTGGGTAATATTTAAGTGGGTAAAGACACGGACGCACGCCCGACAGTTTCAGCTCGAAATGGTTCGATTATAACCTTGGCCTTCTGATTTTGCAGGGTGACAGGGACACTCGTAGAGCAAAAAACTTAACCCCTGGTGACGACCAGGCCGTCTGTTTAAAATTACAGATAATACTTACCGGAATGGGAATACGAACGGCGCTACTCGTAATATGGATAGCCCTGCGACATGCACGTACCCTGGGCAACACCGACGGACAGCAGAGCACGCTGGAAATAAACAACTATAGGAACTATGGAGTCTTGTTTAATTTAACGGACGGAATGTGCATCCCAGCAGCCAAGGACTGGAGCAAGGACAGGACTTATTTTAATGCATGGTTACAAGTGAATCCTAATAAGAATCCTAATAAGAATAAGAGTATGTGTACAGTGCTCCACGGGTATAAGGAGCAGATGCATTAAACGGAGGGATGTCAAAGGGCCTGATGAATGTACGTTCGGCATAATTTGCGCGCCTCCGGGACAATCCCAGCAATCAGTCATCCGCAAGTAGGGAATGGGGCTGTGTGGGTATTACGAGGAGGCGGGGGCAGCTGCAATATCATTGTATGTATGTTTCTCACCCCCTCCGACACCGCGCCCCATAAGAATCACTACATTGCCCGAGGAACTGCCTTGCCCCATAACTACGAAGGGACCAGAGAATGGGATTGTAATGTACAGCGAGGGGGAACTGTTGTATGATAATGTTAGACATGAAATTGTGCCTGTTCTGATCAATATTTCAGGCATCCAGATGCCGGATTACTGTACAGAACAGTCAAGGAAGATGTACAATGTATTAAGTAAAGTTGTAATGCAGCAGGCTGCCGATGCAATGGGTGCCAGTAGGTTCCGGGGACAGGGGTTAGCCCCCAGGATGAAGTGGGAAATAGTTAATGATCTTGCTACCGTTTTCAATACAGGGACCTCCGTAGTGAACTCGATAGACATACAAGGATTAAATGAGAGGGTGGAACAGCTTAGAGGGGTGATGAAGGCGTTATTGGAGAGGGTGGAGCAAAACCAGGAAGACAAAGCCAACCTAGGAAAGGAGGGTGCCAAAATCCAGCTGGATGACATCTCAGTCCTGGAAGCTCACGCCAGAACCATCAATCCCCTCATTGATAGAGAACAGGAAGATTTAGCTCAGTTGGCTAACCAAAGGGGGACACTGGATAATTGTACACTGAAGGGACTGACCAGAGTATACGTAGCAATTCCAGATTGCCAGATGGGTAGGACTACCGAGATAGGGATAGTCCTGATGATCCCTATAGCCACGCCGGACTCAGGGCCGTTCCCCCTATACCAACGAGAGAATATCGGAATAATACGGGAAAATGTCTCCATACGCTACTACCTGACCACCACCTCTGCCGTTCGTCGAAACAACATACTTACCGGGATTTCCCTTGCAGATTGCAAGCAAAAGGGGGAAATCACAGTATGTCCTCACCCGGTGGGCAGAGGGGAGCGAGACGAGTGCGGGTTTAACCGAACCGATGGGTGTGTACTAGAAATAGTGCCCGCACACATGCACTTCGCGAGGGCAGGCTACGGAGGGAGGGGAAGATACTGCGTCTCTACCACAGAGCGTTCATACCGGTATAATGACCTGCAGTGCCCTATACCGCAGCCAAACTTTTGCTTTACACCACAACGACCTGTCGCGATCGGGCAAGCGCATATTACCCAGGTTAGGCGCCGGAAGTCCGAAGTTATCGAGGAAACCGATCAGCTTCATGATCATTTACAGGAGTATGACGAGCCAGAGCAGGGTCCCTATCCCACATCTCACCGAAGTATTACGAGAGTTCAGGCTCAGAGTGGGTCAATCTGTAAAACTATATCACCAACTGCAAACTAAAATCAAAGTACTGGAAGAAGATACCGAGGTAGACTTACAAAGTCAGAGTTGGTGGAGAAAGGTCTGGGACTGGGGAATAAATGTAAACATCCACCCATGGATTCGAAATAATTTCACATATACTGGTCGGGATACAATTGATCTTAGCAATAACATGGGGCGTAATGGCCTGCCAGGCATGCAGACACCACGCACAACGAAGACGGACAAATCACCGTTCCCCGGATACTAAACAATCCTGTTTTATAAGGGGGCAGGAGGATTTGGCCTTTGTCAATTCGATTTAAGCAACCGGGACTCCTGAAACCACGTGACTGGCCAGCACGTTGAGGCAGGGAGTACCGGGCCGTGCACAAAATCTAATAAAGATCGAATGGTCGGTTAAAAGAGGACTAGGACTAGTCCCTTTACCGAAAGGGGGAGTTGTTGTAGGAGGTAGGCACCTTCAGGATATACCAGAATACTAGGCATTAGGCAGCTACTAGATATATCAAAACTCACATAAGCTTAAAATAGACACACACATAAAATGGCTGCCCAGGCTTGATGGGAAATCAGGTAGTCAAGCTGTGAACTGTTGAACGTTCAATGACCAAGCAATAACCCTGTGAGGCCCACTGTATGAATGCCTGGGATGCGGGAAGACAGAGATAAGGAGGAAACCATCTCCTGTGAACAAGGTCATAAACCAATTAATTCCCCAGGAAGAAAGATAAGAGGGAAACCATCTCCTGTAAACAAGGTTATAAACCAATTATTTCTCCCAGATGAAAGAACTAGGGAGAGAACCTATAAAGTCATCGATCAGCCCAAGCTGACAATAACCGAACATATGGTTCCCTGGATTCTATGGGAATTCTATTGGCTTAAAAGAACCTATATTTAATCTATAACCATTGTGATTGGCTTGTGTCCAGCCGTGATGGGCTGTGTAGCTGTAGTAAACTGTTTTGTAACTGTTGTGAAACATATAAAGGTGCATATAACCCTTTGACAGAGGAGAGAAACCTGGATACGGTCCTGAGTTTTTCCTCCCCGCTGAGCGTAATAAAAGCTGCATCAGCATTGGAACCGACTCTGAGTGTTGAGTGATTCTTCTAAGAAAATACGAACACTAACAGTGGCCAACAACCAGAGTCACAGATTTAAAGTAATTGGTAGACGGTTTAGAGGGGATTTGAAGGGAAATGTATTCATGCCAAGAGTGGTGGCGGTGTGGAACGCACTACCTGAAAGGAAGGTAGAGGTAGAAATGCTCACCACATTTAAAAAGAGCATTGGATGTGCACTTAAACTGCTGTAACCCACAGGGATACGGACCCAGAGCTGGATGGTTGGGTTAGATTGGATAGCTTTTGGTCGGCCTGCGGAGATAGGATAGGTCAAAAATGGCCTCTATCCGTGTTGTGAATTTCTATGATTCTATGATCGTGCTGACATCGAGTCTGGAGATTATAGTTACATATATTTGTGTAAAAATTATATAATTTAAGAAGTTTTAATTTGAAGGACATTGTTTTCTACGGAGAAAAAGTAATCCTATCTTGACAACAATATTACCAGGTGGATACAGTGGGTTGGTACATAATGAGAAAGTACCATGTATTTGAGTGAGAGGCGCTTGTTGATGGTCTGGGAGTGCACTGTTGTGTTCAGGGTTGTTGGGGAAGGGGAAATGAGGGGTTGTAGCAGATTGTTTCAGCAGCAGCGTCAACCCCTGATCACCATCCTACAGGGCGCGGAGGAATGAAAGGATATCACTGCTTCATTCCCAACGCTTCTGGCATCCCGCGAAATATAAACAGACGAGTTATCTCCTCCTGTTCCCAGGTACCTTTAACCTGTTTCTTACCAGTTAGTCATTTCGATTCACATAACCGAGAACGGTCGCATAGTGGTTTTGTTACTGGACTAGTAATCCAGGAATGACCTCGAGATATAAAAGCCCACTATGGCTGCCGGGGCATTTCAGCACAGTTACTTAATTAAATCTGCAATAAAAAGCTATTGGCAATAATTGTG
This sequence comes from Pristiophorus japonicus, assembly GCF_044704955.1. NCBI lineage: Eukaryota > Metazoa > Chordata > Chondrichthyes > Pristiophoridae > Pristiophorus > Pristiophorus japonicus. The sequence continues at coordinate 2,131,933 of NW_027254426.1, forward strand.
ACCAAGGAAGCTACCGTACAAGTGAAAACAATATTTCCAGGTTTCTTAAAAGCCCATCTATTAAACTCCTTCATTACAGGGAAATCTACCGTACTTACACAATCTGGCATATATTTGTGGCTCCAGGCCAAGAGCGCGGATCCAGATTTAGTTTAGGTCTAACTGATCTCTGAAACGGTCTACCGAGCCGTTCAGTTGTACCGAGAACAACGGATGCAGAAGGCGGTTCACCCCACCTGATCAAGGACAGTTAATGATGGGCAATAAATCCCGGCCTTGCCAGCGACGGCCACATCTCATAAACGGATAAATAAAAGGAACCCTTTACCAATGGAACTTTCTTATACTCTTCCAGCAACACTATACACTGCTACCAACAATGGTAAGGTTAATAAAGAAAATATTTCCCAGGCTTCAAAAACAATAGCCCCTCAATACCATTGACCTTTTCTGCAAGATCTACATAGAATAACCAAAGAAAGCAGGCCGATTTCTCCAAACAAAGAGGGCATGGAGGATAATTCCGACTGTAAGCATTCGACATCGAAATCTGGCACCAAAGTGTCAGCTGTGACTCAGTGGGAGCACTCACTTCAGTGGCGGAATGTCAGAGGTTCCAGTCACACACCACAGATTTCAGCATATGCTCTAGGCTGGCACTCCAGTGCAGTACTGAGGGAGTGGGCCAACGTCCATAGTGATGTCTTTTGTGTGAGATAGGAAACCAAGGCCCCATCTACTTGCTCAGATTCCATGCCATTATGTACACAAAAAACAAGGCTTTCTTTGGTCGATTTTGCCACATGCCTAATATCAATGATTGTATTACCAACAGCGTTCAAATTATTCCCCAAACCAAAATCCGATGCATTAATCTATCCCTTATAAAAAGTCAGTAAAAGTAAGAATGGTAACCCATAACAGTTAATACTAAACCAAGTCATATATTACTTAACTAATTACATTTAATAACAATCATACAATGACACAGCACAGAATGAGGCCATTCGAACTATCATGATTGTGTAGGCTCTTTCAAAGTGCTACCCATTAGTGCCACTACAGTGCTCTTTCCCCATTGCCCTGTGAATGTTTCCCTTTAAACGATATATCCAATTACATTTTGAAAGTTACCGTTGAAGCAGCCTCAAAAATCTTTTCCAGCAGTGCATTCCAGATCATGATAACGTAGTGCATAAAAAACTCTCCTCATCAGCCCAGTGGCTATTTATTTGGTATATAACTTAAATACGAATAAGAGGTGATCTTATCGAAACGTATAGGATTACGAGGGGCTCGACAAAGTGGATGCAAATGGGATGTTTCCACTGATGGGGGAGGCTAGAATTTGGAAACATAATCTTAGAATAAGGGGCCGACAATTTAACACTGAGATGAGAAGGAATTTCTTCTCACAGAGTGTTGTAATTCGTAGAATTCGCTGCCTCAGAGAGCTGTGGAAGCTGGGTCATTGAATAACGTTAAGATAGAGAGAGACAGTTTCTAAACCGATAAGGGAATACGGGAACATTGGTAGCGGACACGAATGTTGACCTGAGTTCATGATCGGATCAGCCATGATGATATTAAATGGCGGAGCAGTCTCGCGGGGCCATATGGTCCACTCCTGCTCCTATTTGTTATGTTCCTATTTTCTTATGTAAATATGTGTCCGATGGTACAGCCGCTCTTCCAGTGGAAGCAGTCTACCCTATCTGTCCTGTAAATAAATCCAATAATGTTGAACACCTCTGTTAAATCTCGTCGTATTCCACTTTGCTCTAAGAAGAAGAAACGCAGCCTCTCTATTCTCTCCACGTAACGGGATTCCCTCATCCCTGGGATCTTTGGGTTAAATCCCTCAGCATCATCTTCAAGGCAGATATACTTCATATAAATGGAGCCAGGATTTGGACACATTTCTCCAGATTATACCTCATCTCTAATTTACAAAGGTTTAGAATAACTTCCTTGTGTTTATACTCTATATAATATAAGAATTAGGAACAGGAGTAAGCCATCTTGCCCCTCGAGCCTGCTCCGCCTTTCAACTCGATTATGGCTGATCTGGCCGTGGACTCAGCTCCACTTACCTTCCCGCTCTCCAGAACCCTTAATTCCCTTATTGGTTAAAAATCTATCCATCTTTGATTTGAATACACTCAATGAGCTAGCAGCAACGACTTCCTTGGGCAGAAAATTCCACAGATTCACAACCCTCTGTGAGAAGAAATACCTTCAAGGCAGATATACTTGGTTTTAAATTGGCTCCCCCGTATTTCGAGTGTATGCCCCCTAGTTCTCGTCTCCCCGACCAGTGGAACAACCGCTCTGCCTCTATCTTGTAATTATCCTTTGGCATACCATGATGTGGATTTTTTCTTTCGTTATTTTCCTTTCTAATCCTCTGCTTGAACTCCGAAGTCAATGACTGGGCATCCTTGTGGTTCTGGGTCGTTTTGCTTTGGGCTCTAGTGATGTTTGGGATCTCTATCTTACACAAGAACTTTCCCCAAAAGCAACTATTACCGCATTGTGATTCACTAATGGGCTTGGGTGTAGTCCCCTCCAGTTCCCTAGTGATGTTTTATCTTACCCACACACACTTGTGTGGATTACCTTGGTTCGAGCTATTCGTGCATGTCCATGATTTGTTCAGTCATGACGGACCCTGTTCCAGGCTTGTCCATTCCACTTCAATTCGCCCGCTTTTGCATTTTCCGTGAAAGATTGAGTTTGTATTGGAAATATTTTATTGATAGCCCTCTGGACAACTTATCGCTGGTTCGTGGTATAAGATGGATTTAGCCAGTATTCCTCCTTCTCAGACTAAGGTCCTGTAAAACAGAACATGTTTTGCGCGCATCACCAGTCGGTTAGGGTTTCATGTTCTGCATAATGTTTTAACTGTATCCAATGTGTCCACCGTCCGGTTCTCCTTATCGCCACAAACATGCAGCTGTCGCTTACCATTATTACCTGGTGAGTGCCTGTCCATTTTGTTGAGAATCCTGGCTTTTTGGCGTATATTTATACTGTTACCTTGCTCCCAATCTGTGGTTTCTGAGTCTTTTGTTCCTTGGTGCCAGCTTCCCAGTCCTTGATCACTTGCTGATCCCTGGTGTATGCCTCAGATCTGGTAATTGTTAACATAATTGCAACGCTAATCTCCTTACTTGGTCCCGGTAGTATCTGACTAAGGTCCGATATCATCACTCCCCATCACAAGAAACGCAGGTGATCTCATTGCTCTTCCTGTCATTAGTTCGAAAGGCGTGCGGCTAGTCGTAAGGTTTCGGCTCGCCCTGAACTTCGTTCAAATGAGTGTCAGTATATCTACCCATCCTTTTCCTCTTTCGTTGATCACTTTGGCCAGTGCCTTCTTCAGGGTCCTATTCACTCGTTCTACTAATCCGGATGATTCCGGATGATAGGGGGTATGGAATTTCTGCCCGGTTCCCATTAGGCAGCATGTTTGTTTCATTACTTGACCAGTGAGGTTTGTAACCTGATCTGAGATATCTGTAAGGGCATCCTCAACTAGGTATAATTTCTTCTGCTAATATTCCAGCCACCGTCTCATTAAGCAATTTTTGTTGTGATTGCTTTTCCCCATTTTCTGAATTGATCTATTATAACCGAGCAATACATTTTCCCCTGGTGATTTGACAGTGGGCCGTTGAATCCTGTCAGCATGTTTTACCATGCTCCCTTTGGTCGGGGTTGCTCTCTCATTCTTAACTTTGTTTTTCCACCAAGGTAATGCTTTGCGCATGTTAAGCACTTCCTACACTAATTTTCTATATCTCTTCCCATTCCCTTCCACCACCAACATCGGAACATTAAACTCGTCATGCATATCTTACCTGTATGTGCGTACCCGTGCTATATACTCAGTAGGTGTTGTCGGATGCACCCTGGGCTATCATATTACAATCTTTTCTCCATATTCCATCCATTCCTTGTTTAGCTTCCTGCCTTTTCCATTCAACATTTCCCTGCTGTAGGTTTGCCTCCTGTACATTAAACATATTTATTTCTTCCGGCCAAAGCGCACAGGTGCTTATTTTAGCCCATAGGCCCCATGCTTCTGCCAATTTCCAACCTGCCTCATCTGCCTATGCATTTCCTTGCTGATGCCGGTCAGTTATTTTCTCATGGGCTTTGATTTTTATTATTGCATATTCCTGTGCTGGATGGAAGTCTCTACCTGTTCGGTAAATATGTTCTCGTGTCGAATTGTTCCTCGCCCCGATGTCATGTCACCTCGCGGACTCCAGGCTTTCATGTAATTGTGGACCACCCCAAATGCGTATCGGTTGTCTTTACATATATTTACCCTTTTACCTTTTGCCCCTTTGAGGGCTTCCTTTAGGGAGACTATTTCAGCCACTTGGGCTGAGAGGCTCGATTCCGATTCAGCTACTCCCCGTGTTTGCCCTTCACCATCTGTGGTCCCCAGCTATTCTCTATTTCTTCACTCAAATGTTCCAGTGGGGGTTATATTGGTATCGGTGCAGGCAGTGCAGGTTGCGCTGTCGGTCGTCCAGTTACTGCTGCACATATTGTAACATTCCTACTGCTTACTTCTGCCTCTTCCATCTATTTTATTTTAGCTTTTAGCTCCTGCATTATCTGATCCTTTCTTTCCATCACTTTATTTTGTACCCGATTGCAGGCTAATACTACCGTGTGAGCCCGGTCTCCTTTTTTCCTTGGCTTGCACCTCAATCACTTTGCCTGCCTCTCGACTGTGTCGCCTGGTTGCCATTCCTATTTCTTCATTCCCTCATTTAGAGTTATGTTTTTACCTGCTAGCATTTTCCGTATAGATCCTGAGAGTCACCAGTCGTATTCCCCGCCATTTCTAAGAGTGATAAGAGACTACCATTCGCTTAGTGTGCTCCTCTTGAACCTCCATCGTGTCTTTGACCGATTCTTGGTCGTTAGTACCGCACGCCGGTTAAACTCATTTCAGCCTACTCACACCCCAAATTTTCCTTTTTACTTGATCTCCGTCCTCTCCTTTTGCGTTTATTTGTTCTCTCTGTAGATCTCCTGCTTTCCCGGAAACAGTTTAACAGCTCCAACTTGTAGCTGGTATTTAATAAAAGGTATTCACCCCAACATCTGCCACATCGTTTCGGGTTTGCGTATGAGAATCCTGCAAACTACACCAATTGATGGGGAGGATCGCCATTCTACTCAATTAACAAACTCGGAATCAACAAACTGATACCTTCAATAATGTTCAACGATTTTTTATTTCAGCACGTACATGGGGAGCATTTCACTTCCCATCAGCCTGAGAGGATCTCAACCGAACTGTTCAAATTACACGTTAATTATCCACGTTTTGGCACATGACTGTACTCGTGGACAGACCTTAACAGTGACGTGATTGGTTTTACCAAAGCATGATCGAAAACCCGATTGTTCGCTTCTTCCAGGTGTCACTTGCCTTATATTGTTATATTGTTGTCCAAGTTTATCTTTGAATTTTCTTTATTTCTCCCTTGAGTCCGAGGTCAACGTGTGGTCATCTGGTGTGTTTTATGCGGAGGTGTGGTTTTAAGCACAGCTCTTGTTGAGATAGCTCAGGGCCTTCATAATATCCTATAACATATTTGCTAATCAACCTTGCCCTTGCAGATGATCAATAGAGTCGTTTCAGGATGAAAGTAGATTAATTTATATAGAGTGGGCGACAGAAGGAGGAATTGAAATCACGTCATGGATCGCATGGGGGGACTGGAGCAAAGCAGCCCAGCGAGGGGAATCACTGAGGGAGGGGAGGCAGTGATCATTGCGAAAGTCTGTTACTTAATCCAGGCTTGTTCTGAGTTCGGCTGATCTCACATCCAGTGAGGGTCTGAGCCCAACACACACCGAATGGGACAGTGTAGAGAGGGATTTATCTGTATCTAACCCGTGTGCATCATCTCTGGGAAGGTTTGATGGGACAGTTAAGAGGGAGCGTTTCTCTGTATCTAACCGGTGATGGACCTGCCCTGGTTATGTTTGATGGGACAGTCTCGAGGGAGCTTTACTCTGCATCTAACCCGTGCTGTCCCTGTCCTAGGATTGTTTGATTGGATATTGTGCAGGAGCTTACCTTTGTATCTAACCCGCTGTACCTGACCTGGGCGTGTTTGATCGGGACAGGATAGAGGAAATTTACTCTATATGTAACCGGTGCTGTACCTGCGCTGGAAGTATTTGATGGGCATTATAGAGGGAGCTTTACTCTGTATCTAACCCCATGCTGTACCTGCCCATGGAGTGTTTGATGGGACGGTGTAGAATGAGCTTTGCTCTCTATCTAATCCCGTGCTTTACCTGCCTTGGGCGTGTTTGATGGGCCAGTGTAGAGCGAAATTTATTGTGTGTCTAACCCGTGCTGTACCTGCACTGGGTGTGTTTGATGGGACGGTGTAGAGATAAATTTGCTGTGTATCTAACCCCGTGCTGTACCTGCCGGTGGAACAATTTAACCTGAACTGGTTTCATTCTCCACGCATCAAATTGCTGAGCATTTAACGCAGCTGCAGCATTTTTGTTGGTCAGTCGTATTATTATTAAACTCATTCTGTTCACCCTGGTAGTTGCTGTCCCTGGCTGGGTTTCGGGTTCCTCAGGCACTCCCTTCACTCATCAGCGCTGAGTGTTGCGTTTGAAGCATCGGTGGTATCATCTTCTGTCTCCATCGTGATTTCCACCTTCATCACTTTGACTGTCTGCCCGAGCATCTCTTCTGCTGCAACCTTCATCTGTGATTTGGTTACATCTAGCCATGATATACGTAGAGGAAATAGATAAAATAATGTAATAGGTATCAGAGCAATGCTTTATAATGCGCGGATTGAATCCCGGCGCGGGATGTTATCAGAGCGGTGCTCATGCTCCGCTAAGCAAATGATATATCATGTACAGCACACAAAGCAGCCATTCGGACCGACTGCTCCATGCTGGCGTTTCTGCACCACACACACCACCACCATTCCTCCACACAATCCCCACAACTCTGCATCTTACCCTATTAGCAGAACCTACTAATGTTTTCTGCCTGATTTGTTGATGTTGCTTCCCATTAAATGGTTCTGTACTATTCGCCTCAACCACTGCCTCTGGAGGTTGGTTTCCCATTCTCATTTCTCTGGTTACAGAGGCTTCTCCTGAAATTATTATTGGATTTCATGCTGACGATTTCATCATCATGACCCTATTTTTGGTATCATAATTATTTCATGATTTCAGTTTTTTTTAAACTCTATTTTAAACTCTATTTTAAACTGTGCTTGCTTTTCCGCTATTGCATTTATCACAGCACAAGTAACGATTCGAAACAGGATCAAAAAGAGCACAGCATCGATTCTGCACACGAGACAAGGACTCAATGGCTTATGTTATCAAAGGACCACAGAATCACACAGCACAGAAGAGTCCATTCGATTCATCATACTTCTCCAGGCTCTGTGATCAAGCTATTCAATTAGCCCCACACTCCTGTTCAGTTTCCAGATCCCTTCAAATAACGGAATTCCAGTATTGATTCCAATTACTCAAGAACATAAGAACATAAGAATTAGGAACAGAAGTCAGCCATCTAGCCCCTCGAGCCTGCTCCACCAATCAACAAGATCATGGCTGATCTGACCATGGACTGAGCATCACTTACCCGTCCGCTCCCCATAACCCTTAATTCCCTGAATGGTTAAAAATATATCAATCTGTGATTTGAATACATTCAATGAGCTAGCCTCAACTGCTTCCTTGGGCAGAGCATTCCATAGATTCACAACCCTCTGGGAGAAGAAATTCCTTCTCAACTCCGTTTAAATTGCCCCCCCCCCCGCGGTATTTTGAGGCTGTGCCCCCTAGTTCTAGTCTCCCCGACCAGTGGAAACAACATCTCTGCGTCTATCTTATCTAACCCTTTCATTATTTTCAATTTTTCTATAAGATCACCCCTCATCCTTCTCAACTCCAACGAGTAAAAACATCGTCTACTCAATCTGTCATCATAAGGTAACCCCCTCATCTCCGGGATCAGCCTAGTGAATCGTCTCTGTTTACCCCTTCCATAGCTAGTATATTCTACCTTAAGCAAGCTGACCAGAACTGCACGCAGTACTCCTGGTGCGGCCTCGCCAATACCCTATACAGTGGCAGCATGACCTCCCTGCTTTTGTATTCCATCCCTCTCGTAATGAAGGCCAACATTCCATTCGCCTTCCTGATGACCTGCTGCACCTGCAAACTAACTTTTTGAGATTCATGCTCAAGGACCCCCAGGTCCCTCTGCAGCGCAGCATGTTGTAATTTCTTCCCATTCATAAAATATTCTCTTTTCCTGTTTTTTTTTACAAAGTGGATGATCTCACATTTTCCGACATTGTATTCCATCTGCCAAAATTTTGCACATTCGCTTAATCGATCTAAATCTCTTTGCAGCCTCTCTGTGTCCTCCACACAACCCGCTTTCCCACTAATCTTTGTGTCATCTGCAAATTTTAAAAGTTATTGTTAAATCTGCTTCCATCCCATTTTCAGTGAGAACAATCCACATGATGCAAACTCGAAGATTAAGACAAATTCTCCTCACCTTCCCTCTGTTAATTTTCGTAAAACTCTTCCCTCTGGTTAACAACTCTTCTACCACTGGCAGAGTTTCTCTTCAGTTACTTTATCCAAAGCCCTCATGTTCTTGAAAACCTCTTTTAGATCTCTAGTTAATATTCTCTGATTGAACGGGAAAAATCACAGTTGCTTATATCTACTTATAACTCTCTCTGGGGGTACCAGTGCACCAGCGCAGCCTTCGGTCGCATGAGTAAGAGAGTGTTGGAAGATCACGCCATAAAATCTGGCACCAAGCTCATGGTCTACGAGAATGTAGACATAGCCAGCCTACTGTACGGATCACAAACGTAGGTACCACAAATTACTGGATAAATACCTATGTCTCCTCAAGATCCTGCAGATCCCTTGGGAAGTCAGACGTTAGCGCCCTCGATCAGGCCAGCATCGGCACATCGAAGCATTGAGCACACTTGATCAGATCCGCTGTGTGGGCCACATTGTCCACATGCCTGAAACGAGACTCGCAAAGCAAGCGCTCCACTTGGAACTCCTGCACGGCAAACGAGCCCCGCGTGGGCAGATGAAACGTTACAAGGACACCCTCAACGTCTCCTTGAAAAAGAGCAACATTCCCACTGACAGCTGGGAGTCCCTGGCCAAAGACTGCACTAATGGAGGAAGAGCATCCGGGAGGTCGCTGAGCACCTCGAGTCTCGTCGCCAAGAGCATGCAGCAAACAAGCGCAGAGAGCGGAAGGAGTGTGCGGCAAACCAGTCCCACCCACCATTTCCCTCAACCATTATCTCCCCCACCTGGTACAGAGACCGATATTCCCAAATTGGACTGTTCAATCACCTGAGAACTCACTTTTCGAGTGGAAGCAAGTAATCCCCGATTTCGAGGTACTGCCTATGATAATGATTATATCTCTTCCACACCTTCTCGAAGGCTTTCCTAATGTGTGCTGCCGAATCGCCATGCAGAGATTAACCGATGTTGAACAGATTTTTGATGTACCTTCATGATGTGTTAATCGGTGGTGTGGTCAGCATTTATTGTCCATCCCAAATTCCACCGAGAAGCTGCTGGTGAATTCATCGATACATCTAGAGGGCTATTTAGAGTTGACCATATTGCTGTGGGACTGGGGTCATATAGCTGCCAGATTCGATAAGGACGGGGATTTTCATCCCTAAAACAGGTTATTGAACTCGATGGGTAATGACAATCCGAGATCCACACGGGCACCATTGCTAACACAATATTTTAATTCTAGATTTATTTAATTCTCCTTAAATTGCCCAGCTGCCGTGGTGGGATCTGAACTCATGCCCTTGGATCTTTACTTCAGTTCTCTGGATCATTACAACAGTAGCACAATCACTTTGCTGCCATACCCGATGAATCATTAAGTCAAAGATTCTTCCTCCGTTTTGAACAGTTTTATTTACTTGCCCTGCCAATTTCGAAGATTTGTGCACATCGACTCCAAGGTGTCACTGCACCCGCACGCCATTTAGAAAATGTATTGTTTAATTTATATTGCCTCTTGTCATGTTCCTTCACAAAAATGTATCACTTCACACATGTTTAATTTTGCCTGTCATGTGTCTTCCCATTTAAGCAGACTATCGCTGTGCTCCTGATATCTGCTATGCTCGGTACTGATAAATACATTTCTGAGTTTCGTGACATCTGCAAATTTGAAATTATGCCTTTAGACTTAGGTCCTGGCTATTAATCTCTATCAGAATGAGCACTGGCACTAATATAGAACCCTGGGTTTCACCACTCTATACTTCCCTTCTGTCTGAACGCCAACTTTTCACCACCACTTTCAGTTATTTGTTCCGGTGCCAATGTTGTCTCCACACAGCCACTGTCCCTTTTATTCCATGAGGTTCAGTTTCCCTATCAAGTCGATGAAGTGACATGTTATCAAACGCCTTTTGAAAGTCGATATATACAATATCAGCTGCACTACGCTCATCAAACCTTTAGGTTATTACATCAAAGAACTCAATCAGGTTTTTCAGACATACTACGACATTACACAATTTGCGCTGGTTGTCATTTATTAATCCATGTTTTTCCAAGTGACAGATAATTTCATACCGGATTATGGCCTTTAGAATTTTCCCCACCACAGACGTTAGTCTGACTAGCCTGTAGCTACAGGTTTTTACCCTATCTCCTTTTTTGAACAGCGTGTACCATTTGCGAACCTCCAGTCCTCTGGCACCACTGACATATCCAGGGAGGATTAAAGATTCTGGCCTGAGCGCTTTTCATCATTCCTTCACTCAGCAACACTCATAATTCCCATTCGGACCAGTTATATAGAAACAGAGAAACATAGAAATTTACAACACAGGAGGTCATTTCCGGCCTATCATATCCACGCCGGCCGACAAAGACTCAGGCCATCGGTCAGCAGCCCTGAAGCTTACATGTAATCATTTGAACCATTAACAATGGGGAAAAGTAAAGAGCAGCAAGCACAAGCAGACTGCCCCACACACTGTGACACACCATAAACTGAAACATTCTACACTCCAACCCAACCGGAGCCATGTGATCTCCCAGGAGAGTCAAAAAACAGTTTAAAATCCAGGTCAATTTCGGGAAAAGTGTTGGATTGAAAGGGGTTAATTGAAAATGTTTGTTCAGGGACTGTAATTAATATCAGTCTCCACGGGTTTACAGAAGCTATTTGTGCAGTGACTGTAATTAATATAAGTCTCTAGAAACATAGAAATATAGAAAATAGGTGCAGGAGTAGGCCATTCGGCCCTTCTAGCCTGCACCGCCATTCAATGAGTTCATGGCTGCACCTGCAACCTCAGTACCCCATTCCTGCTTTCTCGCCATACCCCTTGATCCCCCTACTAGTAAGAACTACATCTAACTCCTTTTTGAATATATTTAGTGAATTGGCCTCAACAACTTTCTGTGGCAGAGAATTCCACAGGTTCACCACTCTCTGGGTGAAGAAGTTCCTCCTCATCTCGGTCCTAAATGCCTTACCCCTTATCCTTAGAATGTGTCCCCTGGTTCTGGACTTCCCCAACATTGGGAACATTCTTCCTGCATCCAACCTGTCTAACCCCGTCAGAATCTTAAACGTTTCTATGAGGTCCCCTCTCATTCTTCTGAACTCCAGTGAATACAAGCCCATTTGATCCAGTTTTTCTTGATAGGTCAGTCCCGCCATCCCGGGAATCAGTCTGGTGAACCTACGCTGCACTCCCTCAATAGCAAGATTGTCCTTCCTCAGGTTAGGAGATCAAAACTGCACACAATACTCCAGGTGTGGCCTCACCAATGCCCTGTACAACTGTAGCAACACCTCCCTGCCCCTGTACTCAAATCCCCTTGCTATGAAGGCCAACATGCCATTTGCTTTCTTAACCGCCTGCTGCACCTGCATGCCAACCTTCAATGACTGATGTACCATGACACCCAGGTCGCTTTGCCCCTCCCCTTTTCCTAATCTGTCACCATTCAGATAATAGTCTGTCTCTCTGTTTTTACCATCAAAGTGGATAACCTCACATTTATCCACATTATACTTCATCTGCCATGCATTTGCCCACTCACCTAACCTATCCAAGTCGCTCTGCAGCATCACAGCATCCTCCTCGCAGCTCACACTTGCACCCAACTTAGTGTCATCCGCAAATTTGGAGATACTACATTTAATCCCCTCATCTAAATCATTAATGTGCAGTGTAAACAGCTGGGGCCCCAACACAGAACCTTGCGGTTCCACACTCGTCACTGCCTGCCATTCTGAAAAGTACCCATTTACTCCTACTCTTTGCTTCCTGTCTGACAACCAGTTCTCAATCCATGTCAGTACACTACCCCCAATCCCATGTGCTCTAACTTTGCACATCAATCTCTTGTGTGGGACCTTGTCGAACGCCTTCTGAAAGTCCAAATATACCACATCAACTGGTTCTCCCTTATCCACTCTGCTGGAAACATCCTCAAAAAATTCCAGAAGATTTGTCAAGCATGATTTCCCTTTCACAAATCCATGCTGACTTGGACCTATCATATCACCTCTTTCCAAATGCACTGCTATGACATCCTTAATAATTGATTCCATCATGTTACCCACTACCGATGTCAGGCTGAGCGGTCTATAATTCCCTGTTTTCTCTCTCCCTCCTTTTTTAAAAAGTGGGGTTACATTGGCTACCCTCCACTCCATATGAACTGATCCAGAGTCAATGGAATGTTGGAAAATGACTGTCAACGCATCCACTATTTCCAAGGCCACCTCCTGAAGTACTCTGGGATGCAGTCCATCAGGCCCTGGGGATTTATCGGCCTTCAATCCCATCAATTTCCCCAACACAATTTCCCGGCTAATAAGGATTTCCCTCAGTTCCTCCTCCTTACTAGACCCCCCGACCTCTTTTATAACCGGAAGGTTGTTCGTGTCCTCCTTAGTGAATACCGAACCAAAGTACTTGTTCAATTGGTCCGCCATTTCTTTGTTCCCCGTTATGACTTCCCCTGATTCTGACTGCAGGGGATCTACGTTTGTCTTTACTAACCTTTTTCTCTTTACATATCTATAGAAACTTTTGCAATCCGTCTTAATGTTCCCTGCAAGCTTCTTCTCATACTCGATTTTCCCTGCCCTAATCAAACCCTTTGTCCTCCTCTGCTGAGTTCTAAATTTCTCCCAGTCCCCAGGTTCGCTGCTATTTCTGGCCAATTTGTATGCCACTTCCTTGGCTTTAATACTATCCCTGATTTCCCTTGATAGCCACGGTTGAGCCACCTTCCCTTGTTTATTTCTATGCCAGACAGGAATGTACAATTGTTGTAGTTCATCCATGCGGTCTCTAAATGACTGCCATTGCCCATCCACAGTCAACCCCTTAAGTATCATTTGGCAATCCATTCCAGCAAATACACTCCTCATACCTTCAAAGTTAGCCTTCTTTAAGGTCTGGACCATGGTCTCTGAATTAACCGTTTCATTCTCCATCCCAATGCAGAATTCCACCATATTATGGTCACTCTTCTGCAAGGGGCCTCGCGCAACGAGATTGCTAATTAATCCTCTCTCATTACATAACATCCAGTCTAAGATGGCCTCCCCCCTAGTTGGTTCCTCGACATATTGGTCTAAAAAACCATCCCTTATGCACTGCAGAAAATTCTCCTCCACCGTATTGCTTCCAGTTTGGTTAGCCCAATCTATGTGCATATTAAAGTCACCCATTATAACTGCTGCACCTTTATTGCATGCACCCCTAATTTCCTGTTTGATGCCCTCCCCAACATCACTACTACTGTTTGGAGGTCTGTACACAACTCCCACTAACGTTTTTTGCCCTTTGGTGTTCTGCAGCTCTACCCATATAGATTCCACATCATCCAAGCTAATGTCCTTCCTCACTATTGCCATAATCTCCTCCTTAACCAGCAATGCTACCCCACCTCCTTTTCCTTTTAATCTATCCTTCCTGAATGTTGAATACCCCTGGATGTTGAGTTCGCAGCCCTGCTCATCCTGGAGCCACGTCTCCGTAATCCCAATCACATCATATTTGTTAACATGTATTTGCACAGTTAATTCATCCACCTAATTGCGGATACTCCTTGCATTAAGACACAAAGCCTTTAGGCTTGTTTTTTTAACACCTTCTGTCCTTTTAGAATTTTCCTGTACAATGGCCCTTTTTGTTCTTTGCCTTGGGTTTCTCTGCCCTCCACTTTTCCGCATCTCCTTTCTGTCTTTTGTTTTTGCCTCCTTTTTGTTTCCCTCTATCTTCCTGCATCGGTTCCCATCCCCCTGCCATATTAGTTTCACTCCTCCCCAACAGCACTGGCAAACACTCCCCCGAGGACATTGGTTCCGATTCTGCCCAGGTGCAGACCGTCCGGATTGTACTGGTCCCACCTCCCCAGAACCGCTACCAATGCCCCACGAATTTGAATCCCTCTCTGCTGCACCATTGCTCAGGCCACGTATTCATCTGAGCTATCCTGCGATTCCTACTCTGACTAGCACGTGGCACTGGTAGCAATCCCGAGATTACTACTTTTGAGGTCCTACTTTTTAATTTAGCTCCTAGCTCCTTAAATTCATTTCGTAGGAACTCATCCCTTTTTTTACCTATGTCATTGGTACCAACGTGCGCCACGACAACTGGCTGTTCTCCCTCCCTTTTTAGAATGTCCTGCACCCGCTCCGAGACATCCTTGACCCTTGCACCAGGGAGGCAACATACCATCCTGGAGTCTCGGTTGCGGCCGCAGAAACGCCTATCTATTCCCCTTACAATTGAATCCCCTATCACTATCGCTCGCCCACTCTTTTTCCTGCCCTCCTGTGCAACAGAGCCAGCCACGGTGCCATGAACTTGGCTGCTGCTGCCCACTCCTGATGAGTCATCCCCCTCAACAGCACTCAAAGCAGTGTATCTGTTTTGCAGTGGGATGACCACAGGGGACCCCTGCACTACCTTCCTTGCACTACTCATCCTGCTGGTCTTCCATTCCCTCGCTGGCTGTGGACCCTTCTCCTGCGGTAAGACCAACTCGCTAAACATGAAACTCACGTCATTCTCAGCATCGTGGATGCTCCAGAGTGAATCCACCTTCAGCTCCAACTCCGCAACGCGGAGCGTCAGTAGCCGGAGGTGGACACACTTACCGCACATTTAGTCGTCAGGGACTCTGGTGTTGTCCCCGTGTTCCCACATGGTACAGGAGGAGCATATCACATGACC
This sequence comes from Pristiophorus japonicus, assembly GCF_044704955.1. NCBI lineage: Eukaryota > Metazoa > Chordata > Chondrichthyes > Pristiophoridae > Pristiophorus > Pristiophorus japonicus. The sequence goes on from NW_027254426.1 coordinate 2,147,274, forward strand.
AAGCTGTCCTGCCATGATTTAACCCTTAGATACACCTAAATTGCCGACAACAACGTTAAAAGTTACTGACTAATAAAGAGAAAGAAAAACTACTCACCAATCAGCAGCCAATCACTTACCACGTTGGCTGTGACGTCACCTTTTGATTTCTTTCTACTTCTTTTTTGACTTCTCTCAGCTGGAGCTGCACCGGTACGCCTCTCTCGACTCCCGCCTCTCTCGACGCTGCCCGGACTGCTGAGCCTTTTATAGGGCGCTGCCTCTCTCGACTCCCGCCTCTTTCGACGCTCCCCGGACTGCTGAGCCTTTTATAGGCCGCTGCCTCTCTCGACTCCCGCCTCTCTCGACGCTCCGCGGACTGCTGAGTCTTGTATAGGCCGCTGCCTCTCTCGACTCCCGTCCCTCTCGACGTGGGAGAAATCTAGAACCAGGGGACATAGGTTCAGAATAAGGGATCGCCCATTTATATCACAAATAAGAAGCAATTTATTCTCTCAGGGGGGCGTGAATCTTTGGAATTCTCTTCGACAGAAAGCTGTGGAGGCAGCTTCATTGAATCTTATTCACTGGAGATAGACTGAGTTTTAAACGAGAAGGGAGTTCAGCGTGTGGGCACGGAACGGGAGTTGCGGCCAAGATCATATGTTCATTCCAAAGAGTCAGGTCCAATCACAGAGGCGGGAGCGGAGTAATGTTTTTGGCTCTCGGAATTAAATCCCTGGACCTACGTGAGAGCACTGGAAGTTAGGCAAACCTGGAAATGAAATTTCTCGACAGAGGTGGGAGTAGTGTAATGTAGGCGAACCTGGTCATTAAATATCTAGACTGAGGGAGGGAGCAGTGTAATCTCGGCAGATGTTGGTGTGAACTCCTGGAGCGAGGTGGGAGCCCTATCTGGGAAGTCGCATCATCGCATCACTGGAATCATCTCAGAGATCCTGAGGTTCATGAATATTTATTTATTGTGAATGTTTTACCGTTATTTTCTTTGATGCAATAATTCAGAAATCATATAAGAGGCCGTCCATTTTTTATTATTTAATTCCTTCCTTTTATCAGCCAATTTCTCTTCTTTTGTTCTCACTTGGAGTTGGACAGAGGAAGCGAAACTCTGTTCGCTCTGTTCTGTCCACGCTATGTTATAGGTGGGTAAATATCCGCTGATCATTTAGTTCCAGTCAGTGTCTCCTTTGTCACCATCTCAAGTTCTGCCTTATGGGCAGTGCTTCTGATGGGTGGAACAGGATTACAAGCATCATTAACATTCACAAACAAAATGTTCGTTCAGCCAGATTTCATTCATTTATTTCCAATCTTTATTTTGAATTTGCAATTTGGTCCCATGCCGATCTGTCACAGTTCAGTAGGGCTCTCAGCGAGAAAAAGAGTGGAAATATCTGTTTCCGCCGGCTGTACACTTCTGAGCTTTGGGCCCCTCGTGCGGAGGGGGAGCGGGAGGTCAGAAGGCCTCCTCGTCGGACTGCTCCGGGGCATGGCCAAGCGGACCATCAGCTGGTCCAGGCAGCGGGCGGTCGAGAGAATCGTTCAGCCCGGCTGCCTCCCTCTCTTCCGCGGCTACATTCAAGCCAAGGTGTCCCTGGAGATGGAGCACGCGGTGTCCACCGGAACGTTCGCTGCCTTCCACGAGAGGTGGCTGCCGGAGGGACTGAAGTGCATCATCAACACCGGCAACCAGATTTAATTTGCTTCTTCAATGGTAAAAGTGCAATATCATTACAGTTATCGGTTTTATTGCACATTTATATCATAGCAGCGCATTTGGAAAGAGGTGGCATGATAGGTCCAAGTCAGCATGGATTTGTGAAAGGGAAATCATGCTTGAGAAATCTTCTGAAATTTTTTGAGGATGTTTCCAGTCGAGTGGACAAGGGAGAACCAGTTGATGTGGTATATTTGGACTTTCAGAAGGCTTTCGACAAGGTCCCACACAAGAGATTAACGTGCAAAGTTAAAGCATATGGGTTTGGGGTTAGTGTGCTGACATGGATTGAGAACTGGCTGTCAGACAGAAAGCAAAGTGTCTAAGTAAATGGCTACTTTTCAGAATGGCAGGCAGTGCCTAGTGGGATACCGCAAGGTTCTGTGCTGGGGCCCGAGCTGTTTACATTGTACATTAATGATTTGGACGAGGGGATTAAATGTAGAATCTCGAAATTTGCGGATGACGCTAAGTTGGGGGCCAGTGTGAGCTGCGAGGAGGATGCTATGAGGCTGCAGAGCAACGTGGATAGGTTAGGCGAGTGGGCAAATGCATGGCAGATGAAGTATAATGTGGATAAATGTGAGGTTATCCACTTTGGTGGTAAAAACAGAGAGAGCGACTATTACCTGACTGGTGACAGATTACGAAAAGGGGAGGTACAACGAGACCTGAGTGTCATGGTACATCAGTCATTGAAGGTGCAGCAGACGGTTAAGAAAGCAAATGGCATGTTGGCCTTCATTGCAAGCAGATTTCAGTACAGGGGCAGGGAGGTATTGCTACAGTTGTACAGGGCTTTGGTGAGTCCACACCTGGAGTATTGTGTACAGTTTTGGTCTCCTAACTTGAGGAAGGACATTCTTGCTATTGAGGGAGTGCAGCGAATGTTCACCAGACTGATTCCCGGGATGGCGGGACTGACATATCAGGAAAGATTGGATCAACAGCGCTTGTATTCAATGGAGTCAGCAGAATTAGAGGGGATCTCATGGAAATGTTTCAAATTCTGACGCGTTTAGACAGGTTAGATGCAGGAAGAATGTACCCAATGTTGGTGAAGTCCCGAACCAGGGGTCACAGTCTAAGGATAAGGGGTAAGCCATTTAGGACTGAGATGAGGAGAAACTTCTTCATCCAGAGAGTGGTGAACCTGTGGAATTCTCTACCACAGAAAGCTGTTGAGGCCAATTCACTAAATATATCCAAAATGGAGTTAAATATAGTCCTTACTACCAGGGAGATCAAGGGGTATGGCGAGAAAGCAGGAAAGTGGTACTGAAGTCGCATGTTCAACCATGAATTCATTGAATGGCGGTGCAGGCTCGAAGGGCCGAATGACCTACTCCTGCAACTATTTTCTATATTTTCTAGGTTTCTATAATGAGGGAGCAATTCATATCTAGTTTCAATCAAAAATCGTTGTATTGCAGGATAAACAACCCAAGCTGATTGTAACTTAGGTACTTAGAATATGAACAAACTTTCATATTTTCTCGTCTGATATTCTCTGCACAAGTGGAAACCAACAAGTGAAAACCTGCAGCAATTAATCTCTTCCATTTGTGTTCAAATACTTTAAATACTCGTTTCAAGGACACCCTCAAAGCCTCCATATTAAAATGCAACATCCCCACCGACACATGGTAGTTCCTAGCCAAAGACCACCCTCAGTGGAGAAAGTGCATCTGGAAGGGCGATGATCACCTCGAGTCGTCACCAAGAAAATGTAGAAACCAGGCGAGGGCTGCGGAATGAGCGTGTGGCAAACCAGACTCCCCACCCATCCTTTTCTTCAACCACTCTCTGTCCCGCCTATGACAGAGACTGTAATTACCATGTTGGACTGTTCAGTCATCTGATAACTCACTTTTAGCGTGGAAGCAAGTTTTTCTCGATTTCGAGGGGCTGCCTATGATGATGTTACATATGCATTTGGCGACTCATTGACTGAGGGATGGGTCGTCTGATTTAATGCTGATAGATTAATTTAGTTGTTGATTACCTTGTCAATGATTGTTAATTATTTTAGATTGGAGTCTATTCCTTGCTCCCAAATTAATGTTTAATTTACCTGTTTATTTCCCTGCCTGACAGTTAACATCCTGACGATTGTGATCCTGCCTCGTGGAAAGTGCGGTCTCTCCAGATGTGTCACTCGCTATCTGGTGGCCATGGCAGCGACGGATCTCCTGGTCATTATCCTCGACCAGATACTGAGGCACATTCCGATTCTTTACCAGAAAGAGTTCCATTTCGTGCGGTTCTTCCACTTGTGTAATATTCATGCCGTCTTACTTCACGCAGCCACGGATTGTTCTGTTTGGTTCACCGTCAGTTTCACCTTTGATCGCTTTGTGGCCATTTGTTGCCAGAAGCTGAAAACTAAATATTGCACCGAGAGAACGGCGGCTGTGGTTGTGGGAACCGTGAATTTGCTGAGCCGGTTGAAGAAAAGTATTTTATGTTGACACGTTTCTGTATACTTGAAAACATGTCCTGGTTTTGCTTTATAACAGATGATGTTCTGAATTCACCGGTCTGGGCAGCAATCATATTCCTTCATTCTATTCTCACCCCATGTATCCAATTTGCTCTGATTCTGCTGCTCAATACTGTCACCGCCAGGCATATTATATTAGCCAGCAGAGCCCGCAGGCAATTCCGGGGTGCCAGCAGTGGGGAGTGTCCCAGTGACCCAGAGATAGCGAGCCGCAGGAATTCCATCATTTTACTGTTTGTTATCTCCGGCAATTTCATCCTGTTGTGGGCGGTGTTTATGGTGAATTCTATATGGACCCAGATGTACTTTTTGGGGTATGATTCTGTATATATACCTTTTTATGTAATGGACGTTGGAAAAATGCTGCAGCTGCTGAGTTGCTGCACAAACACGGGAATTTATGCCGTGACCCAGACTAAGTTCAGACAGCAGTTGAAGAATGCAGGGAAATATCCCTTCACACTGATTCTGAAATTAATTAAGCAATGAGACGACGCAGAAATGTTCCTGCATCAGACTCCCTGTGTCCTGATATTGTGAGCGAGCTGCTCTCCCCGGCGTGGCCAGTGATTCGCGTGAATAATAATACTCTCAATCACGCACTGTCTACAACGGTCTCCCTATGAGGGGCCTACAGTCCGGTTGAATCACCATCAGCATAATCGGCAGTCCCACGAAATATAGAAACATAGAAACATAGAGAATAGATGCAGGAGTAGGCCATTCGGCCTTTCGAGCCTGCACCACCATTCAATAAGATCATGAGTGATCATTCACATCAGTAGCCCTTTCCTGATTTCTCTCCATACCCATTGATCGATCCGTGAGGGCCATATTTTGAATATATTTAACGAATTGGCATCAACAACTCTCTGTGGTAGTGAATTCCACAGGTTCACAACTCTCTGAGTGAAACGTTTTCTCCTTATCTCGGTCCTAAATTTCTTACGCATTATCCTTAGATTGTGACCAGTAGCTTTGGACTTCCCCAACATTGGGAACATTCTTTCTGCATCTAAACTGTCGAGTCCCGTCAGAATTTTATATGTTTCGAAGAGGTCTACTCTCATTCATTTAAACTCCAGTGAATACAGGCCCAGTGGATCCAATCTCTTCTCATACGCCAGCCATGCATCCCGGGAATCAGTCTGGTGAAACTTCGCTGCACTCTCTCAATAGCAAGACGGTCTTTCCTCAGATTAGGACACCAAAACTGATCATGATAATCCAGGTGATGCCTCACCAAGGCCCTATACAACTGCAGTAAGACCTCCCTGCTCCAATACTCAAATCCCCTAGTTATGAACGCGAACATGCAATTTGTCTTGTTCATCACTTGCCAACTTTCAACAACAGATGCACCATGACTCCCAGGTCTCGTTGCGCCTCCCCTTTTCCTAATCAGCCACCATTCAGATAATATTCTGCCTTCACGTTTTCGCCATCAAAATTGATCAATTCACAATTATCCACATTATACCTCATCTGTCATGCATTTGCCGAAACACCGAACCTGTCCAACTCACCCTGCAGCCTGTTAGCATATTCCTCACAGCTCATACCGCCACCCAGCTTGGTATCATCTTCAAACTGGGAGATATTACACACAATTCCTTCACCTAAATCATCGATGTAAATTGTAAATTGCTGGGGTCCCAGCACTGAGTGCATCTGCACCCAACTAGTCACTGCCTGCCATTCTGAAAAGGACCCATTCATCCCGAATCTCTGCTTCCTCTCTGCCAAATAGATCTCTATCCACGTCAAAATATTACCACCAATACGATGTGCATTAATGTTGCACAACCATCTCTTTTGTGGGCCCTTGTCCAACGTTTTTTTGAAAGACACCACAACCACTGTTTCCGCCTTGTCCACTCTACTCGATAAATCTTCAAAAGATTCTTGAAGATTGGTCAAGCATGAAGAGGGCTTACTTCCACGCCAACAAATGATGCGTTGGGAGCGAAATCGAGGAGCAATAATTTAGGCAAGTTATTTTTGAAGTCCAAAAACGTTAGGTTGATAATAGTGATATTTGGAAAATAATCAGCGTGTTCACATCAAAGGGAGGTACTTCTGTGCCGTGTGTGGGAAGCAAATCAATAAATCATCCGGCGTGCAGAAGCACGCGATAGTTCACACTGCCGAGAGCTACCACTCAGAGGCTATTACTGTTGAAAGTCATTTACGCACTCGTTCCACCTGCTGACACACCATAGAGTTCACACTGGAGAGAGGTTGTTTACCTGCCACGGGCGTGCGAAGGGATTCACTCAGTCCACGAACCCCATGCAACTGCAGTGGATTCACAGCGGAGAGAAAGAAGTTAAATCTTAAAATAAGGGGACATTAAAAACAAAGAATCATGTAAAATAGTTGCAGGAGTAGGCCATTCGACCCTTCGAACCTGCACAACCATTCAATAAGATCATGGCTGATCATTCACCTCAGTACCCATTTGCACCTTTCTCTCCATAACCCTTCATCCATTTAGCTGTAAGGGCCATATCTAACTTCCTCTTGACTATATCCAATTAACTGGCATTAACAAATGTCTGCAGTCGGGAATTCCCTGAGTGAAGACGTTTCTCCTCATCTCTGTCCTAAATGGCCTACCCCTTATCCTAAGACTATCCCTGGTTCTGGACTTCTACAACATCGGGAATATTTTTCCTGCATCTAACCTGTCGAGTCCGGACAGAATTTTAGTTGTTTCTATGAGATCCCTTCGCATCCTTCTGAACTCCAGTGAATACAGTCCCAGTCGCTCCAGTCTCTCCTCATATGTCTGTCGTGCCATCCCGGGAATCAGTCTGGTAAACCTTTGCTGCACTCTGTCAAAAGCAAGAACGTCCTTGCTCAGATTAGGAGACCAATATTGAACACAATTTTCCAGGTGAGGCCTCACTGAGGCCCTGTACAACTGCAGTAAGACCTCCCTGCTACTATATTCAAATCCCCTCGCTATGAAGGTCAACAACCAATTTGACTTCTTCACCGCCTGCTGTACCTGCATGCCACCTTTCAATGATTGATGTACCATGACACCCACGTCTTGTTGCACCTCCCCTTTTCCTAATCTGCTATCATTCAGATAATATTCTGAATGGCGGCAAATTAGGAAAAGGTGATGTGCAACGCCCATTTAAACCTGATATGAGGAGGAATTTCTTCTTTCAAAGCTTAGGAGAGGTGTTAAATTCCTTGCCTCAGAGCGCTGTGGAAGGTGGGTCATTGAATAAAATTAAGACAGAAATAGACAGTTTATTAACAGATGTGGGGATAACGGGTTATGGGGAACAGGCAGGGATGTTGACATGAATCCGTGATCAGATCAGGCTTGATCGTATTAAATGGTGGAGCAGGCTCGAAGGGCAGTGTGGCTTGCTCCTGCTCCTATTTCTTATGTTCTTATGTCCATATGCTGTTAAATGTACCGTGTATGGCAATGGATCCACCCATCCCTCCCGCTTGATGGTGCATCAGCGAGTTCACACTGGGGAGAGCAGTGCAAGGAAGGTAGTCTAGGGGTCCCATGCGTCCTGCCACCTGCAAAACAGATACACCGTTTTGGGTACTTTTCAGGGGGATGACTCATCAGGTGGGAGCAGCAGCAGCTAAGGTCAAGGCACCGTGGGAGCCTCTGCTGCACAGGAGGGCAGGAAAATCAGTTGGAAAGTTATAGTGAGAGGGGATTCGATTGTAAGGGGAATAGCTAGGCGTTTCTGCAGCCGCAACCGAGACGCCAGGATGGTATGTTGCCTCCCTGGTGCAACAGTGAAGAATGTCTCGGAGTGGGTGCTGCAGGTACGAACGATGTAGTTAAAAAACGGAATGAGGTCCTACGAGACGAATTTCGGGAGCTAGGAGCTAAATGAAACGCTAGCATCTCAAATGTAGTAATCTCAAGAATGGTAGTAGTGCCACGTGCTAGTCAGAGGAGGAATTACAGGATAGCTCAGATGAATACGTGGCTTGAGAAGTGGTGCAAGAGGGAGGGATTCAAATTCCTAGGACATGGGAAACGGTTCTGGGGGAGGTGGGACCAGTACAAACCGGATGGTCTGCACCTGGGCAGGACCGGAACCAATGTCCTCGGGAGAGTGTTTGTCAGTGATGTTGGGGAGGTTTTAAGCTACCATCATGGGGGATGGGAACCTATGCAGGGAGACAGAGGGAAGTAAAATGGAGGCAGAAGCAAAAGACAGAAAGGGGAATAGTATGGGTGGAGGGCAGATAAACCCAAGGCAAACAACAAAAAGGGCCACATAACAGAAACATTCTGAAGAGGCAAAGTGTGTTGAAAATACAAGCCTGAAAGCTCTGTGAGAATGGATATGATGTATTTTGCATCACAGAGACATGGCTCCATGTTGACCAAGGTTGGGAACGCAACAGCCAGGGGTATTCAACATTTTGAAGGATAGGAGAGAGGAAAAGGAGGCGGGGTGGCGTTGCTGATTAAAGAGGAAATTAATGCTTTCGTATGTAGGGTCATTGGTCTGGATGATGTGGAATAGTTATGGGTGGAGCTGCGTTATGCCAAAGGGCAGAAAACGTTAGTAGGACCACCAAACAGTAGTAGTGATGTTGGGGACAGCATCAAACAAGAAATAAGCGGTGTGTGTAATAAAGGTACATCAGTTATCATGGGCGACTTTAATCTACATATTGATTGGGTTAACCACACTGGTAGCAATGCAGTGGTAGAGAATATCCTAAATGTATTAGGGATTGTTTCTAGACCAATATGTCTCGGAACCAACTGGAGAGCTGACCATCATAATGTGATGTGTAATGAGAATGGACTATTTAGCAATTCTTTTGTGCGAGGCCCCTTGGGGAAGAGTGACCATAATATGGTAGATTTCATTATTAAGATGGAGAGTGACACAATTAATTCGGAAACTAGGGTGCAGAACTTAAGGAAAGGTAACTTCGACGGTATGAGGCGTGAATTGGCTAGAATAGACTTCCTAAGGATACTTAAAGTGTTGATGGTGGATAAGCAATGTCAAACATTTAAAGATCACATGGATGAACTTCAGCAATTGTAATCTCTGTCTAGGGTAAAAATGAAACGGGGAAGGTGGCTCAACCATGGCTAACAAGGAAAATTAAGGATAGTGTTAAAGCCAAGGAAGAGGAATATAAATTGGCTAGAAAAAGTTACAAACCTGAGGACTGGGAGAAATTTAGTATTCAACAGGGGAGGACTAATGATTTAATTGAAGGGAGGAACATAGATTACGAGAGGAAGCTTGCAGGTACATAAAAACTGATTGCAAAGGCTTCTAAAGAAATGTGAAGACGAAAAGATTAGTAAAGGCAAATGTATGTCGCTTGCAATCGGATTCGTTGAATTTATAATGGGGAACAAAGAAATGGCAGACCTATTGAACAAATACTTCGGTTCTGTCTTCACGAAGGAATGCAGAAATAACGTTCCGAATGTATTCGGGGACAATGGGACTGGTGAGGAGCAACTGAAGGATATCCTGATTCGGCAGGACATTGTTTTAGGGAAATTGATGGGTTTGAAGGCCGAGAAGTTGACAGCACGGAAGGAGGCAATTGTCACATGAACAATGAACATTTAAAACCAGTTTTTGTTTCAGAAATAATGTTTCCGCTTGGGCTTGAACCACGGACTTTTCGCATGTGATGCGAATGTGATAACCGCTACACTACAGAAACTGATGCCTAGTTCTGTGCCCAGAGAGAAGTGTTCAGCAACAAGCTGAAATACTCAATCCCTCTCTCTGCAAAAAGTTCCTTTCACAACATCTCTCTGACCGGAACTGCACCAAACAAAAATATTCCTTTCAAGTGTGCAAATTATTTTCGTTGAACATTTATTTTGCTTTCATGGTATAACATCGTTAAGGAATCGATAATCTGCTTTTGCACAATGAAAGAAATGCTAACTGAGGGAAAGTCAGTCGGTCAATAATTGATTCTGTGCTCTGCATGTTGGTAATGTAGCCAAGATGATCCAAAGATCGGTGGGAAAGCAAGTTGTGAGGAGGACACAAACAATCTGCAAAGCGATATCGATAGGCTCAGTGATGGGCAGTAATTTGTCAGATGGAGTATACTGTGGGAAATGTGAGGTTATCCACTGTGGTAGGGATAATAGTCAGGCCATCCTGACGATTCAGTGCTGTGTGTGGCCACCTGCAGGTTGATTTTGAACTTTTGTCTCCTCTCACATGAAATAAATGATGGCAGCAGTAGTATCTCTGCCTGACACCGGGGAAATAGTGAGACAGACCTTGGAGCAAGGGTCTGGTGACTGCCAAACAGCAAAGGAAATATTAATTCTGGAAAAAAAATGTCTAAATGGACAGTGACCCCGACCTGATTTGAATACACAGCCTTCGGATCTAGAGTCAGACACACTACCGTTGCGCCACGAGGCCTACAAAGGAAGCTGGAGATGTTCGTCGAAATGAAGGTTCTGCAATACAAGGGGCTTGGAAATCAGGAGAACCAGCTTCGAGGTTTGAAGTTCGAGATCAACCCATGTTGCAGAGCCAACAGGCCCCTGGCAGCCATCAACAACAGGAAGATACCACTGAAACAGTCCTGGCTAGCTCAGTCGGTAGAGTATGAGTCTTTTAATCTCAGGTTTGTGAGGTCAAGCTCCACGTTGGCCGATTTATTTTCCTTAAATTTTTATATTGCTTTCATAGAAAAACAACATTAATTAACCCATAAATTCTTTTGCACGATGAAAGAAATGGGAACTGAAGGAGAGTTGATCATTTAATCATTTGTTCTGTGCTGTGTACAAGAACACAAGAACCAGGAGCAGGAGTCGATCATTTGGCCCTTCGAGCCTGCCTTCTTTTGCACAGAATAAAATTATAACCGTGCTTTTAAATTATAAGTACGAGATATTTAGAGGGCAGCTTTCAATGCTTGACAAAATCATTCATTTAGTTACAGCCACCCGGTATCGATTCCCGGTTTGGGAAGTAACTTTGATATCACTGTTTGTAATTGAAGTTGGGTCATTTTATGAAGTTCGATGGATGTCCCAAAGCACTTCAGAGTGGTGTCCAAACAAATGAGTTTGTAATTAAAAACACTGAATATCAGGAGGGGGATTTGAACCCACGCCTCCAGAGGAGATTGCGACCGGAACACAGCGACTTACTCCGCTCCGCCATCCTGACTGTTAGATGCTCCAATTGCAAGTTATTACACTGGAAACATTTTCAGAACGGGCACTTGTTCAGTGTTCATGGAAGGCCCAGTGACCGGGATATCCTCTCCCCCGAGGTATTCCTGAGACTGTGCTCGGTGTACGGGGAGCTTTGGCACGGGTCCGAGGTAGGTTACATGTGTAGGCTGCTTGCTGGCTACAGGTGTTCTCTTACCAGTGTGCTCAATTCTTCAAACGACTTGCTTGCTGGTTTCTCGGGTGCCAGCAGGTCCTTCATTAAAGCGTATGTTTTCGAGCAACAGCTGGTCAAGAGATGGGCTCTTCTCTTGTCTGCCTTTTTGTCGCCTAACCAGTCTTTGGTTACAAAGCTTTGCTGGAGCCTTTCTATAAAGTCCTCCCAATTATCTCCAGCATTGTATTTTTCATCTGAGCCATTCTGTGGATTCTGTATTCCCGTAACTCTTCGCCACTGTAAAGTCCTGCCCCTGTCGTACAGACTCACAAGAGGCACATACTGAAGTGAAGGTCACTCCGGACCTGCACCTTTATTAGACAGCTCTCGAATGCCAAACTTGCCTGAGACCTGTTCTTGTATACTTGTATTGGAAGGGTATCCAGTGTCTCCTGCAAATGCACCCCTGGTGGTAAGGTCGGCTTGTGGTTACAGGTCATCTCTGGTTACAGTCATGTATGGCATGGTAAGGTAAAGTTATGTACAGTAGTGTGAGATACATGACAATATTGGTATTCATGGTGATTACAGCAATTATTAATCGTCTCACTGACCTCAATTATTTTTATGCGATGAATTGATCGAGGATTGATACCAGGTTAGTGGGCCAGATCTTAAGCACTCGACCACCAGGGAACAGTTACGATACATGTCGATATATTTATATATATTTATATATGAACCTGAATATCAACGGCTACCTACCTAGACCTCGTGGTGGAACGGTAGTGTGTCTAACTTTGAGTGAGAGAAATTGTTCCACAGTGACACCCATTTCATATTTTGTTCCCTTTTAAACACTAGAAACGGAGACAGGGGAATAAATAGAGAAACCAAAGCACAGGGATATCGACAAGAGGAAGAAAGAAGGGGAAAGATACTGTCCCCACCCAGAACTAATGCAGAAACCCCTCTGCTGCGCTCGGGGTGACCACCCATAGCCTGGATAAACTAAGTTCCCAACAGCTCATTGAGTGTCGGAGTGGTACCGTGCGGTGCTTCAGAAGACATGGCGAAAAAGCGAAGTCACTGATTCCATCTCATGTGCTCCTCCGATCAAGAATAGCAACACACTAAAAATGCTTCAATAATGGTTACACCTTATCCCCACATTTGTTAAACAGTTGGCTCGTTGCTCTAGGGGTATGATTCTTGCTTCGGGGTTCTTACTTGAAATTTGACAGAGATCCCGGACGTGCCCTCAGTTTACCCAAGAATTTTGAAATTGCATCGAACTTTTGCAAAGAAGGACTTACATTTCTACAATACCTTTCAGGAACTCATGACGCCCCAAAGCGTTGAGTTACAGCCGTTGGGTTTTGTTTGAAGTGTTGTAGTGTGGGGAAAGATATGCCCAAATCACCCCACACGAACGGGAACTCTTTGCGAAGGAGTTCGGTGCAAATAATCAGGTGCCTCAGGGACTTGGACTTTCTATGAATGTGTTCTGCTTGTACCTGCATTCAAGCTTGAAACAGTAACTGGGCTTCCATCTCACGGGAGCAGCGTGCAGCGGTTAGTGAGTCGGGGACCAGACTGATGTGCGCCGCTTTCAATCTTTCAAATTTCACGAAACAAAGATCCGGTGAATCCAACTGTTCCTGTAAGCGACGGATTGAAGGGATCGGTGCTCCAAACAGAGCTGGAACACGCGCAGTGCAGGAATAGTGTCCGCAACATTAAATGTCAGAGTTATTAAGCAGACAATAATTAAACATACACTTAACAACATTACTTACACCCAAACCTTGCGAATGTTAGCCGAAGAACTCAAACACATTACAGCTCACAGATTGGTGTACAAATTGAACAAACATTAATCGAATTCTAAACTATCTGTTCCAAATGCCACATGTTATATCTTTTCCTTACCCCTGCTTCGTGACAATTGAAACTTTTAATAGTATTACGTAAGAAAACTGACCAACTTCTGATGGAAGGTCATTAACCTGAAACGTTAACTCTGTTTCTCTCTCCACAGATGATGCCTGGCCTGCTCAGTATTTCCAGCATTTACTCCTTTTATTCTCCAAACTTATAATCAGAGTATCACTTCCCTTGTCAACTAACTGCGCTCCTTCCTGATATGTAGCCTTGTCCTACAAACCAGGCTCCTTTCGGATGATTCAGGCATTCATTGGAATTATAACTTCTTAATGATAATAATTATGTGAATTATGTAACTATGTAATAATTGCCACCAGGGGGCGCGACTGTTGGAGACCTAATGGTCACCTGCCCACACGTGCAGGGAAAGTATAAAAGGTTGGCTGCCATGTTGTTCAGGCACTCTGGAGTTGAAATAAAGAAGATTAACGTCACACTAAGTTTAGCTCACAGTGCTCAGCCTCGGGGAGTTCTTCATTTCACAACAATTGACGATGAGTAACAGAATACAAATCTTCACACAACCATGCCTGTTGTTGGAATATTAGAGAGATTCATAGAAAGTTAAATAAATGAGGGCAGCAGACGGATCTCTGCATGACACAGGAGAAACTGGGAGACAGACCTTGAAGCAAAGGGATATGGATTGAGTCGGCAAAACAAGAGGCATCTGACTCCAGAGATTCGCGGGGTGCGGAGTTTAATCACTTTGAAAGGAACATTTTTGTTTTGTTCAGAAATGTTTGTGAAAGGAATTTTTTGCAGAAAGTGATGCAGCATTTAACCTTCTGCCTTAACACTTCTTTCTGGGTGTCAGGATCACATTTCGTTTCAATGTTATTCTTCCAGAATTAATATTTCATTTGCTGTTTGACAAGAACCAGACCCTTGCTGCAATGTCTGTCTCACTGTTTCCCCGGTGTCAGGCAGAGATACGCCTGCTGCCCTCATTTATTTCATGTGACAGGACACAAATGTTCAAAATCAAACTGCAGGTGGCCACATACAGCACTGAATAGTAATGATGGCCGAGCGGTCTAAGGTGCTGTGCTTAGGGTTCGAATCCTATTTCAGACATTTCTGATATTTAATCATTAGGCAGAATCCGTTTGTTTTGTCACCACCAACTCCTTAAAAGTGTGATTCAGCAGTCCACCTGCTTACTTAACAGTTCCGTCTGACGTGGTGCTGAAGTTTGTTCATTCTTTTGTAGTACGATAATCATATATTTTGCCCTGAGCATGTGAGGAACTTTTCTCCCCATCTCATTGGGTTTAATATTGGTAATCTGGTGCTGAAAGTGGAGATGTTTCTGCAGCGTAACGGTTAACACCTTCTCGTTTTTTGAGTTCTTGCTCAACTTTCTCCTTGAGCGCACATAGTACGGAACGGGGCTTGCAGTAAACCAATCTAGCGTCCTTCTGTACCCTGACACTCGCCTTGAAGCCTTGGATCGGACTGCCCGTTTCACAGAACACCTTTGGATACTTCTTGATAACCTCATTCCTTGAAGAAAATCTCGCTTCCACACAGAAAATCTTACTCCAATCCAGCTTCAGTGAGCTTAATCAATTTCTTCCTTGTAAGGCAGACTTGTCTCCTTTCACTACTATTAGAGGCAAGTTCTGAAATTGATTTTTATATTTCCCCGGTACAGTGTTACGACATACCACAGGAATTTACTCTCCCGAGTAGCCTCGCAGCTCGATCTTGGGTTTCTCCAGTTGGAAATCACGCAATTTGTCGCGGTACAGTGACTCCGGTATTACACTCACGGATGCACCCGTGTCAATTTCCATTGGTATCTTGAATCCCGCAACATCTATGTGGATTTTGATGCTTTCCGAATCGCTGTCCGTTAACCTCGTGCTCCTGATGATGTGTAACTCTAACATCTCCTCGTCCTGTTCTTGTTCTTCCATACTATGTCGTCTCTTGGGATTTCTACTCATAGCTTTGAACGCTGGACTCATAGCTTTAAAAACAGGTTTACCCCTTCAGTCGGCATGCCTTCGCAAGATGTCCAGTCTTTCTCTAGAAAAAACACTCTGCCTTCACGTGTGGACAACTTTGAGCAATGTGTTGTCCCAGCCACCTACAGCATGACTTCGACGCTCTGGTAGAATTTCCAATTTCTGAGGCTTTGGGCTCCCTTGTTATACCTTCAAATGCTCTGATAATGACTCCACGAAACAATGTGTCGTGCTTGAACTGTAGTGAGCTGAGTCCTTTGTTGATAACCATGGAGTGAGGATCACACCTGGTGGCCTGCCTTTTATACTAGGCCAGGCACACCTGTGCAGGTAAGCTACAAGTCTCCCACTGCAGTGCCCTCTGGTGGCACACCTTGTAATAGTACAAGCAGTAACCATGCAGTCACATAGAAACATAGAAAATAGTTGCAGGAGTAGACCATTCTGCCCTTCTAGCCTGCACCGCCATTAAATGAGTTCATGGCTGAACATGCAACTTCAGTACCCCATTCCTGCTTTCTCACCATACACCTTGATTCCCCTAGTAGTAAGGACTTCATCTAACTCCTATTTGAATATATTCAGTGAATTGGCCTCAACAACTTTCTGTGGTAGAGAATTCCACAGGTTCACCACTCTCTGGGTGAAGGAATTCCTCCTCATCTCGGTCCTAAATGGCTTACCCCTTATCCTTAGACTGTGTCCCCTGGTTCTGGACTTCCCCAACATTGGGAACATTCTTCCTGCATCTAACCTGTCTAACCCCGTCAGAATTTTAAACGTTTCTATGAGGTCCCCTCTCATTCTTCTGATCTCTAGTGAATACAAGCCCAGTTGATCCAGTCTTTCTTGATAGGTCAGTCCCGCCATCCCGGGAATCAGTCTGGTGAACCTTCGCTGCACTCCCTCAATAGCAAGAATGTCCTTCCTCAGGTTAGGAGACCAAAACTGTACACTATACTCCAGGTGTACCCTCACCAAGGCCCTGTACAATTGTAGCAACACCTCCCTGCCCTTGTACTCAAATCCCCACGCTATGAAGGCCAACATGCCATTTGCTTTCTTAACCGCCTGCTGTACCTGCATGCCAACCTTCAATGACTGATGTACCATGACACCCAGGTCTCGTTGCACCTCTCCTTTTCCTAATCTGTCACCATTCAGATAATAGTCTGTCTCTCTGTTTTTACCACCAAAGTGGATAACCTCACATTTATCCACATTATACTTCATCTGCCATGCATTTGCCCACTCACCTAACCTATCCACGTCGCTCTGCATCCTCATAGAATCCTCCTTGCAGCTCACACTGCCACCCAACTTAGTGTCATCCGCAAATTTGGAGATACTACATTTAATCCCCTCGTCTAAATCATTAATGTACAGTGTAAACAGCTGGGGCTGTAGAACACAAGACAGGTGTCACTGTGGAACCGTTTCTCTCACTCAAAGTTAGACGCACTACCTTGGGCGCCACGAGGTCTAGGTAGGTAGCCATTGGCATTCAGATTCGTATATAAATATATATAAACCTATCGACATGTATCGTAACTGTTCCCTGGTGGTCAAGGGGTTAAGACCCGGTGCACTAACCTGGTTTCAATCCTCGATCAATTTATCGCATAAAAATAATTGAGGTCTGTGAGACGATTAATAATTGCTGTAATCACCATGAATACCAATACTTTCTGTGATAGACCGAGCTTACAGACGATCTGGCTTCTCCTGCCCTTTGCAAGGCACGTGTTCGGGGTTTAATTATGTAAACTGGGTGAGTTCGCTGATCGCGGGGAGATGGTCGGAGCCTCTGTGGCCCCACTGTGAGGAAGTGAACACGGTGGATGGGTGATCCGTGACATTTCTGTTAAGGGCAGCTGAGGAGAAGGATTGAGAATTTTCAGAGTGGGACAGAAGTTGTTTAAGGTGAGCCAACACATTCCCAATCAGCACAGAGGAAGCTCACTGGTCAGCTCGTCGCTGTGGGGGCTGTTGTGCCAGAGATTTCTGTTGTGTCGTGGTTATCACGTTTGCTTTACACGCGAAAGGTCCTTGTTTCAATCCCAGGAAGAAACATTATGTTAAAACTTGCTGTGGATGAACAATCGGAGGCGAGTTTAATCTCACTGCAAATGCTGCCTGACCTGATGAGATTTCCAGCATTTGCTGTTTTTATTTGCTATTTATTCTCCTGGCAATAGGGCTCCCTTATTCATTCATTGCTCTTTATTTCATCAATAAATAGATAATTTTGAGTGAGAAAAAACGGATCCTCCCGGGACCTTTTGCGTGTTAGGCCAGCGTGATATCCGCTACACTGCAACCCATCAAAAGGCGAGAAACCACTGAATATAAAGGATGAGCTGACAAATATCAGGTGCAGTGCAGTCTGATCAATGTCAAACCCTCCTTTCTTATTCAGCAGTGGCATGAACGGGAGTCAGAGGCCACAAAGTTTAATTAAAGACACAAATACAAGTAAAGCTTGCAAATCATTTCAGTGTAAAATTCTTTCACTTTATTTGAAATGCTACTGTGTTGAATCTGAAAATACATACGGTGGGATTTTATCTTCACTACTGATTGTATTTTGTGTGCACGGTAGGAATAATCGGTGCTGATAAATTTGATAAAAGTTGCCCCAGATTCCTGGTGTCATCGGCAATGAACACTTTGAAACAGAAAGCTAAAATACAGTGAGTAAAATGGGTTAACATGCATAAGAACATAAGAACATAACAAATAGGAGCAGGAGTGGGCCATACGGCCTATCGATCCTGCTCCGCCATTTAATACGATCATGGCTGATCTGATCATGGACTCAGGTCCACTTCCCTGCCCGCTCCCCAAAGCACAGGCCAAATGATTGAAGTATGGAGTGTCCCTGAGTTAGCATTTATTTGATTGTGCAAAAGAAGGTGAGGGGTTAATTAATGATGCTTTCCTGTGAAAGCAAGAGAAAGGTTTTCGAACAAACTGTCAGGTGAGAACTGCTTGTGATACCTGGTGGGAATGGGCGGGGATTTTAAAACCCCTTGTATTGCAGAACCTTCATATAGACGAACATCCCTTAACTACTGTGTGGACCTTGTGGTGCAACGGTAGTGCGTCTGACTCTAGATCAAAGAGTTGCGTGTTTAAATCATGTCGGGTTCACTGTTCTTTTAGCAATTGCTGTTTCACAATAACCAGTCCATTGCTGCAATGTCAGTCTCACTGGTTAGTAGTGGTAAGGTTGGGGACAGAATCAAACAAGAGAGAAGGGATGTGTGCAGTGGTGGTACAGCAGTTATCATGGGTGACTTTAATCTTCATAGTGATTGGGCTAACCACATGGTAGTAATGTGGTGAAGGAGGATTTCATGGAGTTTATTATGGATGGTTTTCTCAACCCAGAAGAGAGCTGGCCATCCTTGACTGGGTGATGTGTAATGAGAAGGGACTAATTAGCAGTCTTGTTGTGCGAGGCCCCTTGGGGACGAGTAACATAATATGGTAGAATTCTTCATTAAGATGGAGAGTGTCACAGTTAATTCAGAAACTTGGGTCCTGAACTTAAGGAAAGGTAACTTTGACGGTATGAGGTGTGAATTCGAAAGAATAGACTGGCCAAGGATACTTAAAGGTTTGACGGTGGATAGGCAATAGCAAACATTTAAAAATCACACGGTTGACTTCAACAATTGCACATTCCTGTCTGGAGTAAAAATAGAACGGAGAACGTTGCTCAACCGTGGCTAACAAGGGAAATTAAGGATAGTGTTAAAACCAAGAAAGAGGCAGATAAATTGGCCAGAAAAAGGAACAAACCTGATGACTGGGAGAACTTTTGAATTCAACAGAGGAGGACTAAGGGTTTCATTAGGAGGGGGAAAATGGATTATGAGAGGAAGCTTGCTTGGAAGATAAAAACTGACTGCAAAAATGTTCTGTAAATATGTGAAGAGAAAAAGATTAGTGAAGACAACTTTAGGTCCCTTGCAGTCGGCTTCAGGTGAATTTATAATGGGGAACAAAGAAATGGCAGACCAGTTGAACACTTATTTCAGTTCCGTCTTCACGAAGGAAGACACGAATAACCTTCCAAAAGTACTAGGGGACCGAGGATCTAGTGAAAAGGAGCAAATGAAGGATATCGTTATGAGGTGGGAAATTGAAGGATGATAAATCCCCGGGGCCTGATATTCTACATCCAAGAGTACTTAAGGAAGTCGGCCTCGAAATGGTGGATACATTGGTGATCATTTTCCAACAGTCTATTGACTCGGGATCAGTTCCTATGGACGGGAGGTTAGCTAATGTAAAATCACTTTTTATTAAGGGAGGGAGAGAGAAAGCGATTAATTATAGACCGGTTAGCCTGACATCAGTCATGGGGAAAATGTTGGAATCAATTATTAAGGATGAAACAGCAGTGCATTTGGAAAGCAGTGACAGGATCGGTCCAAGTCAGCATGGATTTATGAAAGGGATGGATTTATGCTTGACAAATCTTCTGGAATTTTTGAGGGTGTAACTAGTAGAGTGGACAAGGGAGAACCAGTGGAAATGGTGTATTTGGACTTTCAAAAGGCTTTTGACAAGGGTCCACACAAGAGATTGGTGTGCAAAATCAAAGCACATGGTATTGGGGGTAATATACTGACGTGGATAGAGAACTGGTTGGCAGACAGGAAACAGAGAGTCAGGATAGAAGGGTACTTTTAAAAATGGCAGGCAGTGACTCGTGGAGTGTCGCAGGGCTCAGTGCTGGGACCACAGCTCTTTGCAATGTACATCAATGATTTGGATGAAGGAATTGATTGTAATATCTCCATGTTTGCAGATGACACGGTGTGAGCTGTGAGGGGGACGCTAAGAGACTGCAGCGTGACTTAGACAGGTTAGGTGAGTGGGCAAATTCATGGCAGATACAGTATAATGTGGAAAAATTTAAGGTTATCCACTTTGAGGGCAAAAACGTGAAGACAGAATATTATCTGAATGGTGGCAGATTAGGAAAAGGGGAGGTGCAACGAGACATGGGTGTCATGGTTCATCAGGCACTGAAAGTTGGCATACAGGTACAGCAGGCAGGAAAAAGGTAAATTGTATTTTGGCCTTCATAGCTGGGGGATTAGAGTATAGGAGCAGTGAGGTCTTACTGCAGTTGTACAGGGCCTTGGTAAGGCCTCACCTGGAAAATTGTTTTCAATTTTGGTCTCCTAATCTGAGGAAGGACGTTCTTTCTATTGAGGGAATGCTGCGAAGGTTCACCAGACTGATTCCCTGGATGGCTGGACTGACATATGAGGAGAGACTGGATCAACTGGGCATTTATTCATTGGAGTTTAGAAGGATGAGAGGGGATCTCATCGAAACATACAAGATTCTGATGGGACAGGACTGGTTAGATGCGGGTAGATTGTTCGCGATGTTGGGGAAGTTGGAGCAGGCTCGAGGGGCTAGATGGCCCACTCCTGTTCCTAATTCTTATGTTCTTATGTTCTTATCGCAATTCTGGTAGAGTAACTTTGAAACGAAATGTGACCTGACACCCAGAAAGAAGTGTTCAGGCAGAAGGTTAAATGCTGCATCCCTTTCTGCAAAAAATTCATTTCACAAACATTTCACTGACCGAAACGGCACAAAACAAAATGTTCCTTTCAAAGTCATTAAACTCCCGAATTTCCCTGCCCCGTGAATCTGCTGAATCAGATGCCTCTCGTTTTGCCGACTCAATCCATGTCCCTTTTCAATGTTCTGCTTCCACCCACACTATGAAATGTGCCACTAACTTATCGAATCATGGAATGGTTACAGCACGGAAGACCATTCGGCACGTCGAGTGTCCCACTCCCCCGCCCTTTCCCCGTAGCCCTGCAATTGTTTTTACTTCAGACACTTATCCAACTCCCGTCTGAAAGATAAGATTGAGTCTGTCTCCATCGCCCTTTCAAGCCATGCATCCCAGATCCTAACCACTCGCTCCTGTTCCTATGTGTAAAGTCTGGGAAACACGAGATCAATTCCTGCCACACTCACAGCCTTCCTAAATATAGCACCGTCATTCTATTCTCGTAAAACCAGCTCCTGAAGTATCGGCCAGCTGTGTAGGGTAAAGCTCTGGTTATATTCCTAGCACTGCGTCAATCGCAGTGTTTCTGTAGTGTAGTGGTTATCACGTTCGCCTAACACGCGAAAAGTCCACGGTTTGAAACCAGGAGGAAACATTTTGAACATTGTTCAATTAAATATTAGAAAAAATGGAAAAATTGACATTAATGCTTCAAGATTAACAAAGTTGGTGTTTGTTTCTGCTGATGTTAATAACCCTTCAACTAGGCTGGAGTTTAATATTTTGATATTTCAAATAACAGTGTTGATATTTGATGTCTCCAAGATAAGAGAGACGAATTGATGTCCTGCTTCTGACTGCTCCATTTTTGATCGGGACGGAGGAGCGGTGAGAGATCGGTGCCCAGGAGCATCGTGATCGGGGCTCAGAAGAGGCGAGGGCCCAAGGATAGCACGGGCCAGCCCACACTGCGATCTATGGTTATTCGGCGCATGTGTACACACTACGTCCATGCAGCAGAGCTTGGTCTCTGGTCCTCTTGGGTAATCCTTGCAACAGGACCAAGACCTAGCTCTGTCAAGCACGTGTGGTGGCTGGTGTGCAACGACCACCCCACGTTAAAACAATCATCCCACAGGCATCTTCCACTCTTCAGGATGTAGTTCGGGACCGAGATTGTCAGGTACCTCATCGAAACTCCTTAAACTCATCCCTTTTTAGTGTGGAAACAAGTCATCCTCGATATGAGGCACTGCCTAATACTATACTATTAACAAAATGCAGTGTCTCACAGCCCTGTTAATTCGGCTGGTTTCTCTGTAAAGTTCTGTACACACTCAAACTCGACACAGTGTCTCTCACTCCCTCCCGTTTCCAGACCTGACGGTGCAGAAAGCCCCTCTCAAAGATGCGCGTTCCGGCTGCTTTCAGTTGAGTTGTGAGAGATTATTAAAGGATCCTGCATCTCCGCCTCACTTCACAACAGCAGATCGAAGCCGCAAACAACCCATCGACTAATCGCTCGTCCCCAGCTCCAGAGTAAGTAAGGCAGGGACTGTCATGTATTCAACCAGCATTGTAACCCATGTATAATCTGAACTAAGTTGTCCACTGTGAGAACAATGACCAGTAGGTGGTGAACTTGTGGGAGACACTCATAACCTGGACCTTCATGTATAAAAGGGGAAGCTCCACCCACTTCCATCACTTGAGTGCTAAGGAATAAAGGACAAGTCACAGACTGACCTTCTCTGAAGCATGGGCCTCGTGTGCATTTACACTGTATGGTAAGGACGTATCAATGGCGACGAGGAACTGGGATTTAAACCATGCGAGCATGGCCACTAGCAGAACAGACGAGAGGTACTGGGTTAAGCAATGGTTGGACCAGAGATTCAACATTGTTAAAGCATCACACAGTTCTCCAGGGAGCCAAGGGCAGTCAGGCATGCCCCAATATGTAGCCGAACAAAGAGGGCGAGTTCGACAGAGACAATGGCAAGCTGAACGGCGATTCACGTCATTGCAAGATACAATGCGGCCAATAATGGGGCCATCAACATCTGTTGATGGTGCACTCAAGGACAATCACGGGGCAGTCACTGACGATCGACTTGCAAGAGACCTTTTGTTTCCAACAGCAGCTCATGTTGGAGGCGTGGAGGCACACACTCAGCTGGAATTTGCAGAGATGAGCAAAATACCTGCAGAAATTGCAGAAATGGACACTGGGGGAAATCGCTGGAAGCTGAAGTTCAGTGAGTTCATGTGGAGTACGTATACAGTTCATACACCAGGACGCCAGCGATGATGACATCCCAGTATCAGTGGAGCTAGACACGTGGGCCAGCCAGTCCCTGATAGGTATCAAATAGTTCGAAACGTTGTGGGAGTCCAAGGCCAGGAGGCCAAAATTATTGCCGATTGACGCACAGCTACGACCGTACACAAAGGAGATCATTCCGGTGCTAGGCAGCGCCATGGTAGTCGTGACCCACAAAGTTGGCTTGCTGTCATGAACTGGAAAAGAGGCGATGTCAATGCAATTTCCTCTGTGGAGCGAGTATCATGCTCACAGATCCTGGACAAATTTGACTCATTATTTCAAACCGGCATTGGCACTTTCATGGGGGCCAAGGTAGTGATTCACATAAACCTGGACGCCAGGCCAGTACACCACAAGGCCAGAGCGGTGCCGTACATGATGCGGGAAAAGATAGAAGGCGAATTGGCCCGCCTGCTGAGGGAAGGCATCATCTCGCCAGTCGAATTCAGTGACTGGCGAGCCCGATTTTGCCGGTGCTCAAGGCGGATGGGTCGGTCAGGATATGTGGTGCTTACAAGGCCACCATCAATCGGGTGTCACTCCAAGACCAGTACCCGCTACTGAGAGCGGAGGACCTCTTTGCGACGCTATCCGGAGGCAAAACTTTTTCAAAATTAGACCGGACCTCAGCTAACATGACCCAGGAGCTGGCGAGTGAGTTGAAGAAGCTAACCACCATCACGACACACAAGGGGTTGTTTGAGTACAACAGATGTCCGTTCGGGATTCGCTCGGTTGCCGCGATCTTCCAATGAAATATGAAAAGCCTCCTCAAGTCGATTCCAGGGACGGTGGTTTTTCAGGACGACATCCTCATTACGGGTTTCGATACTGAAGAACACCTCCACAACCTGGAGGAGGTGCTACGCAGACTGGACCGGATAGGGCTGCGACTGAAAAAGGCGAAGTGTGTCTTCCTAGCACCAGAGGTAGAATTCCTGGGGAGGAGGTTAGCAGCAGACGGGATCAGCCCTCCTGGCTCCTAAACGGAAGCGATCCAGAGAGCACCCAGACCCCGTAACACGACGGAGCTGCATTCGTTCCTGGGGCTCCTGAACTATTTTGGTAACTTTCTTCCCAAATTAAGCACGCTGCTAGAGCCGCTACACGTGCTCCTACGCAAAGGTCGCGAATGTGTCTGGGGGGACAGCTAGGAAAGGGCTTTTAATAGAGCACGCAATTTGCTGTGTTCCAACACTCTTTTAACGCTATATGACCCATGTAAGAAACGTGTGTTAACGTGCGATGCATCGTCCTATGGTGTCGGGTGTGTGTTGCAGCATGTCAATGCCAAGGTTCAGTTACAGCCGGAAGCTTAGGCCTCCAGAAGTCTGTCCCAGGCAGAAAGGGGCTACGGGATCGTAGAAAAGGAGGCGCTCGCATGTGTATATGCGGTAAAGAAAATGCACCAGTACCTGTTTGGCAGGAAATTTGAGCTGAAGACAGATCACAAACCCCTAACGTCCCTTTTGCCCGACAACAAGGCCATAAATGCAAACGCATCGGCCCGCATACAGAGGTGGGCACTCACGTTAGCCGCCTATGACATCACAATTCGGTACAGACCGGGCACCGAAAACTGCGCCGATGCACTCAGCAGGCTCCCACTAGCCACCACTGAGGGGACTACCGAGCATGGTGCTGAGATGGTAATGGCTGTTGAAGCTTTCGGAAGCGAAGGCTCACCCGTGACAGCCCGTCAGATTAAAATCTGGACAAATAGAGACCCGCAATTGTCTCTCGTAAAGAAATGTGTCCTGAAAGTGGACTGGGCAGCCACGTACAGGGCATGCCCTGAGGAAGTTCAACTATTTCACAGGCGCAGGGATGAACTCTCGATTCAGGCCGATTGCCTAATGTGGGGAAACCGCGTAGAAACCAGATGGGCAGAGAGGTGTTCATCAGAGAACTCCACAATGAGCACCCGGGCATTGTCATGAGGAAGGCAATTGTCAAGTCACACATTTGATGGCCAGGGATAGACGCAGATCTGGAACTTTGTGTTCGCAGGTGCAACACGTTTGCCCAGCTGGGAAATGCGCCCAGGGAAGCCCCCCTTAGCCCCTGGTCCTAGCCCACCAAGCCTTGGGCACGCATCCATGAGGACTACGCAGGTCCTTTCAAAAATGTTTTTGGTTGTAGTAGACGCCTACTCCATAAGAAACATAAAAAAGATAAGAAACATAAGAAACATAAGAATTATGAACAGTAGTATGCCATCTAGCCCCTCGAGCCTGCTCCGCCATTCAACAAGATCATGGCTGATCTGGCCGTGGTCTCAGCTCCAATTACCCGCCCGCTTCCTGTAACCCTTAATTCCCTTAGTGGTTAAAAATCTATCTATCTGTCACTTGAATACATTCAATCAGCTCGCCTCAACTGCTTCCTTGGTGAGATAATTCCACAGATTCAGAACCCTCTGGGAGAAGTAATTCCTTTTCAACTCGGTTTTAAATTGGCTCCCCCGTATTTTGAGGCTGTGCCTCCTATTTCTAGTCTCCCTTACCAGTGGAAACAAACTCTCTGCCTCTATCTTGTCTATCCCTTTCATTATTTTAAATGTTTCTATGAGATCACCCCTCATCCTTCTGAACTCCAACGAGTAAAGACCCAGTCTACTCAATCTATCATCATAAGGTAACCCCCTCATCTGCTTAATCAGCCGAGTGAATCGTCTCTGTATCCCCTCCAAAGCCAGTATATCCTTCCTTAAGTAAGGTGACCAAAACTGCTCGCAGTACTCCAGGTGCGGCCTCAACAATACCCTGTACAGTTGCAGCAGGATCCCTGCTTTTGTACTCCATCCCTCTCGCAATGAAGGCGAACATTGCATTCGCCTTCCAGATTACCTGCTGCACCTGCAAACTAACTTTTGTGCATTTGGAGTGCATCATCACGCCCGGCAACCAAATTTTAATTTGATTTTACATTTTAAAGTTTAATTTGTTTTAATTGCCGGTGCTTTTAGTGTCCCCCTCCACAATTATAGGGGGCACTTGGAAAAAATTGAATTCTGTGCCAAAAAAAATAAAATGGCATTGTAAATGTTGGTGTTTCCCCCAGATCGGGGGGCACGGTTTAATGTTTTTTTTCCGTTAACTCCCTGAAAGAGTTTCATGCACAAGGACCCCCAGGTCCCTCTGCACCGCAGCATGTTGTAATTTCTCCCCATTCAAATAATATTCCCTTTTACTGTTTTTTTCCCAAAGTTGGATGACCTCACACTTTCCGACATTGTATTCCATCTGCCAAACCTCAGCTCATTCGCTTAACCTATCCAAATCTCTTTGCAGACTCTCTGCTTCCTCTACACAACCCGCTTTTCCACTAATCTTTGTGTCATCAGCAAAAGTTGTTACACTGCACTCTGTCCCCTCTTCCAGGTCATCTATGTATATTGCAAACAGTTGTGGTCCCAGCACCGATCCCTGTGGCACACCACTAACCACCGATTTCCAACCTGAAAAGCACCCATTTATCCCGACTCTCTGCTTTCTGTTCGCCAGCCAATTCTCGATCCATGCTAACACATATCCTCTGACTCCGCGTACCTCTATCTTCGGAAGTAATCTTTTGTGTGGTACCTTATCGAATGCCTTTTGGAAATCTAAATACACCACATCCATCGGCACATCTCTATCCAGCATGCTCGTTATATCCTCAAAGAATTCCAGTAAATTAGTTAAACATGATTTCCCCTTCATGAATCCATGCTATGTCTGCTTGATTGCACTAAGCCTATCTAGATGTCCCGCTATTTCTTCCTTAATGATAGTTTCAAGCATTTTCCCCACTCCAGATGTTAAACTAACCGGCCGACAGTTACCTGCATTTTGTCTGCCCCATTTTTTAAACAGAGGCGTTACATTAGCTGCTTTCCAATCCGCTGGTACCTCCCCAGATTCCAGAGAATTTTGGAAGATTATAACGAATGCATCTGCTATAACTTACGCCATCTCTTTTAATACCCTGGGATGCATTTCGTCAGGACCAGGGAAATTGTCTACCTTGAGTCCCATTAGCCTGTCCAGCCTGTCCGCCTCGTGATAATGATTGTCTCAAGGTCCTCCCTTCCCACATTCCTGTGAGCAGCAATTTCTGGCATGGTTTTTGTGTCTTCCACTGTGAAGACCGAAGCAAAATAATTGTTTAAGATCTCAGCCATTTCCACATTTCCCATTATTAAATCCCCCTTCTCATCTTCTGAGGGACCAACATTTACTTTAGTCACTCTTTGCCGTTTTATATATCGGTAAAAGCTTTTACTATCTGTTTTTATGTTTTGCGCAAGTTTAATTTCGTAATCTATCTTTCCTTTCTTTATTGCTTTCTTCGTCATTGTTTGCTGTCGTTTAAAATTTTCCCAATCTTCTAGTTTCCCACTAACCTTTGCCACCTTATACGCATTGGTTTTTTATTTGATACTCTCCTTTATTTCCTTGGTAATCCACGGCAGGTCATCTCTTCTCTTACTGCCCTTCTTTTTCATTGTAATATATTTTTGTTGAGCATTATGAAAGAGCTCTTTAAAAGTCCTCTGCTGTTCGTCAATTGTGCCACCGTTTAGTCTATGTTCCCAGTCTATTTTAGCCAACTCTGCCCTCATCCCACTGTAGTCCCCTTTGTTTGAGCATCGTACGCTCGTTTGAGACACTACTACCTCACCCTCAATATATATTACAAATTCAACCATACTGCGATCACTCAGTCCGAGAGGATCTTTTGCTAGGAGATCGTTTATTATTCCTGTCTCATTGCACAGGACCAGATCTAAGATGGCTTGCTCCCTTGTAGGTTCTGTAACGTATTGTTCTAAGAAACAATCCCGTATGCATTCTATGAATTCCTCCTCCAGGCTATCGCGTGCGATTTGATTTGACCAATCAATATGTAGGTTAAAATCCCCCATGATTACTGACGTTCCTTTTTCACATGCCTCCATTATTCCCTTGATTATTTCCCACCCCACCGTGAAGTTGTTATTTGGGGGCCTATAAACTACGCCCACCAGTGACTTTTTAGCCTTAATATCTCTAATCTCCTTCCACAATGATTCAATATTTTGTTCATTAGAGCCAATCTCATGTCTCACAACTGCCCTGATATCATCCTTTATTAACAGAGCTACCACACCTCCTTTCCCTTCTTGTCTATCTTTCCGAATTGTCAGCTACCCCTGTATGTTTAATTCCCAGTCTTCGCCACCCGACAACCACGTTTCTGTAATGGCCACCAAATCATACCCATTTGTCATGATTTGTGCCGTCCACTCATTTACTTTATTTTGAATGCTGCGTGCGTTTAGGTAGAGTGTTTAATACTAGTTTTTAAACCATGATTTTTAGTTTTGACCCCTCCTGCAGACCCTTTATATTCATACATGTTGTCCATTCCTATCACCTTGTGGTTTACACTTACCCCAGTGCTACTCTGCTCTGTTGCCTCCTGCCTTTTACATTCTTTCTTGGGGTCCTGTTTATCTGCGCTCTCACCCACTCTAACGAGCTCAGAGCCCTCTCCTGCGTTCTGAATACTCCTCGCATTGAGGCACCGAGCTTTCAGGCTTGCCTTTTTATTACACTTTGACCCTTTAGAATTTTGCTGTTTATTGGCTCTTTTTGGTTATTGCCTTGGGTTTCTCTGCCCTCCACTTGTACTCATCTCCTTTCTGTCTTTTGTTTCTGTCTCCCTGCATTAGGTCCCATCCCCCTGCCATATTAGTTTAATTCCTCCCCAACAGCACTAGCAAACAATCCCCCGAGGACATTGGTTCCGGACCTGCCCAGGTGCAGACCGTCTGGTTTGTACTGGTCTCACTTCCCCCAGAACCGGTTCCAATGCTCCAGGAATTTGAATCCCTCCCTGCTGCACCACTGCTCAAGCCACGTATTCATCTGAGCTATCCTGCGATTCCTACTCTGACTAGCACGTTGCATTGATAGCAATCCCGAGATTACTACTTTTGAGGTCCTACTTTTTAATTTAGCTCCTAGCTCCTTAAATTCATCTCGTAGGACCTCATCCATTTTCTTTACCTAAATCTTTGGTACCAATGTGCACAACTACAATTGGCTGTTCACCCTCCCTTTTCAGAATGTCCTGCACCCGCTCCGAGACATCCTTGACCCTTGCACCAGGGAGGCAACATACCTTCCTGGAGTCTCGGTTGTGGTCGCAGAAACACCTATCTATTCCCATTGCAATCGCTGTCCCACTCTTTTTCATGCCCTCCTGTGCAGCAGAGCCAGCCACGGTGCCATGAACTTGGCTGCTGCTGCCCTCCCCTGATGAGTCATCCCCCTCAACAGTACTCAATGTGAGGCCAACGTGATATCCGCTACACTGCAGCCCATCAAATGGCGAGAAACCACTGAATATAAAGGATGAGCTGACAAATAACAGGGGCAGTGTAGTCTGGTCAACGTCAAACCATCCTTTCTTATTCAGCTGTGGCATGAACGGGAGTCAGACGCAACACATTTTAATTGAAGACACAAATACAAGCAACACTTGCAAATCTTTTCAGTGTAAAATTCTTTCAATTTATTTGAAATGCTGCTGCGTTGAATCTGAAAAGACGCTTGTTGGGATTTTATCTTCACTACTGATTGTATTTTGTGTGCACGGTAGGAATAACCGGTGCTGTTAAATTTGATAAAAGTTGCCCCAGATTCGTGGTGTCATTGGCAATGAAGACTTTGAACCAGAAAGCTATAATCCATTGAGTAAAATGCGAGCGTCGGCGGCAGTCGGGAGCAGCGTCAAGGAGGTGCGTGGAGAGGCCTATAAAAGGCACAGCAGGGAGTGCGGTGCCCAGCGTCGGCGGCAGTCGGGAGCAGCGTCGAGGAGGTGCGTGGAGAGGCCTACAAAAGGCACAGTAGGGAGTCGGGAGCAGCGTCGAGGAGGTGCGTGGAGAGGCCTAAAAAAGGCACAGCAGGGAGTTCGGGGCCCAGCTTCGGCGGCAGTCGGGAGCAGCGACGAGGAAGTGCGTGGAGAGACCAATAAAAGGCAGAGCAGGGAGTTCGGGGCCCAGCGTCTGGAGCAGAATCGAGGAGGTGCGTGGAGAGGCATATAAAAGGCGTGACTTGTGCAGCTACAGGGAGAAGCCAAAAAAGAAGTAGAAAGAAATCAAAAGGTGACGGCACAGCCAAGAGGGTAAGTGATTGGCTGGTGATTGGTGATTAGTTTTTCTTTTTTCTCTTCTGTATCAGTAAGTAGCTTTTAACATTGTTGTTGCCAATTTAAGTGTATCTAATTGTTACGTCATGGCAGGAGAGCTCGGTCGGGTGTTATGCTCCTCCTGTACCATGTGGGAGCTCAGGGACGAAACCAGTGTCCCTGACGACTATATCTGCAGGAAGTGTATCCACCTCAAGCTCCTGACGGTCCGCGTTGCGGAGTTGGAGCTAAGGGTAGATTCACTCTGAAGCATCACGATGCTGAGAATGACGTGAGTATCACGTGTAGCGAGTTGGTCGTACCGCAGGGAAAGGGTCCACAACCAGATAGGGAATGGAAGACCAGCAGGAAGAGCAGTGCAAAGATGTTAGTGCAGGAGTCCCATGTGGTCATCCCACTGCAAAATAGATACACTGCTTTGGGTACTGTTGAGGGGGATGACTCATCAGGGGAGGGCAGCAGCAGCCAAGTTCATGGCACCATGGCTGGCTCTGCTGCACAGGAGGGCAGGAAAAAGAGTGGGAGAGCAATAGTGATTGGGGATTCAATGGTAAGGGGAATAGATAGGCGTTTCTGCGGCCGCAACCGAGACTCCAGGATGATATGTTGCCTCCCTGCTGCAAGGGTCAAGGATGTCTCGGAGCGGGTGCAGGTCATTCAAAAAGGGAGGGAGAACAGCCAGTTGTCGTGGTGCACATTGGTACCAACGACATAGGTAAAAAAAAAGGATGAGGTCCTACGAAACAAATTTAAGGAGCTAGGAGCGAAATTAAAAAGTAGGACCTCAAAAGTAGTAATCTCGGGATTGCTAACAGTGCCACGTGATAGTCAGAGTAAGAATCGCAGGATAGCGCAGATGAATACGTGGCTTGAGCAGTGGTGCAGCAGGGAGGGATTCAAATTCCTGGGGCATTGGAACCGGTTCTGGGGGAGGTGGGACCAGTACAAACCGGATGGTCTGCACCTGGGCAGGACCGGAACCAATGTCTGTGAGGGCGTGTTTGCTAGTGCTGTTGGGGAGGATTTAAACTAATATGGCATAGGGATGGGAACCAATGCAGGGAGACAGAGGGAAACAAAAAAGAGGCAAAAACAAAAGACAGATAGGAGATGAGAAAAAGTGGAGGGCAGAGAAATCCAAGGCAAAGAACAAAAAGGGCCAATGTACAGCAAAATTCTAAAAGGACAAAGGGTGTTAAAAAAACAAGCCTGAAGGATTTGTGTCTTAATGCAAAGAGTATGCGCAATAA
Source organism: Pristiophorus japonicus (assembly GCF_044704955.1). Taxonomy (NCBI): domain Eukaryota; kingdom Metazoa; phylum Chordata; class Chondrichthyes; family Pristiophoridae; genus Pristiophorus; species Pristiophorus japonicus. The sequence goes on from NW_027254426.1 coordinate 2,179,072, forward strand.
GGTGGATGAATTAACTCTGCAAATAGATGTTAACAAATGTGATGTGATTGGGATTACGGAGACGTGGCTTCAGGATGATCAGGGCTTGGACTCAACATCCAGGGGTATTCGACATTCAGGAAGGATAGATTAAAAGGAAAAGGAGGTGGGGTAGCATTGCTGGGTAAGGAGCAAATTAAGGCAATAGTTCCGAAGGACATTAGCTTGGATGATGTGGAATCTATATGGGTAGAGCTGCAGAATACCAAAGGGCAAAAAACGTTAGTGGGAGTTGTGTACAGATCTCCAAACAGAAGTAGTGATGTTGGGGAGGGCATCAAACATGAAATTAGGGCTGCGTGCAATAAAGGTGCAGCAGTTATAATGGGTGACTTTAATATGCACATAGATTGGGTTAACCAAACTGGAAGCGGTGGAGGAGGATTTCCTGGAGTGCATAAGGGATGGTTTTTTAGACAAATATGTCAAGGTACCAACTAGAGGGGAGGCCAGCTTAGACTGGGTGTTGTGTAATGAGAGAGGATCAATTAGCAATCTCGTTGTGCGAGGCCCCTTGTGGAAGAGTGACCATAATATGGTGGAATTCTGCATTCGGATGGAGAATGAAACAGTTACTTCAGAGACAATGGTCCAGAACTTAAAGAAGGGTAACTTTGAAGGAATGAGGCGTGAATTGGCTAGGATAGATTGGCGAATGATACTGAAGGGTTTGACTGTGGATGGGCAATGGCAGACATTTAGAGACCGCATGGATGAACTACAACAATTGTACATTCCTGTCTGACGTAAAAATAGAAAAAGGGAAGGTGGCTCAACCGTGGCTATCAAGGGAAATCAGGGATAGCATTAAAGCCAAGGAAGTGACATACAAATTGGCCAGAAATAGCAGCGAACCCGGAGACTGGGAGAAATTTTGAACTCAGCAGAGGAGGACAAAGGGTTTGATTAGGGTACGGAAAATGGAGTACGAGAAGAAGCTTGCAGGGAACATTAAGACGGATTGCAAAAGTTTCTATAGATAGGTAAAGAGAAAAAGGTTAGTAAAGAAAAAGGTAGGTCCCCTGCAGTCAGAATCAGGGGAAGTCATAACGGGGAACAAAGAAATGGCGGACCAGTTGAACAAGTACTTTGGTTCCGTATTCACTGAGGAGGACACAAACAACCTTCCGGATATAAAAGGGGTCGGAGGGTCTGGTAAGGAGGAGGAACTGAGGGAAATCCTTATTAGTCGGGAAATTGTGTTGAGGAAATTGATGGGATTGAAGGCCGATAAATCCCCAGGGCCTGATGGACTGCATCCCAGAGTACTTAAGGAGGTGGCCTTGCAAATAGTGGATGCATTGACAGTCATTTTCCAACATTCAATTGACTCTGAATCAGTTCCTATGGAGTGGAGGGTAGCCAATGTAACCCCACTTTTTAAAAAAGGAGGGAGAGAGAAAACAGGGAATTATAGACCTGTCAGCCTGACATCGCTAGTGGGTAAAATGATGGAATCAGTTATTAAGGATGTCATAGCATGCATTTGGAAAGAGGTAATATGATAGGTCCAAGTCAGCATGGATTTGTGAAAGGGAAATCATGCTTGACAAATCTTCTGGAATTTTTTGAGGATTTTTCCAGTTGAGTGGACAAGGGAGAACCGGTTGATGTGGTATATTTGGACTTTCAGAAGGCTTTCGACAATGTCCCACACAAGATATTAATGTGCAACGTTAAAGCACATGGGATTGGGGGTAGTGTGCTGACATGGATTGAGAACTGGTTGTCAGACAGGAAGCAAAGAGTCGGAGTAAATGGGGACTTTTCAGAATGGCAGGCAGTGACTAGTGGGGTGCCGCAAGGTTCTGTGCTGGGGCCCCAGCTGTTTACACTGTACATTAACGATTTAGACGAGGGGATTCAATGTAGTATCTCCAAATTTGCGGATGACACTAAGTTGGGTGGCAGTGTGAGCTGCGAGGAGGATGATATGAGGCTGCAGAGCGACTTGGATAGGTTAGTTGAGTGGGCAAATGCTTGGCAGATGAAGTATAATGTCGATAAGTGTGAGGTTATCCACTTTGGTGGTAAAAACAGAGAGACAGACTGTTATCTGAATGATGACAGATTAGGAAAAGGGGATGTGCAAAGAGACCTGGGTGTCATGGTACATCATTCATTGAAGGTTGGCATGCAGGTACAGCAGGCGGTTAAGAAAGCAAAAGGCATGTTGGCCTTCATAGCGAGGGTATTTGAATACAAGAGCAGGGACGTCTTGCTACAATTGTACAGGGCCTTGGTGAGGCCACACCTGGAGTATTGTGTAGAGTTTTGGTCTCAAAACCTGAGGAAGGACATTTTGTCTATTGAGGGAGTGCAGCGAAGGTTCACCAGACTGATTCCCGGGATGGCGGGACTGACCTATCAAGAAAGACTGGATCAACTGGGCTTGTATTCACTGGAGTTCAGAAGAATGAGAGGGGACCTCATAGAAACGTTTAAAATTCTGACGGGTTTAGACAGGTTAGATGCAGGAAGAATGTTCCCAATGTTGGGGAAGTACAGGACCAGGGGACACAGACTAAGGATAAGGGGGAAGCCATTTAGGACCGAGATGAGGAGGAATTTCATCACCCAGAGACTGGTGAACCTGTGGAATTCTGTACCACAGAAAGTTGTTGAGGCCAATTCACTCAATATATTCAATAAGGAGTTAGATGAAATCCTTACTGCTAGGGTATTTAAGCGGTATGGTGAGAAAGCAGGAATGTGGTACTGAAGTTGCATGTTCAGCCATGAACTCATTGAATGGCGGTGCAGGCTAGTTTCTCTGTTTCTATGTTTCTATATGGTTTACGAGTTAAGATGCAAAGCACAGGACAAATGATTGAAGTATGGACTGTTCCTGAGTTAGCATTTGTTTGATTGTGCAAAAGAAGGTGAGGGGTTAATTAATGATGGTTTCCCATGAAAGCAAGAGAAAAGTTTAAGAAGAAACCATACGTTGACTCTCAGGTGAGCGCTGCTTGTGATACCTGGTTGGAATGGGCGGGGATTTTAAAGTCCCTTGTATTACAGAACCTTCATGTAGACGAACATCTCCAGCTCACTGTGTAGGTCTCATGGTGCAACGGTAGTGTGTCTGACTCCACATCAGAAGACTCCACATCAAAACCATCGGGGTCATTGTTCTTCCAAAATTAATATTTCCTTTGCTGTTTGGCAATAACCAGATCCTTGATACAAGGTATGTCTCACTGTTTCCCCGGTGTCAGGCAGAGATTTTTTTTGGTTTAAAAAAATACTTTATTCATATAAAAATTTGTACAGTACAAACAAAAGCTGTTCAGTAAATTTAGCTGCGGTCAGTAATCCCATACACTACATTTGGGTGCTGACGGCAATTCCGTTCGATATATTCCCTTGCTTTCCAGTTCCAGTACAATTCGGTACAATACGGGATACCTTGTCATATATTCAACAAATTACATCACACGCGTCGCTATACAGTACATGGAATGGGTGACGGTACATTTACACTTTTTTTCAACGTGCATCACGAAACAGACCTTCCATTGTACATGGCACTACATAGGTGTTTACAGATCATGGTGCTCCATGTGCACAATAAAGAAGTTTCAAGTTCGGCCCGAGGGGAGTTTTATACTGATTGCTGCCCCGGGGTTTACCGTGTCAGAAGGGATTTAAACTGTGGCCCTTCTCCACACTGTCTTTGCGGCAACGACACCAATTTTAAGTGTGTCCCTCAGCACGTAATCCTGGATCTTGGATTTCGCCAGTCTGCAACACGCAGACGTGGATATCTCCTTGCTTTGGAAGACCAGCAAGTTTCGGCAAGACCAAAGGGCATCTTTGACTGAGTTGATGGCCCTCCAGCAGCAGGTGATGTCTGTCTCGGTGTGTGTCCCTGGAAACAGCCCGTGGAGCACAGAATCCTGTGTTGCGGAGCTGCTCGATAGCACCACTGCATATGTTACCAAACCAGGTTCCCTGATGGTCAAGTGGTTAGGGTTGGGTGCTCTTATCTCCGCGGCCCGGGTTCGATTCCCAGTCAGGGGAATTGTACTTTTAATTCAAAACCTTATAAAAAAAATAGTTAATATATTTTACACATCTTTATGCATCTCCTGAGTAAAAAGAAAAGATGCATTGATTTAAACATCATTAATTAATTCATAAAATTCTATTGTCGTATGATATATTTTGCCCTGCGCATATGAGGAACTTTTAACCCAATCCCATTGTGTTCAATTCTGGTAATCTGGTGCTGAAAGTGGAAATGTTTCCGTAATGTAGCGGTTAACACGTTCGCCTCACATGCAAATCATAGACACCATCAGAGGCAGTCCCTCGGGATCGAGGAGGACTTGCTTCCACTCCCAAAGTGAGTCCTTTGATGGCTGAACAGTCTGATACGAGAGCCACAGACCCTGTTACAGGTGGAACAGACATACGTCGTGGTAAGTGGTCGGTGGGGCTGGTTTGCTGCATGCTCCTTCCGCTGCCTGCGCTTGGTCTCTTCATGCTCCTTGCGTCGAGACTCAAAGAGCTCAATGCCCTCCCAGATGGACTTTCTCCACCTCGCCCGGTCTGCCGCCAGGGTCTCCCAGGTGTCAGTGGTGATGTCGTACTTTACCAGGGAGGCTTTGAGGGTATCCTTGTAACGTTTCCGCTGTCCTCCTTTGGCTCGTTTACCCTGGAGGAGCTCCGCATAAAGACGGAAACATAAACACGTGAAGATTAGCTGCCGGAGTCGGCCATTCGGCCCCTCGAGGCTGGTCCACCATTCAAGAAGACCCTGTCAGTTCTTCAACAGCAAGTTTAAACATCTGGGGCGAAGCCAACAGGCGCCTGGCTGCAATGAGCGATAAAAACCTCTGTTGGACAAAAGCCCGGCTCACTCAGTCGGTGGAGCATGAGATTCTTCATCTTTGGGTCGTGGGTTCGAGCCACACGTTAGGCATTTCTTTTCATTTAATGTTGCTTTCATGGAAAAGCTCTGACCAAAACGGCACAAAACAAAAATGTTCCTTTCAAAGTCATTAAACTCCCAAATTTCCGCGCCCCGCGAATCTCCTGAATCAGATGCATTTTGTTTTTCTGACTCAATCCATGTCCCTTTGCAATGTTGTGCTCCCACCCACACTATGAAATCACTAACTTATCTAATAATGGAATGGTTACATCACGGAAGGCCATTCGGCTCATCGAGCCCGTGCCGACTCTCAGCGAGTCCCACTCCCCCGCCCTTTCACCGTAGCCCTGCAATTGTTTTTCCTTCAGACAATTATCCAACTCCCGTCTGAAAATGAAGATTGAGTCTGCCTCCACCGCCCTTTCAAGCCGTGCATTCCAGATCCTAACCACTCGCTGCTAAATGGCCATCTCCTGTTCCTATGTGTAAAGGCTGGGATACACGAGATCAATTCCTGCCACACTCGCAGCCTTCTAAATGCAGCACCGTCATTCTATTCTCGTAAAACCAGCTCCTGTAGTATCAGCCAGCTGTGTAGGTTAAAGCTCTGGTTATATACCTAAGATTACTTTAACTGTAGTGTAGTTGTTTTCATGTTCGCCTCACCTTTGAAAGGTCCCCTGTTGGAGCCCGGGTGGAAACATTATTTTGGAGACTATTTTTGCTGTGAAATAAATTTAACAAAAGTCGCCCCAGGTTCCTTGTCGCATGAGGACTGAACATTTTAAACCAGTCTGCAACATACAGAGTGAGTAAAGTCATATAGGGGAGAAAACTTCATCAATGATTCAAAATCCTTAAATAATTAAAGTTCATGTCTTGAAGTTTCCACTGTCCCTCAGTAACAATTCTGCAAAACAACACTCTCTGTTAATGAATGCGGAATTAAACAAATAATCTTCACCCATCCCCATCCCCCGACACACAGTTTTATTTGTTGCATGTCATTATTTTAAAGATTTTGAATGAAAGAGCTACTTTCTGAATCCGGGCTCCCTCTGTGAGCGCCGCATCACTAAACGAGCAGGAAACACATGAAAGAGTTGACCACAATTGCTGACATTTCTCAGCTTTTTTCTTGAGTTTTTTCAGCTCGTCGTCCTTTTCAGCTCCTGACTGCGGATATTGCAGTGATTAAACCTGAACATGATGCAAGGTCTGTCTCACTGTGTCCCCGGTATCAGGCAGAGATACGCCTGCTGCCCTCATTTATTTCATGCGACAGGACACAAAAGTTCAAAATCAACCTGCAGGTGGCCACACACAGCACTGAATAGTCATGATGGCCGAGCGGTCTAAAGTTCTGTGTTCAGGTCGCTGTCTTCGCTGGAGATGTGGGTTCATGTCGCCTTTCTGATATTATTATTGAACCAAAAACTAATGTGCGATAAAATGGAACAAGAGCAGTGCATTGTCACATGATCCAAGCTACCTCGGGCCCAGACACCGAGCACAGGCTCAGGAAAACCCCAGGGCAGAGAATAGCCCGGTCACCGGGCCTTCCAGTAAAACTGAGCAAGTGTCCGGTCTGAATCTTTACAGAGTAATAACGTGTAATTGGAGCTTCCAACAGTCAGGATGGCCGAGCGGTCTCAGACGCTGTGTTCAGTTCACAGTCTCCTCTGGAGGTGTGTGATCAAATCCCACTCCTGCCATTCAGTGTTTTAATTACAAGCTCATTTGTTTGGACACCACTCTCAAGTGCTTTGGGACATCCATCGAATTTAATAAAATGACCCCACTTCAATTGCAAACAATGATATCAAACTTACCTCTCAAACCGGGAATCGATCCTGGGTGGCTGTAGCGAAAGGAATGGTTTTGTGAAGCATTGAAATGTGCCCTCTAAATATCTCGCACTGCTAATTTAAAAACACGTTTATAATTTATTTCAGTACAAAAGAAGGCAGGCTCGAAGGGCCAAATGGCCGACTCCTGCTCTTGGTTCTTGTGTTCTTATACAGAGCACAGAACAAATGATCAAATGATAAACTCTCCCTCAGTTCGCATTTCTTTCATTGTGCAAAAGAAGATTATGGGTTCATTAATGATGTTTTCCTGTGAAAGCACCATAAAAGTTTAAGGAAAATAATTCACCCAACATGGGGCTCGAACCCACGACTCGGAGATGAAGAGTCTAATACTCTACCGGCTGAGCGAGCCGGGCCTGGGTAAGTTGCATCTTTCTGTCGCTGATTTCTGCCAGGCGCCTGTTGGCATCGCCCCGTGGGTTTATCTCGAACTTCAAACCACGAAACCGGTTCTCCTGAATTTCAAGGCTTGTACGGAGATCAATCATCAAAAGCCGTGTCATTAACCACAGCTGGGCCGTCAATTTTCTGGTCGCAAAGTGATTTCAGTCCTTGTCAATATCTCTTGTCTATTTTCCGGTGTTTCCCGATTCTGTCGGTCTCTCTGGCTCTTTAATCTGTGTGTGGTGACCTGCAGGTTGATTCTCGATGAATGCCTGTGTTTGTGTCTTCAACAACAATAGAAAATGTTTCTTATATATTTCTTACGTTCTCTCCAATGCCTTGATATCCTTCCGAAATTGTAGTGCTCAGAACTGTAAGCAGTTCTCCAACTGAGGCCGAAACAGGGATTGAAAATGCATGGTATAACTTCCTCGTTGGTGTCCTCTATTTCACTACATATAAATCCAAGGGCCCTTTATTCTTTTTAAACAACTTAGCAACTTATCTACATAGCTTCAAAGATTTCTGTGTGTAAATCACTCAAAACTTCTGCTTCCCTTTTAACACAATACCATTTAGTTTATGTTTTCTCATATCACCTCCTTTTGTAGCCAGTCCTTACACACATGTACAGGAGGACGCCCATTCAGCCCCTTGAGCCTGTTACACAGGAACAGGAGGATGCCCATTCAGCCCCTTGAACCTGTTACACAGGAACAGGAGTAGGCCCATTCAGCCCCTCGAGCCTGTTGCACAGGAACAGGAGAATGCCCATTCAGCACCTTGAGCCTGTTACACAGGAACAGGAGTAGCCCCATTCAGCCCCTCGAGCCTGTTGCACAGGAACAGGAGGAGGCCCATTCAGCCCATCGAGCCTGATACACAGGAACAGGAGGAGGCACGTTCAGCCCCTCGAGCCTGTTACACAGGAACAGGAGGAGGCCATTCAGTCGCTCGAGCCTGTTACACAGGAACAGTAGGAGACCCATACAGCCTCTCGAGCCTGTTACACAGGAAAAGGAGGAGGCCCATTCAGGCCCTCGAGCCTGTTACACAGGAACAGGAGGAGGCCATTCAGCCTCTCAAGCCTGTTACACAGGAACAGGAGGAGGCCCATTCAGCCCCTCGAGCCGGTTCCACCATTCAATGAGATCATGGCTGATCTGTGAGCAAACTCCATATACCCGCCTTTGGCACATATTCTTCAATAGCTTTGGTCAAAATGCGATGTAAAATGAACAACTGACCCAGCACCAACTGCCCTTTACAGAAGAGAGTTCCAAACCTCAAACGCTGTGTGTGTAAGAATGTTTCCGAATTTCACTCCTGAAACATCTGGATTTAATATTTAGACTATGGCCCCGAGTCTGGGACTCCCCAACCAGCGGGAATCATTTCTCTCTATCTCATCTATCTGTTCCCTTATTATCTTGAAAATTTTGATCAAATCACTGCTCCACCCTCTAATTTCCAGTGGGTTTAATCTCATATGTTAATTTAAACCTTGGAATCCAGGTATCAATCTGGGAAACCGACACAGTGCTCCCACCAAAGCCAATATAGCCTTCCTAAGGCAAGGTCAGTGAAAACTGAATCAAGGGATGGCTCTTACTAGATTTAATCTGATGGTTTCCAGCAGGCATTTTGTAAGGTCCCACACATCATCATCATCATAGGCGGTTCCTCGAACGAGGAAGGCTGACTTCCACATGGGTTCACAGGTGTTTCAATGAAGGACCCGATGTTCCAGTCCTGAACTCCAATCAAAGGGTGGAAGATGCCTGCGGGTGGATTGTTTTAACGTGGTGTGACCATTGCACACCAGCCACCACACGGGCTTGACAGAGCGAGGCCTTGGTCCAGTGGCAAGGGTTAACCAGGACGGCTGGAGACCTGCTCTGCTGCACATCATCAAATCCCAGGTCGCCGTTTGGTGCATGGGCAGGAACATCGGCGGGTGCCAGGTACAGCGGAGGAGCGGGAAAGTCAGTGTGGAGGAACGGTGAGAGGTCGTGGTGGAGGAGCGGTGAGAGATCGTGGTGGAGGAACGGTGAGAGGTCGTGGTGGAGGAACGGCGAGAGATCGTGGTGGAGGAACGGTGAGAGGTCGTGGAGGAGGAGCGGTGAGAGGTCGTGGTGGAGGAGTGACGAGAGATCGTGGTGGTGGAATGGTGAGAGGTCGTGGTGGAGGAGCGGTGAGAGATCGTGGCGGAGGGGCGGTGAAGGTTAAATTCAAGGGATGTTGGCAGAAATCAAAGTTGAGGCAATGTATGTGTTGTGTATCTGTAAAGCATGCACTCCCATGTTCTGCCACCAGAGAGCTCATCCCCTGAAGTCAAAAGCGATCCCAGCACCCCTTGGGAGCACTGTATTTAAGCCGGCCCCTAAGGCCATTTTCTAACTCTGGAGTGTCTTATGAAAGACTGAGGTCACTGTTACTTTAACCTCCCTGTAGGCAGCGTCATCTGTGTTAGGACCACAATAACTGGCGACGAGAATACGAATCCAACACAAACTTGCAGCAAACTGTGGGCATCCTGGAGAAGTTCTCACAGGGTGAGGACTGGAAAGCTATGTCGAACAGCGAGACCAGTACTTTGTAGCCAATGAGCTGGACGGAGAAGGAAGTGCTGCAAAAAGGAGAGCGGTCCTCCTCACAGTCTGTGGGGCATCGACCTACGGACTCATGAAGAATCTTCTGGCTCCGGTGAAACCCACAGATAAATCGTATGAGGAGCTGTGTATACTGGTTCGGGAGCATCTTAACCCGAGGGAGAGCGTGCTAAGGCGAGGTATCGGTTCTACACGTGCCAGCGATCTGAAGATCAGGAAGTGGCGAGCTACATCGCGGAGCGAAGGCGACTTGCAGGATAATGTGAGTTTGATGGCTAGCTGGAGCAAATGCTCAGAGACTTTTTTGTACTGGGCATTGGCCACGAGACCATCCTACGAAAACTTTTGGCTGTAGAGTCACCGATCGTCAATAAGGCCATTGCGATCACAGAGGTATTTATGTCCACCAGTTATAACACCAAACAAACCTCTCAGCACACAAGTGCTAGCAATGTTCATAAATTAACTGGAACTGTGTTTGTGAGCAGAAATGTACAGGGCAGAACCCAGGAGTCTGCAACTGCCAGCAGGCCTCAGGTGACCCAGATGACTCAGAATCCCCAACAAAGGATGAGTGCAAGGCAATTCACACCTTGTTGGTGTTCTGCAGGCTTCCATTCAGCCTATTCATGCCGCTTCAAAGGGTATGTTTGCAAGAGCTGTGGAACAATGGGGCATCTCCAACGAGCTTGCGAATGAGCTGCAAGCTCTGCAAAACCTGCTAACATCCATGTGGCAGAGGAAGATCGGTCCATGGTGGATCAAAGCAATTTCGAGCCTTAGAGAGCGGAGGCAGATGCTGAAGTACATGGGGTGCACACATTTTCGACGAAATGTCCACCTATAACGCTAAATGTAAAATTGAATGGCTTACCCGTAACCATGGAACTGGACACTGGCGCTAGCCAATTCATCGTGAGCAAAAAGATGTTTGAGAGACTGTAGTGCAACAAGGCATTCAGACCAGCCCGAAGCCCCATCCACACGAAACTGAGAATGTACACCAAAGAGCTTATCACTGTCCTGGACAGCGCCATGGTCAAGGTCACCTACTAGGGCACGGTTCATGAACTGCCACTCTGGATTGTCCAGGGCGATGGCCCCACACTGCTTGGAAAGAGCTGGCCTGGCAAATACCGCTGGAACTGGGATACCATCCGAACGCTATCACATGTCGATGAGGCCTTATGTACCCAGGTTCTGAACAAATTTCCTTCCCTTTCTGAGCCAGGCATTGGAAACTTTTCCGGGGCGAAGGTGCGCATCCACTTGGTGCCAGAGGCACGACCCATTCACCACAAGCCGCGAGCGGTACATCACATGATGAGGAGAGAATGGAAATCGAGCTGGACAGGCTGCAACACGAGGGCATCATCTCCCCAGTGGAATTCAGCGAGTATGCCAGCCCGATTGTTCCAGTACTCAAAAGTGATGGCACGTTCAGGGTTTGCGGCGATTATAAAGTAACTATTAATCGTTTCTCGCCACAGGACGAATACCCGCTACCTATGACAGACGAGATATTTGGCGCGCAGGCAGGAGGCAAGGCGTTCACCAAGCTTGACCTGACTTCGGCCGACATGACGCAGGAGCTGGAGGAGTCTTTAAAGTGCCTCACCTGCATCAACAAGCAAAAAGGACTGTTCAGCGACAATAGATGCCCGTTTTGAATTCGGTCGGCAGCAGCGATCTTTCAGAGAAACATGGAGAGCCTACTCAAGTCGGTACCACACACGGTGGTCTTTCAGGATGAAATATTGGTTATTGGTCTGGACACCGCCGAACACATACAAAACCTGGAGGAAGTCCTCCAGCGACTGGATCGCGTAGTGCTGCGGCTGAAGTGGTCGAAATGCGTCTTCATGGCAGCAGAAGTGGAGACTTTGGGGAGAAAGATCACGGCGGATGGCATTCGGCCCACAGACGCCAAGACAGAGGCTATAATGAACGCGCCCAGGTCACAGAACGTCACGGAGCTGCGGTCGTTCCTGGGACTCCTCAACTATTTTGGTTACTTCCTACCGAAGTTAAGCACATTTATCAGCCCCTACATGTGTTATTGCACAAAGATGAGAACTGGGTATGGGGAAAAAAAACAAGTAATTGCTTTTGACAAAGCCAGCAACCTTTTATGCTCCAACTAACTGCTTGTATTGTATAACCCGTGTAAAAGACTTGTGCTAGCATGTGACGCGTCGTCGTACAGAGTCGTGTGTGTATTACAACAAGCTAACATTGTAGGGAAGTTGCAACCTGTAGCCTATGCTTCCAGGAGCTTGTCTAAGGCCGAGAGGGCCGACAACATGATTGAGAAAGAGGCATTAGCGTGTGTGTTCGGGGTAAAGAAAATACATCAATTCCTGTTTGGCATCAAATTTGAGCTGGAAACCGAACATATGCCCCTCACATCCCTTTTCGCTGAAAACAAGGGGATAAATACTAATGCCTCAGCCCGCATACAAAGGTGGGCACTCACGTTCTCAGCGTATAACTAGACCATCCGCCACAGGCCAGGCACCAAGAAATGTACGGATGCTCTGTCGGCTACCATTGCCCACCACGGGGGTGGAAATGGCGCAGCCTGCAAACTTGTTGATGGTGGCGCAGCCCGCTGACTTGTTGATGGTCATGGAAGCGTTTGAAAATGATAAATCACCTGTTACGGCCCGCCATATTAGGACTTGGACCAGCCAAGATCCTCTGCTGTCCCTAGTAAAAAACTGTGTACTGCATGGGAGCTGGTCCAGCATCTCCGTTGAAATACAAGAGCCAATCAATCCGTTCCAGCGGAGAAAGGACGAGCTGTCCAGTCAGGCAGACTGCCTCTTGTGGGGTAACCGCGTAGTGCTACCACAAAAAGGGCAGGGAGACGTTCATCTCGGATCTCCACAGCACACACCCGGGTATAGTAATGATGAAAGCTGTAGCCAGATACCACATGTGCTGGCCCGGTATCGACTCTGACTTAGAGTCCTGTGTTCGGCAATGCAGTGTACTTGCTCAGTTGAGCAACGCGTCCTGAGAGGCACCACTAAGTTTGTGGTCCTGACCCTCCAGACCATGGTCCATGATCCATGTAAACTATGCAGGCCAATTTCTTGGTAAAATGTTCCTGGTGGTGGTGGATGCTTTTTCAAAATGGATTGAATGTGAAATAATGTCAGGAAGCACCGCCACCACCACCATTGAAAGCCTGAGGGCTATGTTTGCAAGGCACGGCCTGCCTGACATATTGGTCAGTGACAAGGGGCCATGTTTCACCAGTGCCAAATTTAAAGAATTCATGACCTGCAATGGGATCAAACATATCACCTCGACGCCGTTTAAACCAGCCTCCCATGGGCAGGCAGAGCGGACAGTACAAACAATCAAACAGAGCCTCAAACGAGTCACAGAAGGCTCAATCCTAACCCGCCAGTCCCGAGTACTGCGCAGCTATAGCACGAGACCCCACTTGCTCAGAGGGGTGCCCCCGGCTGAGCTACTCATGAAAAGGATACTTCAAAGCAGACTCTCGCTGGTCCACCCCAACCTGCATGATCAGGCAGAGTGCAGGCGTCAGGAACAAAATGTAAATGATGGTCGCACCACTGTGTCATGGGAAATTGATCTGAATGACCCTGTGTATGCGCTAAACTATGGACATGGTCCCAAGTGGATAGCGGGCACGGTGATAGCTAAAGAAGGGAGTAGGGTGTTTGTCATCAAACTAGACAATGGACAAATTTGCAGAAAGCACCTGGACCAAACGAGGCTGCGGTTCACAGACTGCCCTGAACAACCGACAGCATACATCACCTTTTTCGAACCCACAACACACACCCAAAGGATCAACGACACCACCCCGGACCAGGCAATCGAACCCATCACACCTAACAGCCCAGCAATGCCAGACTCACCCAGCAGCCCTGCAGGGCCAGCAACACGCCAGCCCAGCGAGGGCACAGCCAACACACCAGAACAGACATTTGTACCGAGGCGATCCACCAGGGAAAGAAAGGCTCCCGACCGCCTCACCTTGTAAATAGTTTTCACTTTGACTTTGGCGGGGGAGTGATGTTGTGTCTCTGTAAAGCATGCAATCTCATGTTCTGCCACCAGGGAGCGCATCCCCTGAAGTCCCAAGGGATTTCAAGAGACTGTTGGATGCTCGAGTTACAAGTTATTACTCTGGAAAGTTTCAGACCGGGCACTTGTTCAGTGTTGCTGGAAGACCCAGTGACCGGGATATCCTCTACCCGGGGTTTTCCTGAGCCTGTGCTCGGTGTACGGGGAGCTAAGGTCCGGGTCCGAGATAGCTTGCATCATGTGACAATATACCCCGGACTGCTCTTGTTCCATTTTATCGTCCACAAGTTTTCATTTCAAAAATGTTTCCGCCAACAGGCGCTCAATCCCTCTCTCTGCAAAACGTTCCTTTCAGAAACATTTCTCTGACCAGAACTGCACCAAACAACAATGTTCCTTTCAAAGTCATTAAAATCCCCAATTTCCACATGCGCAATTTTAAAGACAAGGACTGAAAGTGCATTGCAATCAGAAAATTGCCGGACGCCCTCTGGTTAATGACAGAGCTTTTGATGGTTGATCTCCGTACACACCTTGGAATTCAGGAGAACCTGTTTCGCGGTTTGAAGTTGGAGATAAACCCACGGGGCGGAGCCAACAGGCGCCTGGCAGCTATCAGCGACAGGAAGATGCAACTTAAGCAGGCGCGGCTATCAACGGCATTACCATCGCCGAATCCCCCGCCATTAGCAGCCTGGGATCACCATTGACCACTAAGTGAAGGGGATTGACAGGAGTGATGTTGAGAAGCCTGGCTAGCTCAGTCGGTAGAACATGAGACTCTTAACGTTCGAGTCCCACGTCGGGTGAATTATTTTCCTTTAACTTTTATGTTGCTTCCACGGGAATTAATCTTCTTTTGCACAATGAAAGAAATGCTAACAGTTTTGGTGTCCTTATTTACGGAGGGATATACTTACATTGTAGGCAGTTCAGACAAGCCTCCGGAGGATGCAGGAAGAATGTTCCCGATGACAAGTTGGCAATAATAATTCAAATCTGTGAGATACTGAATCATTATTTCAATCATTAATCCACCCACAACATTTGAGATACAAAAAGGATCCATAGCTTTGTCAAGCCCAGCTAGCACAATTGTCAAACATAAAACTCTTCATCTCAGGGTTGGGAGTTTGAGCCACATGTTGCAAGCCAGTAATGACATGGACTCTGTTACTAATCCACCCCAACTTACAGTAACACAGTCCCGCCTAAAGAATGAGGAACTGTGGGTGACTGCATGTTGATCAGCAGAGAACTTCCTCATGTCCGATTCCACTAAGGCTCAGCCTCCCACGATCACCTCTCGACAGTACAGGCTGCTGTCCAGATCGATTATACAGAGGCTTGGAATACAAGAGCAGGGAGTTTATTCTTGAACTGTTAGGCCACAGCTAGAGTACTGCATGCAGTTCTGGTCACCACGTTACAGCAAGGACTTGAATGCACTGGAGAGGGTACAGTGAAGGTTTATGAGGATGTTGCCGGGACTGGAGAATTTTAGCTCTGAGCACAGTTTGGATCGGCTGGGTTTGTTTTCCTTGGAACAGAGCATGCTGAGGGGAGACCTGATTGAGGTGTATAAAATTATGAAGGGCCTGGATAGAGTGGACAGGAAGGACCTGTTTCCCTTAGTAGAGGGGTCAACAACCAGGGGGCACAGATTTAAAGTAATTGGTCGAAGGTTTAGAGGGGATTTGAGGGGAAATCACTGGAACTCACTGCCTGAAAGGGTGGTAGAGGCAGAAATCCTCAGCACATTTAAAAATAACTTGGATGTGACCCTGAAGTGCCATAACCTACAGGGCTACGGACCGAGAGCTGGAAAGTGGGACTGGGCTGGGCAGCTGTTTGTCGGCTGGCACCGACACGATGGGCCGAATGGCCTCCTTCCGTGCTGTCAATTTATCTGATTCCAAGATGAGCAATTAACATTTTAAACCAGTCTCCTAAAACACAGAGTGAGTAAAGTCAGATAGGGGATAAAAATTCCTCAAGGGACGCACAGGGTAAGATAAACGAAAAAGGGAAGCTTTGGACAGATAGTGAGAACTCGACACTGCAGAAACTCGAGAAGAGTATAAAAAGAGCAGGGGTGCAGGATCAGAACAGCCACGATATTATTGGATGGTGGAGCAGGCTCGAGGGGCCGAATGGCCGACTCCTGCTCCTTACGTACTTATGTTAATTGTTGAATCATTGCCCATTGCACGCACTTTACTTGAGGTGTCTGATTCAGAATGTTCATTGTAACATGTAATGAACATGTAACAGTGTAATATCTCCAAGTTTGCAGATGACACTAAACTGGGTGGCGGTGTGAGCTGTGAGGGGGACGCTAAGAGGCTGCAGTGTGACTTGGACAGGTTAGGCGAGTGGGCACATGCATGGCAGTTGCAGTATAATGTGGATAAATGTGAGGTTATCCACTTTGGGGGCAAAAACACTAGGGCAGAACATTATCTGAATGGCGGCAGATTAGGAAAAGGGGCCGTGCAACGAGACCTTGGTGTCATGGTTCATCAGTCATTGAAAGTTGGCATGCAGGTACAGCAGATGATGAAGAAGGCAAATGGTATGTTGGCATTCATAGCGAGGGTATTTGAGTATAGGAGCAGGGAGGTCTTACTGCAGTTGTACAGGGCCTTGGTGAGGCCCCACCTGGAATATTGTGTTCAGTTTTGGTCTCCTAGTCTGAGGAAGGACGTTCTTGCTATTGAGGGAGTGCAACGAACGTTCACCAGACTGATTCACGGGATGGCAGGACTGACATATGAGGAGAGACTGGATCAACTGGGCCTGTATTCACTGGAGTTTAGAAGGATGAAAGGGGATCTCATAGAAACATTTAAAATTTGGATGGGAAGGGACAGGTTAGATGCAGGAAGAACGTTCCCGATGTTGGGGAAGTCCAGAACCAGGGGACACAGTCTGAGGATAAGGGGCAAGCCGAACTGACATATGAGGAGAGACTGGATCAACTGTGCCTTGAAACATTCGAATTTAGAAGGATGAGCGGGGATTTCATAGAAACCTTTTAAATTCTGATGGGACTGGTTAGTGCAAACTTTAGCTCAGCCGTTACTTCGTAAAACCATCTTTGTGAAAAGTGTGAATTTGTCTTAATGTAGTCGCTGCCTGGTGTTTTTGTTGTCATTTTCAATCTCCTTCTTTCACACTGAAACAAATGGTAACCCTATTTGTAAATTAGGAATGCGAGATTTTTAGAGAGCATATTTAAATGCTTCACAAAAACATTCTGATAACGACAGCTAGCGGGGTTTGATTCCCAGCTAGAGAATTAATTTTGCTACCACCGTTTTTAATTAAAGTGAAGTAATTTAATTAAATTACACAGATGAGCCAAAGCACTTCAGAGTGGTGTCAAAACAAATGAGTTGGTAATTAGAAATAAGGAATGTCAGAAGTTGGATTTGAGTTTCTGGGATGGAGCATAAATAACCCTCTGTGCACTGCAACTGGGAAGGGTGAATAATGAATGAGTTGTTTCCGGGTTTGTAATGCGGCTTGTATCTGCTGGTATTAACCGATAGCATTGTTTAGCAGAATGAAAGAAATTCTAACATGATCACTGAGGGACAGTCGAAACCTCAACAACTTAATTTTAATAACTTGTGAAACTTGAATAATTGAGGAAATTTTATTCCCTTTCTGATTTTACACACTCTGTATTTTAGGAGACAGGTTATAAATGTTCATTGCTCATCATGGAATCAGAGAAGTTTGCAGCACGGAAGAAGGCCATTGTCACATGAACAATGAACATTTAAAACCAGCTTTTGTTTCAGAAATAATGTTTCCGCCCGGGCTTGAACCGGGGACTTTTTGCATTTGAGGCAAATGTGATAACCGCTACACTACAAAAACTGGTGCTTAGTTCTGTGCCCAGAGAGAAGTGTTCAGCAACAAGCTGAAATACTCAATCCCTCTCTCTGCAAAAAGTTTCTTTCACAACATTTCTCTGACCGGAACTGCACCAAACAAAAATATTCCTTTATGGTGTACAAATTATTTAAGTTTAACATTTATTTTGCTTTCATGGGATAACATCGTTAATGAATCGGTAATCTGCTTTTGCACAATGAAAGAAATGCTAACTGAGGGAAAGTCAGTCGGTCAATAATTGATTCTGTGCTCTGCATGTTGGTAATGTAGCGAAGATGATCCAAAGATCGGTGGGAAAGCAAGTTGTGAGGAAGACACAAACAATCTGCAAAGCGATATCGATCGGCTCAGTGGCTGGGCAGTAATTTGTCAGATGGAGTATAATGTGGGAAATATGAGGTTATCCACTGTGGTCGGGATACCAGTCAGGCCATCCTGACTATTCAGTGCTGTATGTGGCCACCTGCAGGTTGATTTTGAACTTTTGTGTCCTGTCACGTGAAATAAATGAGGGCAGCAGGCGTATCTCTGCCTGAAACCGGGGAAATAGTGAGAGAGACCTTGGAGCAAGGGTCTGGTTATTGCCAAACAGCAAAAGAAATATTAATTCTGGAAAAAAAATGTCTGAAAGAACAGTGACCCCGACCTGATTTGAACACACAACCTAGGGATTTAGAATTAGACACACTACCGTTGCGCCACGAGGCTTACACAGTGAGTTGAAGATGTTCGTCGAAATGAAAGTTCTGCAATACAATGGGCTTGGAAATCAGGAGAACCAGTTTCGAGGTTTGAAGTTCGAGATAAAGCCATGGTGCGGAGCCAACTGGCCACTCGCAGCCATAAGCGACAGGAAGATGCACATTCAGCAGTACTGGTTAGCTCAGTCGGTAGAGAATGAGACTCTATCTCAGTGTTGTGAGTTCAAGCCCCAAGTTGGCCGATTTATTTTCCTTAAATTTTTAAGTTGCTTTCAGAGGAAAACATCATTAATTAACCTATAAATTATTTTGCACAATGAAAGAAATGCGAACTGAGGGAGAGTTGATCATTTAATCATTTGTTCTGTGCTCTGTATCAGAACACAAGAACCAGTAGCAGGAGTCGACCATTTGGCCATTCGAGCCTGCCTTCTTTTGCACTGAAACAAATTATAACCGTGTTTTTTAATGAGCAGTGCGAGATATTCCGAGGGCACCTTTCAATGCTTCACAAAACCATTCCTTTCGTCGCAGCCACTCGGGATCGATTCCCGGCTTGGGAAGTAACTTTGATATCACTGTTTGTAATTGAAGTGGCGTCATTTTATGAAGTTCGATGGATGTCACAAAGCACTTCAGAGTGGTGTCCAAACAAATGAGTTTGTAATTAAAAACACTGAATGTCAGGAGTGGGAATTGAACCCACGCCTCCAGAGGAGACTGCGACCTAAACGCAGCGCCTTAGACCGCTCGGCCATCCCGACTGTTAGATGTTCCAGTTGCAAGTTATTACATTGGAAAGTTTCAGAACGGGCACTTGTTCAGTGTTGCTGGAAGGCCCAGTGACCGGGATATCCTCTCTTTTGGGGTTTTCCTGAGCCTGTGCTCGGTGTACGGGGACCTTTGGCACGGGTCCGAGGTAGGTTACATGTGTAGGCTGCTTGCTGGCTTCAGGTGGTCTCTCAACAGTGTGCTCAATTCTTCAAACGACTTGCTTGCTGGTTTCTCGGGTGCCAGCAGGTCCTTCATTAAAGCGTATGTTTTCGAGCCACAGCTGGTCAAGAGATGGGCTCTTCTCTTGTCTGCCTTATTGTCGCCCAACCAGTCTTTGGTTACAAAGCTTTTCTGGGGCCTTTCTATAAAGTCCTCCCGATTATCTCCAGCATTGTATTTTTCACCTGAGCCGTTGGTCGCATTCTGTGGATTCTGTAATCCCGTAACTCGTCGCCACTGTAAAGTCCTTACCCTGTAGTACAGACACACACGAGGCATATACTGAAGTCAACGTCACTCAGGACCTGCACCTTTTTTACACAGCTCTCGAATGCCACACTTGGCTGAGACCTGTCCATATATACCTGTCTGGGAAAGGTATCCAGTGTCTCCTGCAAATGCACCCCTGGTGGTAAGGTAAGCTTGTGGTCACAGGTCATCTCTGGTTACAGTCATGTATGGCATGGTAAGATACAGTTATGTACAGTAGTGTGAGATACATGACAGTATTGGTATTCATGGTGATTACAGCAATTATTAATCGTCTCACAGACCTCAATTATTTGTATGCGGTGAATTGATCGAGGATTGAAACCAGATTAGTGCGCCAGATCTTAACCCCTCGACCACCAGGGAACAGTTACGATACATGTCGATATATTTATATATATTTATATATGAACCTGAATGTCAACGGCTACCTATCTAGACCTCGTGCTGGAACGGTAGTGTGTCTATCTTTGAGTGAGAGAAATTGTTCCACAGTGACAACCATTTCATCTTTTGTACCCTTTTTAACACTAGAAACTGAGACAGGGGAATAAATAGAGAAACCAAAGCACAGGGATGTAGACAAGAGGAAGAGAAAAGGGGAAAGATACTGTCCCCACCCGGAACTAAGGCGGAAACCCCTCTGCTGCGCTCGGGGTGACCACCCACAGCCAGGATACACTAACGTCAAAACATCTCATTGACTGTCGGAGTGGGACCGTGCAGTGCTTCAGAAGACAGGTCGAAAAAGCGAAGTCACTGATTCCGTCTCATGTGCTCCTCCGATCAAGAACAGCAACACACTAAAAATGCTTCAATAATGGTTGCACCTTATGTTCACATTTGTTAAACAGATGGCTCTTTGGACTAGGGGTATGATTCTTGCTTCGCGGTTGTTACTTGAAATTTGCGAGAGGTCCCGGGTTTAAATCCTGTACGAGCCCTCAGTTTACAGAAGAATTTTGAAATTGCATCGAATTTTTGCAAAGAAGGATTTGCATTTCTGCAACACCTTTCAGGAACTCATGACGCCCCAACGCGCTTTACAACCGTTGAGTTATGTTTGAAGAGTTGTCGTGTGGGGAAAGATGTGCCCAAATCACCCCACACGAACCGCAACGCTTTGCGAAGGAGTTCCGTGCAAATAATCATGTGCCTCAGGGACTTGGACTTTCTATGAATGAGTTTTGCTTGTACCTGCATTCAAGCTTGAAACAGTAGCTGGGCTTTCATCTCACGGGAACAGCGTGTAGCGGTTAGTGAGTAGGTGACCAGTTGATGTGCGCCGCTTTCAAACTTAGAAATTTCACCAAACAAAGAAACGGTGAATCCAACTGTCCCTGTAAGCGACGGATTGAAGGGATCGGTGCCACAAACAGAGGTGGAAGACGCGCAGTGCAGGAATAGGGTCCGCAACATTAAATGTCAGAGTTATTAAGCAGACAATAATTATACATAGACTTAACAATAGTACTTACACCCAAACCTCGCGAATGTTAGCCGAAGAACTCAAACACGTTACAGTTCCCAGCTCGGTGTACAAATTGATCAAACATTAATCGGATTGTAAACTATCTGTTCCAAATGCCACATTTTATATATTTTCCTTACCCATGCTACGTGACAATTGAAACTTTTAATAGTATTACCTAACACAAGTGCCCAATTTCTGATGGAAGGTCATTAACCTGAAACATTAACTCTGTTTGTCTCTCCACAGATGCTGCCTGGCCTGCTCAGTGATTCCAGCATTTATCCTTTTTATTCTCAAAACTTATAATCAGAAAATCACTTTCCTTGTCATCTAACTGCACTCCTTCCTGATATGTAGCCTTGTCCTACAAACCAGGCTCCTTTCGGATGATTCAGGCATTCATTGGAATTATAAGTTCTTATCGATAACAATTATATGATGTATGTAATTCTGTAATACTTGCCACCAGAGGGCGCGACTGTTGGAGTCCTAATGGTCACCTGTCCACACGTACAGGGCCAGTATAAAAGGTTGGCTGCCATGTTGTTCAGGCACTCTGGAGTTGTAATAAAGAAGACCAACGTCACACTAAGTTTAGCTGACAGTGCTCATCCTCGGGGAGTTCTTCTATACACAAAAATTGGCGACGAGTAACATAATACGAACCTTCACACAACCATGGCTGCTGTTGGAACATTAGAGAGATCCGTAGAGGGTGATGATTGGGAAGCCTTCGTCGAGCAGCTCGACCAGTACTTTGTGGCCAACGAGCTGGAAGGAGACACTAACGTGGCCAAGCACAGGGCGCTTCTCCTCACTGTCTGTGGGCCTAAAATATTCAGCCTCATCCAGAATCTGCTCACACCGACAAAACCAACGGAGAAAGAATATTCAGAGTTGTGCATACTGGTTTGGGACTACCTCAAGCCGAAGCAGAGTATTCTCATAGCCAGATATCGTTTTTACACGCACCATCGCTCTGTAACCAGGACCTGGCGGATTATGTCACCCACCTGAGACACCTCGCGGGAGCTTGCTGCGTTGGGGCAAATGCTGTGGGACTTTTACGTGCTAGGCATCAGCCACGAGGTCATTCTTCGAAAGCTGCTGGCTGCTAAAACCCGAGACCTGAGCAGGGCCATCGCGATCGCCCAGCCATGCATGGCCACGGACGATAACATCAAACAGATATCTTCTCAACATCGAAGCTCACCGGCAAGTAATGTGCACAAAATGATGTCGCTAGCAGGCCGAACTGCATATGGCAGGGTCTATACGTCTGTGGCTGCAAGACCTGTGATGACTCAGAGTGCGCCATCGGGGGTGAATGTGAATCTATTAGCACCGTGTTGGTACTGCTGGGGTAATCCTCGGGCCCATCAATGTCGATTCAAGCACGACGTGTGCAAAGGCTGCACAACGATGGGGTACATCCAGTGAATGTGCAAACGTGCTGTGACATACCACGTGGTTGAGGATGATCGATCCGTCACGGATCATGCAGCACAGGCAACTCAACGCAAGGATCAAGGACTCCCAGGTGCAGGTGGGGATGCTGCATTTTAACAGGGAGGCTTTGAGGGTGTGCCCGAATCGTTTCCTCTGCCCACCTGTGGCTCGCTTACCGTGTCGGAGTTCTGAGTAGAGCGCTTGCTTAGGGAGTCTCATGTTGGGCATGTGGACAATATGGCCCGCCCAACGGAGCTTGTCGAGTGAGTTCATTGCTTCAATGCTGGTGATGTTGGCCTGAGCGAGAACACTGATGTTGGTGCGTCTGTCCTCCCAGGGGATTTGCAGGATCTTGCGGAGACAGCCCTGGTCGTATTTCACCAGTGATTTGAGATGTCTGCTGTATATATTCCATGTCTCGGAGCCATATCGCGGGGCAGGTATCACCACTGCCCTGCAGACCATAAGCCTGGTGCCAGATTTGAGGTCCTGGTCTTCAAACACTCCCCTCCTCAGTTGATCGAAGGCTGTGCTTGCACACTGGAGGCGGTGTTGGACCTCGTCATCGATGTCTGCCCTTGCTGATAGTAGGTTCCCGAGGCGTGGAAAAGGTTTCCGATGCGTGGAAAAGGCACTTACAGCCTTCCTAAATATAGCACCCTTATTCTATTCTCTTAAAACAAGTTCCTGAATTCTCGGCTAGCTGTGTAGGTTAGAGCTCTGGTTTTATCCTCAGATAGAGTCGACCACAGTGTTTCCATAGTTTAGTAGTTATCACATTCACCTCACAAACGAAAGGTCCCCGGTCCGAAACCGGGTGGAAAGATCTTGAAAACTTGAAAATGGTCCGAATACCTGACTCCTGCTCTTAACTCTTACGTTCTTATGATCTCTTGAACTTTCACAGAAGAACAAACTCTCCTCTGAACATGCATGAGAAAGCTCCAGAAAATATTTCCCCCCGAGGTGCTTTCGCGTGTGAGGCGCACGTGTTAACCTTTACACTGCGGAAACATCGCCACTTTCAGCACCAGATTACCAAAATTAAACCCAATGAGATCGGGATAAAAGTTCCTCACATGCTCAGAGCAAAATATATGATTGATGGTCTACAAACGAATGAACAAACTTCAGCACCAGGTCAGACGTAAATGTTAAGCGAGCAGGTGGACTGCTGAATCGCACTTTTCAGGAGTTGGTGGTGACAAAACAAATGGGTTCCGCTTAATGATTAAATGTAAGAAATGGGACTGGAACCCACATCTCCAGAAGAGACAGTGACCTGAACACAGCACCTTAGACCGCTCGGCCATCCTGACTATGCAATGCTGTTTGTGGCCACCTGCAGGTTGATTTTGACCTTTTGTGTCCTGTCACGTGAAACAAATGAGGGCAGCAGGCGTATCTCTGCCTGACACCAGGGAAATAGTGAGACAGGCCTTGGAGCAAGGGTTTGGTTATTTCGACACAGCAAATGAAATGTTAATTCTGGAAGAACAATATCCAAAAGAACAATGACCAGTGAGCTCCCTCTGTGCAGATCGGGAATGTGTTGGCTCACCTTGAACAACTTCTGTCCCACACTGAAAGTTCTCAATCCTTCTCCTCCGCTGCCCTTTACAGAAATGTCACCAATGACCCAGCCACCGTCTTCACTTCCACATCCTCACAGTGGGGCCACAGAGGCTCCTACCATCTCCCCGCGATCAGCGAACTCACCCAGTTTACAAAATTAAACCCCAAACACGTGCCTGGCAAAGGGATGGAGAAGCCTAAAAGTCTGTAAGCTCGGTCTATCACAGAAAGTATTGGTATTCATGGAGATTATAGCAATTATTAATCGTCTCACAGACCTCAATTATTTTTATGCGATGAATTGATCTAGTATTGAGACCAGGTTAGTGCGCTGGATCTTAACCCCTCGACCAACAGGGAACAGTTACAATACATGTCGATATATTTATATATATTTATATATGAACCTGAATGTCAATGGCTACCTACCTAGACCTTGTGGTGCCCACGGTAGTGTGTCTAACTTTGAGTGAGAGAAACGGTTCCACAGTGACACCTGTCATGTGTCCTTCATGGTTTTTGCTTGTACTATTACAAGGTGTGCACCAGAGGGCACTGCAGTGGGAGACTTGTAGCTTACCTCTACAGGTGTGCCTGGCCTAGTATGAAAGGCAGGCCACCAGGTGTGATCCTCACTCTGTGGTTATCAATAAAGGACTAAGATCACTAAAGTTCAAGCACGGCACATTGTCTCGTGGAGTCATTATCAGAGCATCTGAAGGTATAAAAATTGTCGATGAGATTACGGACCGTCACACGAAAAAATCTAACCTTGGTACGTTGCAGCAGTTCACCGATGGTGATGATTGGGAAGCATTTGTGCAGAGGCTCGATCATTTCTTCACAGCAAACGATCTGGCAGGTGACAACCCGGCCACACTGGCAGATAAGTGCAGAGCTGTCCTGCTAACCAGTTGTGGGCCCACCGTCTATGGCCTCGTCAGGGACTTGCTGGCACCAGCGGAGACAACGACCAAGGCGTACGAGGAGCTTGTAACACTGATCCAAGAACAGCTCAAGCCTTACGAGAGCATCCTCACTGCCAGACAGCGATTTTATACACACCAACGGCCCGAAGGCCAGGAGATCACGAAATATGCTGCAGACCTCAGGAGGCTGGCGGCACCGTGGGATTTTAGTGACCATCTCACCGAAGCACTGCGGGATATCTTTGTCATCCGAATCGGCCACGAGGGCCTCCTTCATCAGCTACTGTCAGCGGATACCACAGTCACACTGCAGAAGGCCATCTCCGTGAGGCAAGCATTCTTGACCTCGAATTGTGGCTCGAGGCGGATGACTCATCCGCAGGACTCAAACCCGGCAAGTACTGTACACAGAGTGATGCCTTTTAGAGGCTGGACTGTAGAACGTGAACCTTCTCAGGGGAGAGAGAACAGGCCACCGAGTCCCTTAACTCAGAGTCCATGGTCAGATCAGCCATCATCTTATTCAATGGCAGAGCAGGATCGAGAGGCCGAATGGCCGACTCCTGTTCCTATTTCTTATGTTCTTATGTGAATTATTTAAGGAGCTTGAATCATTGATGAAGTTTTCTCCCCTATCTGACTTTATAAACATTGAACTTAGGAGACTGGTTTAAAATATTCACTGCTCATGCGACAAGGATCGTTGGGCGACTTTTGTTCAATTTATTCACAGCAAAAATAGCTTTCAAAATAATGTTTCCGCCTGGGTTTGAACCAGGGACTTTGCGCGTGTGAGGCGAATGTGATAACCGCTACACTACAAAAATGTTGTGGTTAACATAATCTTAGGAATATAACCAGAGCTTTAACCTACACAGCTGGCCGATACTTCAGGAGCTGGTTTTACGAGAATAGAATGAATGTGTTGGAGTGGATTTTCAGACATAGCAAAGCATGATGGGGTAAGCCGCCACGAAATGAACTTTGTACCAAGAAGCCTATCTGCTGTCCCTGATATGTACTCTGCAGCAACAAGTGACTCCTGGCCAGGTGCAGCCCACTGTTTCATCGAAAGCTTTGCAACAGAATAACTAACCACAAAAGAAGATAAAGAGGAAGGGCCCCCAAACTCGCACCATGCTATCAGGCTTCACTAGGACTAAAAAGTTGAATCTAAATGAATTGCGTTGCCATATGGATCGATTGGTTGTATGTAAATGAATTTCATTGATTGTATTCTGCCCTCTGTACACTGCTTATAACCACGCATACACAAGGCAATCGGGGAGATCGCTGGATATCAACTCTTCTCCCAGAGCTCTGTTAGCAAAAAGTTTCTCGCTTACCTTACCAGAGTCTATGTGAATTTATTTTCACTATCAGTGGATGCAGAGAGGATGTTTCCACCGATGGGGGAGACTAGAACTAGGGGCATGATCTTAGAATAAGGGGCCGCCCATTTAAAACTGAGATGAGGAGGAATTTCTTCTCTCAGAGGGTTGTAAATCTGTGGAATTCACTGTCCCAGAGAGCTGTGGAAGCTGGGAAATTGAATATATTTAGGACAGAAATAGACAGTTTCTTAAACAATAAGGGGTTAAAGGGTTATGGGCATCGGGCGGGGAAGTGGAGCTGATTCCATGATCGGATCAGCCATGATCTTAATAAATGGTGGAGCAGGCTCGAGGGGCCTTATGGCCGACTCCTGCTCCTATTTCTTAAGTTCCTTTGACTAATACAAATCAACATCCTGGGGGTCACCATTGACAAAGTAGATGTGGGCAAGCCTGGCTAGCTCAGTCTATAGAACATGAGATTTTTAATTTTAAGGTCATGCGTTCGAGCCACACCTTGCGTGAATTATTTTCCTTAAACTTTTATGTTACTTTCACGGGAATTAACCCACTCATTTAAAAAGGAGTTCGATATGTCCCATATGGCTAAAAGGATCAAGAGGTGTGGAGAGAAAGCAGGAAAGGGGTACTGAGGGAATGATCAGCTGTGATTATAGTGAATGGCGGTGCAGGCTCGAAGGGCCGAATGGCCTACTACTGCACCTATTTTCTCTGTTTCTCTGTTTCTCCTTGTGGGGGAATCTCGAACATGGGGGCACAGTTTCAGAATAAGGGGTCATAAGAACATAAGAAGTCGGAGCAGGAGTAGGCCACATGGTCCATCGAGCCTGCTGCACCATTCAACACGATCATGGCTGATCCCCATAAACCCTTATTCTCTGAACGTTCAAGGGTCGCCCATTTAAAACGGAGATGAGGAGGAATTTCTTCTCTCAGAGGGTGGTGAATCTTTGGAGCTCTCTGCCCCAGAGAGCTGTGGAGCCTGGGTCATTGAATATATTCAAGGTGGAGATGGACAGATTTTTGAACGAGGCCATATGGATTGCATTGGAGAACGGAAAAGCGGCGATCACACGACAGGGAATGTACGAGAGACCCCCGAACATCCAGAGGGAGATATAGGGTCTGGTTTTTGTGATTCAGCAAGGAAACTATCGTTCCTGGAGTACAAATACTCTGTTTCAAAGGAAACGGACCCAGCCTCTCCAATTGATCAGTTAATTAATGATGTTTTCCCGTGAAAGCAACATGAAAGTGTATTCGCCCAACGTGCGGATTGATCCCACGACACGGAGATTAAGAGTTTCAGGCTCTACCGATTGAGCTAGATGGGATTGGCAAATGTGGGATCCTTGATGTAAGTCAAATGTTGTGGGTGGATTAATGATGATTGAAATCATGATTGAGTGTCTCACACACTTGAATTATGGACTTCCTTCAGTTAGCATTTCTTCAATTGTGCAAAAGAAGATTGTGGGTTAATTAATGATGTTTTTCCATGAAAGCTGCATTAAATTAAATGGAATGTAATCACCCAACGTGGGGCACGGACCCAAGACCCTGAGATTAAAAGTCTCATACTTTACTGTCTGAGCTAGCCGGGTTTCTTCCCAACGCAGGTTTTTATCGCTCATTGCAGCCAGGCGCCTGTTGACTCCGCCCCAGATTTTGAAACTTGCTGTTGAAACTTGTGCCGTGGTTATCACGTTTGCTTTACACGCAAAAGGTCCCTGGTTCAATCCCGGACAGAAACATTATGTTTAAACTTTCTGTGGATCAACAATCGGAGGCGAGTTTAGTCTCCCCGCATATGCTGCCTGACCTGCTGAGATTTCCAGCATTTGCTGTTTTTATTTGCTATTTATTCTCCTGGCAAAAGGGTTCCCTTATTCCTTAATTGCTCTTTATTTCACTTCAATAAATGGATAACTTTGACTCAGAGAAAACGGATCCACCGGGGAGCTTTTGCGTGTGAGGCCAACGTGATATCCGATGCACTGCAGCCCATCAAAGAGCGAGACCAACTGAATATAAAGGATGAGCTGACAAATATCAGGGGCAGTGCAGTCTGGTCAATGTCAAACCCTCCTTTCTTATTCAGCAGTGGCATGAACGGGAGTCAGACGTCACAAGGTTTAATTAAAGTGACAAATACAAGTAACACTTGCAAAATTCTTTCACTTCATTTGAAATCCTATTGCGTTGAATCTGCAAATACGCACGGTGGGATATTATCTTCACTGCTGATTGTATTTTGTGTGCACGATAGGAATAACCAGTGCTGTTAAATTTGATAAAAGTTGCCCCAGATCTCTGAAGACTTTGAACCAGAAAGCAAAAATACAGTGAGTAAAATGGGATATGTTTTTCGAGTTAAGATGACAAGCACAGGACAAATGATTGAAGTATGGAGTGTCCCTAAGTTAGCATTTGTTTGATTGTGCAACAGAAGGTGAGGGGTTAATTAGTGATGGTTTCCCGTGAAAGCAAGAGAAAAGTTTAAGAAGAAATCATACGGTGCCTGTCAGGTGAGCGCAGCTTGTGGTACCTGGTGGGAATGGGCGGGGATTTTAAAGCCCCATCTATTGCTGAACCTTCATATAGACTAACATCTCCAACTCACTGTGTAGGTTTCATGGTGCAACGGTAGTGTGTCTGACTCCCAATCGGAAGGTTGTATGTTCAAATCACTTCGGGGTTACTGTTCTGTTGGATATTTTTCTTCCAGAATTATTATTTCCTTTGCTGTTTGGCAATAACCAGACACTTGCTCCAAGGTCTGTCCACTGTTTCCCCGTTGTCAGGCAGAGATTCGCATGCTGCCCTCGTTTATTTCATGTGACAGGACACAAAAGTTCTAAATCAACCTGCAGGTGGCAACATGCAACACTGACTGGTCAGGATGGCCGAGAGGTCGAAGGTGCTGTGTTCAGGTCACTACTTCCTCTGGAGATGTGGGTTTATGTACCATTTCTTATATTTAATCATTAAGCGGAACCCATTTGTTTTGTCACCACCAACTCCTTAAAAGTGCGATTCAGCAGTCCACGTGCTCGCTTAACATTTCCGTCTGACCTGGTGCTGAAGTTTGTTCATTCTTTTGTCGACCGACAATCATATATTTTGCCCAGAGTTTGTGAGGAACTTTTATCCCGATCTCATTGGGTTTAATTTTGGTAATCTGGTGCTGAAAGTGGAGATGTTTCCGCAGTGAAACGGATAACACGTTCGCCTCACACGCAAAAACACCTCGGGGGGAAATATTTTCTGGAGCATTCTCATGCATGTTCAGAGGAGAGTTTATTCTCCTGTGAAAGGTCAAGAGATCATAAGAACGTAAGAGTTAGGAACAGGAGTCAGCCATTCGTCCCATTTTCAACTTTTCAAGATTTTTACGCCCAGTTTCGGACCGGGGACCTTTCGTGTGTAAGGCGAATGTGATAACTACTACACTACGGAAACACTGTGATAGAATCTATCTTAGGATAAAACCACAGCTCTAAACCGACACAGCTAGCCGAGATTTCAGGAACTTGTTTATCAGAGAATAGAATGAGGGTGCTATATTTAGGAAGGCTATAAGTGTGGCCTTCGACAGCGTGGACGATTTTTCACGCCTCGGGAACCTACTATCAGTAAGGGCAGACATCGATGACGAGGTCCAACACCGCCTCCAGTGTGCCAGCACAGCCTTCGATCACCTGAGGAGGAGAGTGTTTGAAGACCAGGACCTCAAATCTGGCACCAGGCTTATGGTCTGCAGGGCGGTGGTGATACCTGCCCCGTGGTATAGCTCCGAGACATGGACTATATACAGCAGACATCTCAAATCACTAGAGAAATACCTCCAGGGCTGTTCCGCAAGATTCTGCAAATCCCCTGGGAGGACAGACGCACCAACATCAGTGTTCTCGCTCAGGCCAACATCACCAGCATTGAAGCACTGACCACACTCGACCAGCTCCGCTGCGCGGGCCACATTGTCCTCATGCCCGACACGAGACTCCCGAAGCAAGCGCTCTATTCAGAACTCCGACACGTTAAGCTAGCCCCAGGTGAGCAGTGTCATTTATTTCACACTACTGTATATAACTGTACCTTACCATGCTATACCTGACTCTAACGAGATATGACCTGTCACCACAAGCATAGTTTACCACCAGGGGTGCACTTGCAGGAGACACGGCATACCTGTTCCACACAGGTTTATAAAGGCATGTCTCAGGCAAGTGTGGCACTCAAGAGCTGTGAAATAAAGATGCAGGTCCAGAGTGACCTTGACTTCAGCATGTGCCTCGTGTAAGTCTGTACTGCAGGGTCAGGACTTTACAGTGGCGACGAGTTACGAGATCACAGAATCCACAGAATGGCTACCAACGGCTCAGATGAGAAATATAATGCTGGAGACAAATGGGAGGACTTTATAGAAAGTCTCCAGCAAAGCTTTGTAACCAAAGACTGGTTCGGCGACGATAAGGCAGACAAGAGAAGAGCCCATCTCTTGACCAGCTGTGGCTCGAAAACATACGCCTTAATGGAGGACCTGCTGGCACCCGAGAAACCAGCGAGCAAGTCGTTTGAGGAGTTGAGCACACTAGTGAGAGACCACCTGAAGCCAGCGAGCAGCCTACATATGGCCCGACACAGATTTTACAACTACAGACGCTGTGTGGGCCAGAGCATACCCGACTTTGTGGCGGAACTTCGGACGTTGGCTAGTTTACGTGAGTTCTGCAATAAACTAAATGAGAAGTACTGAGAGACTTTTTTATTGAAGGAATACGCAACGCAGGCATAGTCCGAAAGCTTATAGAGACCAAGAACTTGACCCGAGATGCAGCAGCACTGATCGCACAGACATTCTTGGCAGGAGAAGAAGAAACAAATTTGATCTACACTGCTGGTACGACAACTAACGAAACATCGGACAAGGGGTTCACAGCATGAAACAAGCCGCTACCCCGACACGCAGACAAAAGGCAGGAGAGCAGGCCTTGAACAGCAGGCAGTGGCGCCAGAAGCCATCAAGGGCAACATGAACGCCCATTCACACCTCATCAACCCGCAATGCGAGCAATCAACTGCAGACTGAGAGAATCTCAAGAGAGATCAGCCAGACGCAGCTCATGCTTCGGAAACAATGGAAGCGGTCTGTGCTAGAGATGTGGGGGAAGGCACTCAACAGGGGGTGTCGATTTCAGCATGATGTTTGCAGAAACTTCAACTATACAGGACATCTGACTCACGTGCAAAACCACAGCAGCTCGGCTGGTATACGAATCAGAAGGGTCGGAAAGCGGACCAGAAGAAGGTGGGGACAATGCCCGGGACACCGAGGTACAGCGGGTCAACACGATCAATGTCCACTGTTCTTACAACAATACGCCTCCAATAATGATGAGGGTCCTACTCAACGGGATACCCGTCAACATGGAACTGGACACTGGAGCTAGTCAATCTCTCATGAGCGTTCAACAATTTGAACAGCTGTGTCCGCACAAAAGCAACAGACCGAAACTTACAAGGATCGACACCAAACTAAGATCCTATACCAAAGAAATCGTCACAGTCCTTGGCAACGCCATGCTCTCTGTCACACACAAAGGGACAGTGAACCGATTTCCATGTGGATTGCCCCTGGAGATCTCCCAGCATTTTTGGGAAGAAGCTGTCTGGCAAAACTAAATTGGAAATGGGATGAAGTTCTCACCATGTCGTCAGAGTAACGGACCTCCTGCTCAACAGTTCCAAGTAATTTTGAACATCTCTCTCAGCCTTCAAAGGGGCGAAAGTTAAAATCTACGTCACACAGGATGCCAGACCGGTCCATCACAAGGCTAGAGCTGTGCCTTATGTGTTGAGGGAAAAGAGAGAACACGAACTGGACCGGCTTCTGCGGGAAGACATTATCTCACCCGTGGGATTTAGCGACTGGGAAAGTCCCATCTTCCCCGTCATGAAGCCTGATGGATCCGTACGAATCTGTGGGGATTATAAGTCTACCATAAACAGAGCCTCCCTACAGGACCAGTACCCGCTGACCAGAGCGGAGGATCTATTTGCCACATTGGCTGGAGTAAATATTTTCCCGAAACTAGATCTCACATCTGCGTATATGACGCAAGACCTGACCAAAGAGACTAAGCTACTCACCACCATCAACACATATCGAGGCATTTTCATGTACAATCGATGCCCATTCGGCATCAGGTCGGCAGCTGCTATAATCCAGCGCAACATGGAGAGTCTGCTCAAGTCCATCCGAGGGACGGTTGTATTTCAAGACGACATACTTATCACGGGCAGGGACACCGACTCCCATCTCTGCAATTTGGAGGAAGTACTACAATGATTGGATCGGGTAGGCCTATGAGTTAAGATATCCAAGTGTCTATTTCTCGCGCCCGAGGTTGAGTTTTTGGGCAGAAGGATTGCCGCTGATGGAATCTGCCCAAAAGAATCCAAAACAGAAGCAATTCGCCTGGCACCCAGGCCCCGGAATTCTCAGAACTGCGTCTCTTTCTCGGGCTACTCAATTACTTTGGGAACTTTATGTAGAACTTAAGCACGCTGCTGGAGCCTCTCCATGTGCCACTCAGGAAGGGGTGCGATTGGTTTTGGGGGGACACCCAGGAACGCGCCTTCAATAAGGCATGCAACCTTCTATGTTCCAACAGTGTTTTGGTATTCTTTGATCCAGGTAAAAAGCTCGTTCTCACGTGTGATGCGTCAGCGTATGGGGTCGGGTGCGTTTTACAACATGTCAATGATGCGGATAAATTACAACCCATAGCTAATGCCTCCAGGTCACTTTCGCGGGCGGAGCGCGGGTACAGTATGGTTGAGAAGGAGGCGCTCGTGTGCGTGTATGGTGTCAAAAAGATGCACCAATATCTTTTTGGGGACAAGTTCGCGTGAGAAACTGACCACAAACCCCTCACGTCCCTGCTATCCGAGTGCAAGGCAATAAACGCCAAATCCTCGGCGCGCATTCAGCGGTGGGCACTCATGCTAGCGTCTTTCGACTATACAATCAGGCACAGACCCTGGCGACAATGGAAGGGTCCGACGAACAGGTCTGTGAGATGGTCATGGCAATCAATGCCTTTGAATCCACACGTTTACCCATGACGGCTCGCCAAATCAGAGCTTGGATGACCAGCGACCCAACGTTATCCTTAGTCAAAAGATGTGTTTTAACTGGTGACTGGGCAGAGGCTCGTGATACCTGCTCCGAGGAGATCAAACCTTTCCATAGGCGCATGCATGAACTATCACTACAGGCAGACTGCCTGAAGTGGGGCAGCCGAGTAGTTATGCCCTTGCGAGATAGAGAGGCGTTTGTCCGGGAGCTCCACCGCGAGCATCTAGGAATCAGGCTGATGAAGGCCATAGCCAGATCCCACGTCTGATGGCCTGGCATTGACGCGGACTTGGAGCTCTGCGTCCGGCGTTGCACCATTTGTGCCCAAAGCAGTAACACCCCCAGGGAGGCCCCCCTAAGCCCTTGGCCCTGGCATACCAAACCGTGGTCGCGGGTGCATGTAGACTATGCGGGCGCATTCATGGGCAAAATGTTCCTCGTAGTCGTCGATGCATTTTCAAAGTGGATCGAATGCACCATTTTAAACTCGAGCACCACCTCCACCACTGTGGAAAGCCTTAGAACCAATTTTGCAACGCACGGAATCCCTGACATATTGCTCAATGATAATGGTCCGTGCTTCACCAGCGCAGAATTTCAAGATTTCATAGTTGACCACGGCATAAATCACGTTAAGACGGCACCGTTCAAGGCAGCCTCCAATGGCCAGGTGGAGCGAGCAGTGCAAATCGTGAAACAAGGTATGCTAAAAATCCACGGTCCCACGCTGCAGAGCCGCCTGTCGCGACTGCTGCTGAGATACAGACCTTGTCCGCATTCGTTGACTGGGGTTCCCCCGCGCAACTATTGATGAAACGAACCTGATAGACGAGACTCCCTTTAATCCTCTCAGACATGCATGAAATTGTTGAGGCAAAGCGCCGGAAGCTAACTGAGTACCATGACAAAAATTCGAGGGAGAGGTGGAATGAAATAGAGGACAAAGAGTTTTTGCTAAATTATGGCCAGGGTCCCAAATGATTTGCAGGGACAGTGACAGATAAGAAGGAAACAGGCTACTGTGGTACAAATGGACAATGGCCATACCTGCCGGAGGCATGTAGAGCAAGTAAAAAGTAGATTCACTGATAACACTGCAGAAGCAGCAGCAGACTACAATGTGGAACTCACACCACACCTGGTAGACAGACAGAGGGAACAACCTGAGAAAAGGGCAGTCTCAACAGACAGCCCAGGCGAGATACGAGCAATCACACCGAAAGAAAAGAAGGCACCAAGGCAAACAACTGAATCACAACTAAGACGCTCCACGTGAGAGCATAGACCAAATGAGAGACTGAACCTTTGAAGACAATAAGACCTTGTGGGAGGGTTATGTCATGTATCTCACACTACTGTATATAACTGTACCTTGCCATGCTATACATGACTGTAACTAGATATGACCTGCAACCACAAGCGCACTTTACCACTAGGGGTGCACTTGCAGGAGACACTGCATATCTGTTCCATACAGGTCTATAAAGGCAGGTATCAGGCAAGTGTGGCACTTGAGAGCTGTGAAATAAATGTGCAGGTCCAGAATGACCTTGACATCTGCATGTGCTTCGTGTAAGTCTGTACTGCACGGTTCAGGATTTTACAGGCAGAGGAAAAGTTTCGGGCACACACTCAAAGACTCCCTGATAAAATGCAACATCCCCACCGGCACTTGGGAGTCATTGTTCCTCGGGTTGAGTTGCCTGTGCTGCGTGATCCATGCCGGATCGATCATCCTCAGCCACGTGGTATGTCACAGCACGTTCACTGGAGGTACCCCATCGTTGTGCAGCCTTTGCACACGTAGTGCTTGAATCGACATGGATGGGCCAAGGATTACCCCCGCAGCACCAACACGGGGCGAATAGATTCACATTAACCCCCGATGGCGCACTCTGAGTCATCACAGGTCTTCTAGCCAGAGAAGTATTGGCCCTGCCATATGCAGATCGGCCTGCTAGCCACATCATTTTATGCACAGTACTTGCCAGTGAGCTTCGATGTTGAGAAAGTATCTATTTGGTGTTATCGTCCGTGGCCATGCCTGCCAGGGCGATCGCGATGGCCCTGCTCAGGTCTCGGGCTTCAGCAGCCAGCAGCTTTCGAAGAATGACCTCGTGGCTGATGCCCAGCACGGAAAAGTCCCCCAGCATTTGCCCCAACGCAGCTGCAAAATCGCATAGTCCTGCGAGGTGTCTCAGGTCGGTGACATAATCTGCCATGTCCTGGTCCCCGGAACGATGGTGCGTGTAAAAACGATATCTGGCCATGAGGATACTCTCCTTCGGCTTGAGGTCGTCCCAAAACAGTGTGCACAACTCTGAATATTGCTTCTCCGTTGGTTTTGTAGGTGTGAGCAGATTCTTGATGAGGCTGTTTATTTTAGGCCCACAGACGGTGAGGAGAACCGTCCTGTGCTTGACCACGTTAGTGTCTCCTTCCAGCTCGTTGGACACAAAGTACTAGTCGAGCTACTCGACGAAAGCTTCCCAATCATCACCCTCAATGGATCTCTCTAATATTCCAACAGCAGCCATGGTTGTGTGAACGTTCGTATTCTGTTACTCGTCGCCAATTGTTGTGAAAAGAAGAACTCCCCGAGGCTGAGTGCTGTGAGCTAAATTTAGTGTGACGTTAATCTTCTTTATTTCAACTCCAGAGTGCCTGAACAACATGGCAGCCAACCTTTTATACTGGCCCTGCACGTGTGGGCAGGTGACAATTAGGACTCCAACAGTTGCGCCCTCTGGCGGCAAGTATTACAGAGTTACATACTCCACATAATTGTTATGGTTAAGATGTTTTAATTCCAATGAATGCCTGAATCGTGCGAAAGGAGCCTGTTTGTAGGACAAGGCTACATATCAGGAAGGAGTGTAGTTCGATGACAAGGGAAGTGATACTCTGATTATAAATTTGGAGAATAAAAAGACTAAATGCTGGAATCACTGAGCAGGCGAGGCAGCATCTGTGGAGAGAGAAACAGAGTTAACGTTTCAGGTTAATGACCTTCCATCAGAAGTTGGGCAGTTGTGTTAGGTAATACTATTAAAAGTTTCAATTGTCACGTAGCAGGGGTAAGGAAAAGATATAAAATGTGGAATTTGGATCAGATAGTTTAGACTCCGATTAATGTTTGATCAATTTGTACACCGAGCTAGGAACTGTAACGTGTTTGAGTTCTTCAGCTAACATTCGCATGGTTTGGTTGTAAGTACTATTGTTAAGTGTATGTTAAATTATTGTCTGCTTATTAACTCTGACATTTAATGTTGCGGACCCTATTACTGCACTGCGCGTGTTCCAGCTCTGTTTGGAGCACCGATCCCTTCAATCCGTCGCTTACAGGGACAGTTGGATTCACCGTTTCTTTGTTTGGTGAAATTTCAAAGATTGAAAGCGGCGCACATTAACCTCGTCACCTACTCACTAACCGCTACACACTGCTCCCGTGAGATGGAAGCCCAGTTACTGTTTCAAGCTTGAACGCAGGTGTAAGCAGAACTCATTCAGAGAAAGTCCAAGTCCCTGAGGCACGTGATTATTTGCACCGAATTCCTTCGCAAAGAGTTGCGGTTCGTGTGGGGTGATTTGGGCACATCTTTCCCCACACGACAACACTTCAAACATAACTCAACAGCGGTAAAGTGATTGAGTTCCTGAAAGGGGTTGTAGAAATTCAAGTCCTTCTTTGCAAAAGTTCGATGCAAATTCAAAATTCTTGGGTAAATTGAGGTCTCGTCTGGGATTTGAAGCCGTGACTTCTCGCAAATTGAAGCAACAATCATACACTTATACCAACGGGCCAACTGCTTGATAAATGTGGAGATATGGTGTAACCATTATTGAAACATTTTTAATGTGTTGCTATTCTTGATCGGAGGAGCACATGGGACGGAATCAGTGACTTTGCTTTTTCGACCTGCCTTCTGAAGCAACGCACGGTCCCACTCCGACAGTCAATGAGCTGCTGGGACGTTAGTGTATCCAGGCTGTGTGTGGTCACCCCGTGCGCAGCAGAGGGGTTTCTGCATTAGTTCTGGGTGGGGACAGTATCTTTGCCCTTCTCTCTTCCTCTTGTCGAACTCCCTGTGTTATGGTTGCTCTATTTATTCCCCTGTCTCAGTTTCTAGTGTTTAAAATGGAACAAAAGATGAAATGGGTGTCACTGTGGAACAATTTCTTCACTCAAAGTTAGACACACTACCGTTGCACCATGAGGTCTAGGGAGGTAGCTATTGATATTCAGGTTCATATATAAGTATATCGACATGTATCGTAACTGTTCCCTGGTGGTCGAGGGGTTAGGATCTGGCGCACTAACCTGGTTTCAATCCTCGATCAATTCATCGCATAAAAATAATTGAGGTCTGTGAGACGATTAATAATTGCTTTAATCACCATGAATACCAATAATGTCATTTATCTCACACTACTGTACATAACTGTACCTTACCATGCCATGCATGACTGTAACAAGAGATGACCTGTAACCACAAGCTTACCTTACCACCAGGGGTGCATTTGCAGGAGGCACTGGATACCTTTCTCAGACAGGTATATAAGGACAGGTCTCAGGCAAGTGTGGCATTCGAGAGCTGTGTAATAAAGGTGCAGGTACTGAGTGACCTTGAATTCAGTATGTGCCTCGTGTGAGTCTGTATTATAGGGTCAGGACTTTACAGTGGCGAC
Organism: Pristiophorus japonicus; assembly: GCF_044704955.1. NCBI lineage: Eukaryota > Metazoa > Chordata > Chondrichthyes > Pristiophoridae > Pristiophorus > Pristiophorus japonicus. The sequence continues at coordinate 2,217,413 of NW_027254426.1, forward strand.
GAGTTACGGGATTACAGAATCCATAGAATGGCGACCAACGGCTCAGATGAACAATACAATGCTGGACATAATTGGGAGGACTTTATAGAAAGGCTCCAGCAGAGCTTTGTAACCAAAGACTGGTTAGGCGCCAATGAGGCAGACAAGAGAAGAGCCCATCTCTAGACCAGCTGTGGCTCGAAAACATATGCTTTAATGAAGGACCTGCTGGCACCCGAGAAACCAGAAAGCAAGTCGTTTGAAGAATTGAGCACACTGGTAAGAGACCACATGAAGCCAGCAAGCAGCCTACACATGTAAGCTACCTCGGACCCGTGCCATAGCTCCCCGTATAACGAGCAAAGGCTCAGGAAAACCCCGGGGGAGAGGATATCCCGGTCACTGGGCCTTCCAGTAACACTGAACAAGTGCCCGGTCTGAAACTTTCCAGGCAGTTGATGGCGGGGGATTAAGCGATGGTAATGCCGTTGATGGCCGGGCCTGCTTCAGTTGCATCTTCCTGTCGCTGATTGCTGCAAGGCGCCTGTTGGCTCCGCCCCGTGTGTTTACCTCCAACTTCAAACCACGAAAAAGGATCTCCTGAATTCCAAGTTGTGTACGGAGATCAAACATCAAAAGCTCTGTCATTAACGACAGGGGGTCCGGCAATTGTCTGATTGCAATGCGCTTTCAGTCCTTGTGCTTAAAATTGCGGACGTGGAAATTGGGGAGTTCAATGACTTTGAAAGGAACATTGTTGTTTGGTGCAGTTCCATTCAGAGAAATGTTTGTGAAAGAAACTTTTTGCAGAGAGAGGGATTGAGCGCCTGTTGGCAGAAACATTTTTGAAATGAAAACTTGTGGACGATAAAATGGAACAAGAGCAGTCCGGGGTATATTGTCACATGATGCAAGCTATCTCGGACCCGGAACAAAGCTCCCCGGACACCGAGCACAGGCTCTGGAAAACACTGGGTAGAGGATATTCGGTCACTTGCCTTGCAGCAACACTGAACAAGTGCCCGGTCCTAAGCTTTCCTGAGTAAGAACTTGTAACTAGAGCATCCAACAGTCCCTTGGGATCCATTGGGACTTCGGGGGATGCGCTCCCTGGTGGTGGAACATGGGACTGCATGCTTTACAGAGACACAACACCACTCCCCCGCCAAAGTCAATGTGAAAACTATTTACAAGGTGAGGCGGTCGGGAGCCTTTCTTTCCCTGGTGGACTGCCTCGGTACAAATGTCTGTTCTAGTGTGTTGGCTGTGCCCTCGCTGGGCTGGCGTGTTGTTGGCCCTGCAGGGCTGCTGGGTGAGCCTGGCCTTGCTGGGCTGTTGGGCGTGATGGGTTCCATTTCCTGGTCCGGGGTGGTGTCGTTGATCCTTTGGGTGTGTGTTGTGGGTTCGAAAAAGGTGGTGTCTGCTGTGGGTTGTTCAGGGCAGTCTGTGAACCGCAGCCTAGTTTGGTCCAGGTGCTTTCTGCAAATTTGTCCATTTTCTAGTTTGACGACATACACCCTACTTCCTTCTTTAGCTATCACCGTGCCCGCGATCCACTTGGGACCATGTCCATAGTTTAGCACATACACGGTCATTCAGATCAATTTCCCGTGACATAGTGGCGCGACCATCATGTACATTTTGTTGCTGACGCCTGCTCTCTAACTGATCATGCAGGTTGGGGTGGACCAGCGAGAGTCTGCTTTTAAGTGTCTTTTTCATGAGTAGCTCAGTCGGGGGCACTCCTGTGGGCGAGTGGGGTCTCGTGCTATAGCTGAGCAGTACTCGGCACAGGCGGGTTTGGAGTGAGCCTTCTGTGACTCGTTTAAGGCTCTGTTTGATGGTTTGTACTGTCCGCTCTGCCTGCCCATTGGAGGCTGGTTTAAATGGGGTCGAGATGACATGTTTGATCCCATTGCGGGTCATGCATTCTTTAAATTTGGCACTGGTGAAACATGACACGTTGTCACTGACCAGTATGTCAGGCAGGCCGTGGGTGGCAAACATGGCCCTCAGGCTTTCAATGGTGGTGATGGCAGTGCTTCCCGACATTATTTCACATTCAATCCATTTTGAAAAAGCATCCACCACCACCAGGATTATTTTAGCGAGAAACGGGCCCACATAGATGACATGGATCCTCGACCATGGTCTGCAGGGCCAGGACCACAAACTTAGTGGTGCCTCTCTGGGCGTGTTGGTCAACTGAGCACATACGCTGCATTGCCGTACACAGGACTCGAAGTCAGAGTCGATACCGTGCCACCACACGTGGAATCTGGCTATCGCTTTCATCATTACTATACTCGGGTGTGTGCTGTGGAGATCCGAAATGAACGTCTCCCTGCCCTTTTTTGGTAGCACTATGCGGTTACCCCACAACAGGCAGTCTGCCTGACTGGACAGCTCGTCCTTTCGCCGCTGGAATGGCTTGATTGGCTCTTGCATTTCAACGGGCATGCTGGCCCAGCTCCTATGTTGTCCATAGTTTTTTTACTAGGGACAACAGAGGGTCTTGGCTAGTCCAAGTCCTAATCTGGTGGGCCGTGCCAGGTGATTTATCATTTTCAAACGCTTCTATGACCATCAACAAGTCAGCGGGCTGCGCCACCATCAACACGTTTGCAGGCTGCGCCATTGCCACCCCCGTGCTGGGCAGTGGTAGCCGACTGAGAGCGTCCGCACAGTTCTCAGTGCCTGGCCTGTGGCGGATGGTATAGTTGTACGCTGAGAAAGTGAGACATTAGTATTTAACCCCTTGTTTTCAGCGAACAGGGATGTGAGGGGCATGTGATCGGTTTCCAGCTCAAATTTGAGTCCAAACTGGTACTGATGCATTTTCTTTACCCCGAACACACATGCTAATGCCTCTTTCTCATTCATGCTGTAGGCCCTCACGGCCTTAAACAAGTTCCTGGAAGCATAGGCGACAGGTTACATCTTGCCTGCAATGTTCGCTTGTTGTAATACACACCCGACTCCGTACTACGAGGCATCACATGCTAGCACAAGTCTTTTACATGGTTTATACAATACAAGCAGCTTGTTGGAGCATCAAAGGTTTCTGGCTTTCTCAAAAGCAATTACTTGTTTTTCTCCCCATACCCAGTTCTCACCTTTGTGCAATAACACATGTAGGGGCTCTAAAAGGTGCTTAACCCCGGTAGGAAGTTACCAAAATAGTTGAGGAGTCCCAGGAACGACCGCAGCTCTGTGACGATCTGTAGCCTGGGTGCATACCTGATAGCCTCTGTCTTGGCGTCTGTGGGCCGAATGCCGTCCGCCGTGATCTTTCTCCCCAAAAACTCCACTTCTGTTGCCATGAAGACGCATTTCGACCTCTTCAGCCGCAGCCCTACACGATCCAGTCGCTGGAGGACCTCCTCCAGGTTTTTTATATGTGTTCAGCAGTGTCCCGACCCATAACCAATATGTCGTCCTGAAAGACCACCGTGTGTGGTACCGACTTGAGTAGGCTCTCCATGTTTTTCTGGAAGATCGCTGCAGCCGACCGAATTCCAAACGGGCATCTGTAGTAGATGAATAGTCCCTTGTGCGTGTTGATGCAGGTGAGGCCCTTCGAAGACTCCTCCAGCTCCCGCGTCATGTAGGCCGATGTCAGGTCGAGCTTGGTGAACGCCTTGCCTCCTGCCAGCGCGCCAAATAGGTCGTCTATCTTAGGGAGCGGGTATTGGTCCTGTAGCGAGAAACGATTAACAGTTACTTTATAATCGCCGCAAACCCTGACCGTGCCATCACTTTTGAGTACTGGAACAATCGGGCTGGCCCACTCGCTGAATTCCACTGTGGGGATGATGCCCTCGTGTTGCAGCCTGTCCAGCTCGATTTCCACTCTCTCCTCATCATGTGAGGTACCGCTCGCGCCTTGTGGTGAATGGGTCGTGCCTCTGGGACAAAGTGGATCCGCACCTTTGCCCCGGAAAAGTTTCCAATGCCTGGCTCAGAAAGGGAAGGAAATTTGTTCAGAACCTGGGTACATAAGGCCTCATCGGCATGTGATAGCGTTCGGATGTTATCCCAGTTCCAGCGGTATTTGCCCAGCCAGCTCCTTCCAAGCAGTGTGGGGCCATCGCCCGGGACAATCCAGAGTGGCAGTTTGTGCACCGTGCCCTCGTAGGTGACCTTGACCATGGCGCTGCCCAGGACAGTGATAAGCTCTTTGGTGGACATTCTCAGTATCGTGTGGATGGGGCTTCGGGCTGGTCTGAATGCCTTGTTGCGCCAGAGTCTCTCAAACATGTTTTTACACACGGTGGATTGGCTAGCGCCAGTGTCCAGTTCCATGGTTACTGGTAAGCCATTCAATTTTACATTTAGCATTATAGGTGGACATTTCGTCGAAAATGTGTGCACCCCGTGTACTTCAGCATCTGCCTCCTCTCTCTGAGGCTCGAAATTGCTTTGATCCACCATGGACCGATCTTCCTCTGCCACATGGTGTTTAGCAGGTTTTGCAGAGCTTGCAGCTCATTCGCAAGCCCGTTGGAGATGCCCCATTCTTCCAAAGCTTTTGCAAACACAACCTTTGAAGCGGCATGAATAGGCTGAATGGAAGCCTCCACAACGCCAACAATGTGTGAATTGCCTTGCATTCATCCTTTTTTGGGGACTCTAGTCATCTGGGTCACCTGAGGCCTGCTGGCAGTTGCAGACTCGTGGTTTCTGCCCTGTACATGTCTGCTCACAAACACAGTTCCACTTAATTTTTGAACATTGCTAGCACTTGTGTGCTGAGAGATTTGTTCGGTGTTGTCACTGGTGGACATAAATACCTGTGTTATCGCAATGGCCTTACTGAGGGTCGGTGTCTCTACAGCAAAAAGTTTTCGTAGGATGGTCTCGTGGCCAATGCCCAGTAAAAAAAATTCTCTGAGCATTTGCTCCAGGTAGCCATCAAACTCACATTATCCTGCAAGTCGCCTCAGCTCGGCAACGTTGCTCGCCACTTCCTGATCTTTAAATCGCTGGCACGTGTAGAACCGATACCTCGCCATAGCACGCTCTTCCTCGGGTTAAGATGGTCCAGAATCAGTGTACACAGCTCCTGATACGACTTATCTGTGGGTTTCACTGGAGCCAGAAGATTCTTCTTGAGGTTGTTGGTCTGTGCCCCACAGACTGTGGGGAGGACCGCTCTCCTTTTTGCAGCACTTCCTTCTCCGTCCAGCTCATTGGCTACAATGTACTGGTCTAGCTGTTCGACATAGGCTTCCCAGTCCTCACCGTCCGAGAACTTCTTCACGATTCGCAAAGTTTGCTGCAGGTTTCTGTTGGATTCGTATTCTCGTCGCCAGTTATTGTGGTCCTAAAACAGATGATGCTGCACACAGGGATGTTAAAGTAATAGTGACCTCAGTCTCTCATAAGACACTCCAGAGTGAGAAACTGGCCTTAGGGGCCGGCTTAAATACAGTGCTTCCAAGGGGTGCTGGGATCCCTTGGGACTTATTGGAATGAGCTCGCTGGTGGCGGAACATGGGAGTGCATGCTTTACAGATACACAACACATACATTGCCTCAACTTTGATTTCTGCCAACATCCCTTGTGTTTAACCTTCGCCGCACCTCCGCCACGATCTCTCACCGTTCCTCCACCACGACATCTCACCGTTCCACCACCACGATCTCTCCTCACTCCTCCACCACAACCTCTCACCGCTCCTCCACCACGACCTCTCACCGTTCCACCACCACGATCTCTCACCGCTCCTCCACCATGACCTCTCACCGCTCCTCCACCACGACGTCTTACCGCTCTTCCACCACGATCTATCACTGCTCCTCCACCACGATCTCTCACCGTTCCTCCACCACGATCTCTCACCGTTCCTCCACCACGACCTCTCACCGTTCCATCACCACGATCTCTCACCATTCCTCCACCACGATTTCTCACCGTTCCTCCACACTGACCTTCCCGCTCCTCCGCTGTACCTGGGTCCCGCCGATGTTCCTGCCCATGCACCAAACGGCGACCTGGGTTTTGATGACGTGCAGCAGAGCAGGTCTCCAGCCGTCCTGGTTAACCCTTGCCACTGGACCAAGATCTCGCTCTGTCAAGCCCGTGTAGTGGCTGGTGTGCAATGTTCACACCACGTTAAAACAATCCACTCGCAGGCATCTTCCACCCTTTTATTGGCGTGCAGGACTGGAACATCGGGTCCTTCATTGCAACACCTGTGAACCCATGTGGAAGTAAGCCTTCTCGTTCCAGGACCCACCTTCGATGATGATGATGATGATGTGTGGGACCTTACCAAATGCCTGCTGGAAACCTTCAGGTTAAATCTAGTAAGACCCGTACCTTGATTCAGTTTTCATTGACCTTGCCTTAGGAAGCTATGTTGGCTTTGGAGGGAGCACTGTGCAGGTTTCCCAGAATGATACCTGGATTCCAAGTTTTCAATTAAGATATGAGATTGCACCCACTGGAAATTAGAGGGCCGAGCAGTGATTTGATCAACATTTTCAAGATAATAAGGGAACAGATAGAGTAAGTAGTGAGAAATGATTTCCGCTGGTTGGGGAGTCTCAGACTAGGGGCCATAGTCTAAACATTAGAGCCAGATCTTTCAGGAGTGAAATTAGGAAACATTCCTGCACACACAGGGTGGGAGATGTTTGGAACTGCCTGCTGCAAAGGCTAGTTGGTGCGGGGTCAGTTGTTCATTTTACATCGCATTTTGACTAAAGTATTTAAGCAATATGGGCCAAAGATGGGTATATGGAGTTTCGTCACAGATCAGCCATGATCACATTGAATGGCGGAACCGGCTCGAGGGGCTGAATGGCCTCCTCCTGTTCCTGTGTAACAGGCTCGAGGGGCTGAATGGCCTCCTCCTGTTCCTGTGTCACAGGCTCGAGTGGCTGAATGGCCTCCTCCTGTTCCTGTGTAAAAGGCTCGTGGAGCTGAATGGCGTCCTCTTGTTACTGTGTAACAGGCTCGAGGGGCTGAATGGGCCTCCTCCTGTTCCTGTGTAACAGGCTCGAGGGGCTGAATGGGCCTCCTTCTATTCCTGTTTAACATAATCGAGGAGCTGAATGGGCCTCCTCCTGTTCCTGTGTAACAGGCTCGAGGGGCTGAATGGTCCTCCTCCTGTTCCTGTGTAAAAGGCTGAAGGGGCTGAATGGGCCTCCTCCTGTTCCTGTGTAACAGGCTCGAGGGGCTGAATGGGCCTCCTCTTGTTCCTGTGTAACAGATTCGAGGAGCTGAATGGGCCTCCTCCTGTTCCTGTGTACAAGGCTCGAGGGGTTGAATGGGACTCCTCCTGTTCCAGTGTAACAGGCTGAATGGCTGAATGGGCTTCCTCATGTTCCTGTGTCACAGGCTCGAGGGGCTAAATGGCCTCCTCCTGTTCCTGTGCAATAGGCTTGATGGGCTGATTGGCCTCCTCCTGTTCCTGTGTAACAGGCTCGAGGGGCTGAATGGCCTCCTCCTGTTCCTGTGTCACAGTCTCGAGTGGCTGAATGGCCTCCTCCTGTTCTTGTGTAAAAGGCTCGAGGACCTGAATGGCGTCCTCCTGTTACTGTGTAACAGGCTCGAGGGGCTGAATGGGCCTCCTCCTGTTCCTGTCTAACAGACTCGAGGAGCTGAATGGGCCTCCTCCTGTTCCTGTGTAACAGCCTCGAGGGGCTGAATGGTCCTCCTCCTGTTCCTGTGTAACAGGCTCGAGGGGCTGAATGGGCCTCCTCCTGTTCCTGTGTAACAGGCTCGAGGGGCTGAATGGGCCTCCTCCTGTTCCTGTGTAACAGACTCGAGGAGCTGAATGGGCCTCTTCCTGTTCCTGTGTTACAGGCTCGAGGGGCTGAATGGGCCTCCTCCTGTTCCTGTGTAACAGGCTCGAGGGGCTGAATGGGCCTCCTTCCATTCCTGTGTAACAGAATCGAGGAGCTGAATGGGCCTCCTCCTGTTCCTGTGTAACAGGCTCGAGGGGCTGAATGGTCCTCCTCCTGTTCCTGTGTAACAGGCTGAAGGGGCTGAATGGGCCTTCTCCTGTTCCTGTGTAACAGAATCGCGGAGCTGAATGGGCCTCCTCCTGTTCCTGTGCAACAGATTCGAGGAGCTGAATGGGCCTCCTACTGTTCCTGTGTAACAGGCTAGAGGGGCTGAATGGGCCTCCTCCTTTTCCAGTGCAACAGGCTGAATGGCTGAATAGGCCTCCTCATGTTCCTGTGTCACAGGCTCGAGGGTCAAAATGGCCTCCTCCTGTTCCTGTGTAATAGGCTCGAGGGGCTGAATGGCCTCCTCCTGTTCCTGTGTAACAGGCTCGAAGGGCTGAATGGGCCTCCTCCTGTTCCTGTGCAACTGGCTCGAGGAGCAGCTCCATCTCCAGAGCAAGGAGATGTCCACATCTGCCTGTTGCAGACTTGCGCAATCGAATATCCAGGATTACGTGCTGAGGGACGCACGTAAAATTGGTGTAGTTGCCGCAAAGGCCGGGTGGGGAAGGACCACAGTTTAAAGCCCTTCTGACACGGTAAACCCCGGGGCTGGAATCAGGATAAAACTCCCCTTGGGTCGTACTTGTAACTTCTTTATTGTGTACATGGAGCACCATGATCTGTAAACACCTATGTACTGCCATGTACAATGTAATGTCTGTTTCGTGATGCACGTTGAAAAAAAGTGTAAATGTACCGGCACCCATTCCATGTACTGTATAGTGACACGTGTGAAGTAATTTGTTGAATGTACTACAAGGTATCCCGTATTGTACCGAATTGTACTGGAACTGAAAAGCAAGGGAATATATCGACCGGAACTGCCGTCAGCACACAAATGCAGTGTATGGGATTACTGACCGCAGCTAAATGTACTGAACTGCTTTTGAATGTACTGTACAAATTTTTATATCAATAAATTATTTTTTTAAATAAAAAAAAATCTCTGCCTGACACCGAGGAAGCAGTGAAACAGACCTTGGAGTAAGGATCTGGTTATTACCAAACAGCAAAGGAAACATTAATTCTGGACGAACAATATCCAAAAGAACAGTGACCCAGACGTGATTTGAACACGCAATTTTCTGATCCGGAGGCAGACGCACTACCGTTGCACCATGAGACCTACTCAGTGACTTTGAGTTGTTCGTCTATATGAAGGTTCTGCAATACAAGGGGCTTTAAAATCCCCGTCCATTCCCACCAGGTATAGAAACATAGACATAGAAACATAAAAAATAGGTGCAGGAGTCGGCCATTCGGCCCTTCTAGCCTGCACCGCCATTCAATGAGTTCATGGCTGAACATTCAACTTCAGTATCCCATTCCTGCTTTCTCGCCATACCCCTTGATCCCCCTACTAGTAAGGACCTCATCTAACTCCTTTTTGAATATATTTAGTGAATTGACCTCAACAACTTTCTGTGGTAGAGAATTCTACAGGTTCACCACTCTCTGGGTGAAGATGTTCCTCTGCCTCTCGGTCCTAAATGGCTTACCCCTTATCCTTAGACTGTGACCTCTGGTTCTGGACTTTCCCAACATTGGGAACATTCTTCCTGCATCTAACCTATCTAACCCCGTCAGAATTTTAAATGTTTCTATGAGATCCCCTCTCATTCTTCTGAACTCCAGTGAATACAAGCCCAGTTGATCCAATCTTTCTTGATAGGTCAGTCCTGCCATCCCGGGAATCAGTCTGGTGAACCTTCGCTGCACTCCCTCAATAGCAAGAATGTCATTCCTCAGGTTCGGAGACCAAAACTGTACGCAATACTCCAGGTTTGGCCTCACCAATGCCCTGTACAGCTGTAGCAACACCTCCCTGCCCCTGTACTCAAATCCCCTTGCTATGAAGAAAAACATGCCATTTGCTTTCTTAACCGCCTGCTGCACCTGCATGCCAACCTTCAATGTCTGATGTACCATGACACCCAGGTCTCTATTCACCTCCCCTTTTCCGAATCTGTCACCATTCAGATAATAGTCTGTCTCTCTGTTTTTACCACCAAAGTGGATAACCTCACATTTATCCACATTTTACTTCATCTGCCATGCATTTGCCCACTCACCTAACCTATCCAAGTCGCTCTGCAGCCTCACAGCATCCTCCTCGCAGCTCACACTGCCACCCAACTTAGTGTCATCCGCAAATTAGGAGAGACTACATTTAATCCCCTCATCTAAATCATTAATATACACTGTAAACAGCTGGGGCCCCAGCACAGAACCTTGCGGTACCCCACCAGTCACTGCCTGCCATTCTGAAAAGTACCCATTTACTCCTAATCTTTGCTTCCTGTCTGACAACCAGTTCTCAATCCATGTCAGTACACTACCCCCAATCCCATGTGCTCGAACTTTGCACATCAATCTCTTGTGTGGGACCTTGTCGAACGCCTTCTGAAAGTCCAAATATAGCACATAAACTGGTATCAGAAGCAGCACTCACCTGACAGGCACCTATCGTTTCTTATTCAACTTTTCTCTTGCTTTCACGGGAAACCATCTTAATTAACCCCTCACATTCTTTTGCACAATCAAACAAATGCTAACTCAGGAACAGTCCATATATCAATCATTTGTCCTGTGCTTTGCATCTTAACTTGAAAACGATATCCCATTTTGTTCACTGTATTATATCTTTCTGGTTCAAAATCTTCATTGCCGATGACACACCGAATCCAGGGCAACTTTTATCAAATTTAACAGGACCGGTTATTCCTACCGTGCACACAAAATACAATCAGTAGTGAAGATAAAATCACAACATTCGTATTTTCAGATTCAACGCAGTAGCATTTCAAATAAAGTGAAAAAATTTTACATTGAAAAGATTTGCAAGTGTTGCTTGTAGTTATGTTTTTAATTAAACTTTGTGGCGTCTGACTCCCGTTCATGCCACTGCTGAATAAGAAACGAGGGTTTGACATTGACCAGACTGCACTGCCCCGGAAATTTGTCAGCTCATCCTTTATATTCAGTGGTTTCTCGCCCTTTGATGGGCTACAGTGTAGCGGATATCACGTTGGCCTCACACGCAAATGGCACCGTGGCTGGCTCTGCTGCACAGGAGGGCAGGAAAAAGAGTGGGACAGCGATAGTGATAGGAGATTCGATTGTAAGAGCAATAGATAGGCGTTTCTGCGGCCGCAACCGAGACTCCAGGATGGTATGTTGCCTCCCTGGTGCAAGGGTCAAGGATGTCTCGGAGCGGGTGCAGGACATTCTGAAAAGGGAGGGTGAACAGCCAGTTGTAGTGTGCACATAAGTATCAAAGATTTCGGTAAAAAAAAGATGATGTCCTACGAGATGAATTTAAGGAGCTAGGAGCTAAATTAAAAGTAGGACCTCAAAAGTAGTAATCTCGGGATTGCTACCAATGCCACGTGCTAGTCAGAGTCGGAATCGCAGGATAGCTCAGATGAATACGTGGCTTGAGCAGTGGTGCAGCAGGGAAGGATTCAAATTCCTGGGGCATTGGAACCGGTTCTGGGGGAGGTGGGACCAGTACAAACCAGAAGGTCTGCACCTGGGCAGGTCCGGAACCAATGTCCTCGGGGGAATGTTTGCTAGTGCTGTTGGGGAGGAGTTAAACTAATATCGCAGGGGGATGGGAAACAATGCAGGGAGACAGAGGGAAACAAAATGGAGACAGAAACAAAAGACAGAAACGAGATGAGTAAAAGTGGAGGGCAGAGAAACCCAAGGCAAAAAACAAAAAGGGCCACTATACAGCAAAATTCTAAAGGATCAAAGTGCAATAAAAAGGCAAGCCTGAAAGCTTGCTACCTCAATGCGAGAAGTATTCCGAACGCAGGAGAGGTCTCTGAGCTAGTTAGAGTGGGTGAGAGCGCAGATAAACAGGACTCCAAGAAAGAATGCCAAAGGCAGGAGGCAACAGAGCAGAGTTGCACTGGGGTAAGTGTAAACCACAAGGTAACAGGAAGGGATAATATGCATAAATAAAAAGTGGCTGCAGGAGGGGTCAAAACTAAAAATCATGGTTTAAAAACTAGTGTTAAACACTCTACCTAAACGCACGCAGCATTCAAAATAAAGTAAATGAGTTGACGGCACAAATCATGACAAATGGGTATGATTTGGTGGCCATTACAGAAACGTGGTTGCAGGGTGGCGAAGACTGGGTATTAAACATACAGGGGTAGCTGACAATTCGTAAAGATAGACAAGAAGGGAAAGGAGGTGGGCTAGCTCTGTTAATAAAGAATGATATCAGGGCAGTTGTGAGAGATGATATTGGCTCAAATGGACAAAATGTTGAATCATTGTGGGTGGAGATTAGAGATAGTAAAGAGAAAAAGTCACTGGTGGGCGTAGTTTATAGGCCCCAAATAATAACTTGACGGTGGGGTGGGCAATAATCAAGGGAATAATGGAGGCATGTGAAAAAGGAACGGCAGTAATCATGGGGGATTTTATCCTACATATTGATTGGTCAAATCAAATCGCACGGGGCAGCCTGAAGGAGGAATTCATAGAATGCATACGGGATTGTTTCTTAGAACAATATGTTACAGAACCTAAAAGGGAGCAAGCTATCTTAGATCTGGTCCTGTGCAATGAGACAGGAATAATAAACGATCTCCTAGTAAAAGATCCTCTCGGAATGAGTGATCACAGTTTGGATGAATTTGTAATATAGATTGAGGGTGAGGAAGCAGTGTCTCAAACGAGCATACTATGATTAAACAAAGGGGACTAGAGTGGAATGAGGGCAGAGTTGGCTAAAGTAGACTGGGAACACAGACTAAACGGTGGCACAATTGAGGAACAGCAGAGGACTTTTAAGGAGCACTTTCATAGTGCACAACAAAAATATATTCCAGTGAAAAAGAAGAGCAGTAAGAGAAGGGATAACCTGCCGTGGAAAACCAAGGAAATAAAGGAGAGTATCAAATTAAAAACCAATGCGTATAAGGTGGCCAAGGTTAGTGGGAAACTAGAAGATTGGGAAAATTTTAAACGACAGCAAACAATGACTAAGAAAGCAATAAAGAAAGGAAAGATAGATTACGAAATTAAACTTGCGCAAAACATAAAAACAGATCGTAAAATCTTTTACCGATATATAAAACGGCAAAGAGTGACTAAAGTAAATGTTGGTCCCTCAATGGATGAGAAGGGGGATTTAATAATGGGAAATGTGGAAATGGCTGAGATCTTAAACAATTATTTTGCTTCGATCTTCACAGTGGAAGACACAAAAACCATGCCAGAAATTGCTGATCACAGGAATGTGGGAAGGGAGGACCTTGAGACAATGACTCTAACTAGGCGGGTAGTGCTGGACAGGCTAATGGGACGCAAGGTAGACAAGTTCCCTGGTCCTGATGAAATGCATCCCAGGGCGGAAGTTATAGCAGATGCATTCGTTATAATCTTCCAAAATTCTCTGGACTCTGGGGAGGTACTAGCGGATTGGAAAGCAGCTAATGTAACGTCTCTGTTTAAAAAAGGGGGCAGACAAAAAGCAGGTAACTATAGGCCGGTTAGTTTAACATCTGTAGTGGGGAAAATGCTTGAAACTATCATTAAGGAAGAAATAGTGGGACATCTAGATAGGCTTAGTGCAGTCAAGCAGACACAGCATGTATTCATGAAAGGGAAATCATGTTTAACTAATTTACTGGAATTCTTTGACGATATAACGAGCATGGTGGATAGAGGCGTACCGATGGATGTGGTGTATTTAGATTTCCAAAAGGCATTCGATAAGGCACCACACAAAAGTTTACTTCCGAAGATAGAGGTACGTGGAGTCAGAGGATATATATTAGCATGGATCGAGATTTGGCTGGCGAACAGAAAGCAGAGAGTCGGGATAAATGGGTGCTTGTCAGGTTGGAAATCGGTGGTTAGTGATGTGCCACAGGGATCGGTGCTGGGACCACAACTGTTTGCAATATACATTGATGAACTGGAAGAGGGGACAGAGTGTATTGTCACAAAATTTGCAGATGACACAAAGATTAATGGGAAAGCGGGTTGTGCAGAGGACACAGAGAGGCTGCAAAGAGATTTGGATCGCTTAAGCGAATGGGCGAAGGTTTGGCAGATGGAATACAATGTCGGAAAGTGTGAGGTCATCCACCTTGGGAAAAAAAACAGTAAAAGGGAATATTATTTGAATAGGGAGAAATTACAACATGCTGCGGTGCAGAGGGACCTGGGGGTCCTTGTGCATGAATCCCAAAAATTTAGTTTGCAGGTGCAGCAGGTGATCAGGAAGGTGAATGGAATGTTCGCCTTCATTGAGAGAGGGATGGAGTACAAAAGCAGGGAGGTCCTGCAGCAACTGTATAGGGTATTGGTGAGGCCGCACCTGGAGTACTGCGTGCAGTTTTGGTCACCTTACTTAAGGAAGGATATACTGGCTTTGGAGGGGATACAGAGACGATTCGCTCGGCTGATTCCGCAGATGAGGGGTTTACCTTATGATGATAGATTGAGTAGACTGGATCTTTACTCCTTGGAGTTCAGAAGGATGAGGGGTGATCTCACAGAAACGTTTATAAAAATGAAAGGGATAGACAAGATAGAGGCAGAGAGGTTGTTTCCACTGGTAGGGGAGACTAGAACGAGGAGGCACAGCCTCAAAATACGGGGGAGCCAATTTAAAACCGAGTTGAGAAGGAATTCCGTCTCGCAGAGGGTTGTGAATCTGTGGAATTATCTGCCCAAGGAAGCAGTTGAGGCAAGCTCATTGAATGTCTTCAAGTTACAGATCGATAGATTTTTAACCACTAAGGGAAATAAGGGTTACGGGGAGCGGGCGGGTAAGTGGAGCTGAGTCCACGGCCAGATCAGCCATGATCTTGTCGAATGGCGGAGCAGGCTCGAGGGTCTAGATGGCCTACTCTTGTTCCTAATTCTTATGTTTCTAATGTTTCTTACTACAACCAAAAACATTTTTGAAAGGACCTGCGTAGTCCTCATGGATGAGTGCCCAAGGCTTGGTGGGCCAGGACCAGGGGCTAAGGGCGGCTTCCCTGGGCGCATTACCCAGCTGGGCAAACGTGTTGCACCTGCGAACACAAAGTTCCAGATCTGCATCTATCCCTGGCCACCAAATGTGTGACTTGGCAATTGCCTTCCTCATGACAATGCCGGGGTGCTCATTGTGGAGTTCTCTGATGAACACCTCTCTGTCCATCTGGTTTCTACGCGGTTTGCCCACAGTAGGCAATCGGCATGAATCGAGAGTTCATCCCTGCGCCTGTGAAATAGTTTAACTTCCTCAGGGTATGCCCTGTACGTGGCTGCCCAGTCCCCATTCAGGACACATTTCTTGACTAGAGACAATAGCGGGTCTCTATTTGTCCAGACTTTAATCTGACGGGCTGTCACGGGTGAGCCTTCACTTCCGGAAGCTTCAACAGCCATGACCATCTCAGCACCATGCTCAGTAGCCCCCTCAGTGGTGGCTAGTGGCCGCCTGCTGAGTGCATCGGCGCAGTTTTCGTTGCCTGGTCTGTGCCGAATTGTCTAGTCATAGGCGGCTAACGTGAGTGCCCACCTCTGTGTGCGGGCCGATGCGTTTGCATTTATGGCCTAGCTGTCGGCCAAAAGGGAGGTTAGGGGTTTGTGATCTGTCTCCAGCTCAAATTCCCTGCCAAACAGGTACTGGTGCATTTTCTTCACCGCATATACAAATGCGAGCACCTCCTTTTCTACCATCCCGTAGCCCCTGTCTGCCTGGGACAGCCTTCTGGAGGCCAAAGCTACTGGCTGTAACTGACCATGGCATCGACATGCTGCAACACACACACGACACCATGGGACGACGCATCGCACGTTAACACAAGTTTCTTACATGGGTCATATAGCGTTAACAGAGTGTTGGAACATAACAAATTGCGTGCTCTATTAAAAGCCCTTTCCTGGCTGTCCCCCGAGACATATGCGCGACCTTTGCGTAGGAGCACGTGTAGCGGCTCTAGCAGCGTGCTCAATTTGGGAAGCAAGTTATCAAAATAGTTCAGGAGCCCCAGGAACGAATCCAGCTCCGTTGTGTTACGGGGTCTAGATGCTCTCTGGATCGCTTCCATTTTGGAGGCAGTAGGGCTGATCCCGTCTGCTGCTGCCCTCCTCCCCAGGAATTCTACCTCTGGAGCAGCCCTATCCGATCCAGTCTGCGTAGCACCTCATCCAGGTTGTGGAGGTGTTCTTCAGTATCGTAACCCGTGATGAGGATGTCGTCCTGAAAAACCACCGTCCCTGGAATCGACTTGAGGAGGCTTTGCATATTTCATTGGAAGATAGCAGGCAGTCCAATTCGCCTTCTATCTTTTCCCGCATCACGTACGGTTCCGCCCTGGCGTTGTGGTGTACTGGCCTGGCGTCCGGGTTTATGTGATTCACTACCTTGGCCCCCATGAAAGTGCCAATGCCGGGTTGAAATAATGAGTCAAATTTGTCCAGGAGCTGTGTGCATGATACTCGCTCCACAGAGGAAATTGCATTGACATCGCCACATTTCCAGTTCATGACAGCAAGCCAACTTTGTGGGTCACGACGACCATGGCGCTGCCTAGCACCGGAATGATCTCCTTTGTGTATGTTCGCAGCTGTGCGTCAATCGGCAATAATTTTGGCCTCCTGTCCTTGGACGCCCACAACTTTTTGAGCTATTTGATACCCATCAGGAACTGGCTGGCCCACGTGTCTAGCGCCACTGATACTGGGATGCCATTGAGGAGCACTTTCATCATTATCGGTGGCGTCCTTGTGTATGAAATGTATCCGTGCTCCACATGAACTCGCTGAACTTCAGCTTCCAGCGATTTCCCCCAGTGTCCATTTCTGCAATTTCTGCAGGTATTTTGCTCATCTCTTCAAACTCCGGCTGAGTGTGTGCCTCCACGCCTCCAACTTGAGCTGCTGTTGGAAACAAAAGGTCTCTTGCCAGTTGATCGTAACTGACTGCCCCGTGATTGTCCTTGAGTGCACCATTAACAGGTGTTGATGGCTCCATTACTGGCCGCATTGTCCCTTGCAATGATGTGAATCGCCGTTCAGCTTGCCATTGTCTCTGTCGAACTCCCCCTCTGGGTTCGGCTATATATTGGCGCGTGCCTGATTGCCCTTGGCTGCCTGGAGAACTGTGCTTTAACAATGTTGAATCTCTGTCCCAACCATTGCTTAAGACAGTACCTCTCGTCTGTTATGCTTGTGGCCATGCTCGCGTGGTTTAAATCCCAGTTTCTCGTTGCCATTGATACGTCCTTACTATACAGTGTAAATGCACACGAGACCCATGCTTCAGAGAAGGTCAGTCTATGACCTGTCCCTTATTCCTTAGCACTCAAGTGATGGAAGTGGGTGGAGCTTCCCCTTTTATACCTGAAGGTCCAGGTTAGTAGTGTCTCCCACAAGTTCACCACATGGTGGTCATTGTTCTCACAGTGTACAACTGAGGTCAGATTATACATGGGTTACAATGCTGGTTGAATAAATGACAGTCCCGGCCTCACTCACTCTGGAGCTGGGGACGAGCGATCAGTCGATGGGTTGTTTGCGGCTTCGATCTGCTGTTGTGAAGCGAGGCGGAGATGTAGGATCGTTGAATAAACTCTCACAACTTAACTGAAAGCAGCCGGAACGTGCAGCTTTGAGAGGGGCTTTCTGCACCGTCAGTGCTGATAACGGGAGGGAGTGAGAGACACTGTGTAGAGTTTGAGTGTGTACAGAACTGTACAAAGAAACCCGGCAATGTAACAGGGCTGTGAGACACTGCATGTTGTTAATAGTATAGTATTAGGCAGTCCCTCGTATCGAGGATGACTTGTTTCCACACTAAAAAGGGATGAGTTTACACGTGTTTCGATGAGGGACCTGACAGTCTAGGTCCCGAACTCCATCCTGAAGGGTGGAAGATGCCTGTGAGTGGATTGTTTTAACGTGGGGTGACCGTTGCACACCAGCCACCACACGGGCTTGACAGAGCTAGGTCTTGGTCAAGTGGCAAGGATTATCCAAGACGACCATAGACGAAGCTCTGCTGCATGGACCCAGTGTGTACCAATGCGCCGACTATCCATAGATCGCAGTGTGGGCTGGCCCGTGCTGTCCTTGGGCCCTCGCCTCTCCTGAGCCGCGATCACGACGCTCCTGGGCCCCGATCTCTCACCGCTCCTCCGCCCCGATCAAAAATGGAGCAGTCAGAAACAGGACATCAATCAGCCTCTCTTATCTTGGAGACATCAAATATCAACAGTGTTATTTGAAATATCAAAATATTAAACTCCAGCCTAGTTGAAGGGTTATTAACATCAGCACAAACAAACACCAACTTTGTTAATATTGAAACATTAATGTCAATTATTCAATTTTTTCTAATATTTAATACAACAATGTTCAAAATGTTTCCACCCGGTTTTAAACCGGGGACTTTACGCGTGTTAAGCGAACGTGATAACCACTAAACTACAGAAACACTGCGATTGACACAGTGTTAGGAACATAACCAGAGCTTTAACCTACACAGCTGGCCGATACTTCAGGAGCTCGTTTTACGGAATAGAATGACGGTGCTATATTTAGGAAGGCTGTGAGTGTGGCAGGAATTGATCTCGTGTTTCCCAGACTTTACACATAGGAACAGGAGCGAGTGGTTAGGATCTGGGATGCACGGCTTGAAAGGGCGGTGGCAGCAGACTCATTCTTATCTTTCAGACGGGAGTTGGAGAAGTGTCTGAAGGAAAATCAATTGCAAGGCTACGGGGAAAGGGCGGGGGAGTGGGACTCGCTGAGATTCGGCACGGGCTCGATGGGCCGAATGGCCTTCCTTGCTGTAACCATTCCATGATTCGATAAGTTAGTGGCACATTTCATAGTGTGGGTGGTAGCAGAACATTGCAAAAGGACATGGATTGAGTCGGCAAAACTTGAGGCATCTGATTCAGGAGATTCGCGGGGCATGGAAATTCGGGAGTTTAATGACTTTGAAAGGAACATTTTTGTTCTGTCCCGTTTCGATCAGAGAAATGTTTGTGAAAGGAATGTTTTGCAGAAAGGAATGCAGTATTTAACTTTCTGCCTTAACACTTCTTTCTGGGTGTCAGGTCACATTTCGTTTCAATGTTATTCTTCCAGAATTGCTATAAGAACATAAGAACATAAGAATAGGAACAGGAGTGGGCCATCTAACCCCTCGAGCCTGCTCCAACTTCCCCAAAATCGGGAACATTCTATCCGCATCTAACCAGTCCTGTCCCATCAGAATCTTGTATGTTTCGATGAGATCCCCTCTCATCCTTCTAAACTCCAATGTATAAAGGCCCAGTTGATCCACTCTCTCCTCATATGTCAGTCCAGCCATCCCGGGAATCAGTCTGGTGAACCTTCGCAGCACTCCCTCAATAGCAAGAACGTCCTTCCTCACATTAGTAGACTAAAATTGAAAACAATATTCCAGGTGAGGCCTCACCAAGGCCCTGCACAACTGCAGTAAGAACTCCCTGCTCCTATACTCAAAACCCCTAGCTATGAAGGCCAACATACCATTTACCTTTTTGCTGCCTGCTGTACCTGTATGCCAACTTTCAGTGACTGATGAACCATGACACCCAGGTCTCGTTACACCTCCCCTTTTCCTAATCTGCCACCATTCAGATAATAATCTGTCTTCACGTTTTTGCCCTCAAAGTGGATAACCTCACATTTATCCACATTATACTGCATCTGCATGAATTTGCCCACTCACCTTACCTGTCTAAGTCATCCTGCAGTCTCTTAGCGTCGCTCTCACAGCTCACACCGCCACCCAGTTTAGTGTCATCTGCAAACATGGAGATATTACACTCAATTCCTTCATCCAAATCATTGATGTACATTGTAAAGAGCTGGGGTCCCAGCACTGAACCCTGTGGCACTCCACTTGTCACTGCCTGCCATTTTGAAAAGGACCCTTTCATCCCGACTCTCTGCTTCCTGTCTGCCAACCAGTTCTCTATCCAGGTCAATATATTACCCCCAATACCATTTGCTTTGATTTTGCACACCAATCTCTTGTGTGGACCCAGGACAAAAGCCTTTTGAAAGTCAAAATACACCACATCCACTGGTTCTCCCTTGTCCACTCTACAATTACATCCTCAAAAATTCCAGAAGATTTTTCAAGCATAAATCCATCCCTTTCATAAATCCATGCTGGCTTGGACCGATCCTGTCACTGCTTTCCAAATGCGCTGCTGTTTCATCCTTAATAATTGATTCTAACATTTTCCCCATGAGTGATGTCAGGCTAACCGTTCGATAATTACTCGCTTTCTCTCTCCCTCCCTTCTTAAAAAGTGGTTTTACATTAGCTAACCTGCAGTCCATAGGAACTGATTCCGAGTCAAATGTCTGTTGGAAAATGATCACCAATGCATCCACCATTTCGAGGCCGACTTCCTTAAGTACTCTTGGATGTAGACTATCAGGCCCCAGGGATTTAGCATCCTTCAATCCCATCAATTTCCCTCCTCATAAGGATATCTTTCAGTTCCTCCTTCTCACTAGATCCTCGGTCACCTAGTACTTTTGGAAGGTTATTCGTGTCTTCCTTCGTGAAGACGGAAGTGAAGTATTTGTTCAATTGGTCTGCCATTTCTTTGTTCCCCATTATAAATTCACCTTAATCCGACTGCAAGGGATCTACAGTTGTCTTCACTAATCTTTTTCTCTTCACATATTTACAGAAGCTTTTGCAGTCAGTTTTTATGTTCCAAGCAAGCTTCCTCTCATAATCCATTTTCCCCCTCCTAATGAAACCTTAGTCCTCCTCTGTTGAATTCTAAATTTCTCCCAGCCCTCAGGTTTCTTCCTTTTTCTGGCCAATTTATCTGCCTCTTCCTTGGTTGTAACACTATCCTTAATTTCCCTTGTTAGCCACGGTTGAGCAACGTTCTCCGTTCTATTTTTACTCCAGACACGGATGTGCAATTGCTGAAGTCACCCGTGTGATCTTTAAATGTTTGCCATTGCCTATCCACCGTCAACCCTTTAAGTATCCTTGGCCAGTCTATTCTAGCCAAATCAAACCTCATACCATCAAAATTACCTTTCTTTAAGTTCAGGACGCAACTTTCTGATTTAACTTTGACACTCTCCATCTTAATGAAGAATTCTACCATATTATGTTACTCTTCACCAAGGGACCTCGCACAACATGATTGCGAATTAGTCCCTTCTCATCACACATCACCCAGTCAAGGATGGCCAGCTCTCTTCTTGGTTGAGAAAACCATCCATAATACACTCCATGAAATCCTCCTGAACCACATTACTACCGTGTGGTTAGCCCAATCACTATGTAAATTAAAGTCACCCATGAGAACTGCTGCAGCACCACTGCACACATCCCTTCTTTCTTGTTTGATGCTGTCCCCAACCTGGTTATTGTGAAATAGCAATTGCTAAAAGAACAGTGACACCGACATGATTTGAACACGCAACCTTTGGATCTAGAGTCAGACGCACTACCGTTGCACCACAAGGTCTACACAGTAGTCAAGGGATGTTCGTCTATATGAAGGTTCTGCAATACAAGGGGCTTTAAAATACCCGCTCATTCCCACCAGGTATCGCAAGCAGCGCTCACCTGACAGTCACCGGATGGTTTGTTCGAAAACTTTTCTCTTGCTTTCACAGGAAAGCATCATTCATTAAGCTCTCACCTTCTTTTGCACAATCAAACAAATGCTAACTCAGGGACACTCCATACTTCAATCATTTTTCATGTTCTTTGCATTTAAACTGTTGAACCATATCCCATTTTACTCACTGTATTTTAGCTTTCTGGTTCAAAGTCTTCATTGCTAATGACACCACGAATCTGGGGAAAATTTTATCAAATTTAACAGCACCGGTTATTCCTACCATGCACACAAAATACAATAAGTAGTGAAGATAAAATCCCACCGTGCGTATTTTCAGATTCAACGCAGTGGGATTTCAAATAAAGTGAAAGAATTTTACAATGAAAACATTTGGAAGTGTTACTTGCATTTGTGTCTTTAATTAAACTTTGTGACGTCTGACTCCCGTTCATGGCACTGCTGAATAAGAAAGGAGGGTTTGACATTGACCAGACTTCACTGCACCGCATATTTGTTAGCTCATCCATTGTATTCAGTGGTTTCTCGGCCTTTGATAGGCTGCAGTGTACCGGATATCACGTTGGTCCACACGTGAAAGGTCCCCGGTGGATCCGTTTTCTCTCACTCAAAGTTATCTATTTATTGAAGTGAAATAAAAAGCAATTAATAATAAGGGAGCCCTTTTGCCAGGAGAATAAATAGCAAATAAAAACAGCAAATGCTGGAAATCTCAGCAGGTCAGGCAGCATTTGCAGGGAGACGAAACTCGCCTCCGATTGTTCATCCACAGCAAGTTTAAACATAATATTTCTACCCAGAATCGAACCAGGGACCTTTTGCATGTAAAGCAAACGTGACAACCACTGCACTACAGAAACCTCTGGTACAACAGCCCCAACAGCGAGGAGCTGACCAGTGAGCTCCCTCTGTGCTGATCGGGAATGTGTTGGCTCACCTTCAACAACTTCTGTCCCACACTGAAAGTTCTCAATCCTTCTCCTCCGCTGCCCTTTACAGAAATGTCACGGATCATCCAGCCACGGTGTTCACCTCCACATCCTCACAGTGGGGCCACAGAGGCTCCTACCGTCTCCCCGCGATCAGCGAACTCACCCAGTTTACAAAATTAAACCCCGAACACGTGCCTGGCAAAGGGCAGGAGAAGCCAGATAGTCTGTAAGCTCGGTCTATCACAGAAAGTATTGGTATTCATGGTGATTACAGCAACTATTAATCGTCTCACAGACCTCAATTATTTTTATGCGATGAATTGATCGAGGATTGAAACCACGTTAGTGCGCCGGATCTTAACCCCTTGACCACCAGGGAACAGTTACGATACATGTCAATATATTTATATATATTTATATATGAACCTGAATGTCAATGGCTTGCTAACTAGACCTCGTGGTGCCCACGGTAGTGTGTCTAAGTTTGAGTGAGAGAAATTGTTCCACAGTGACACCTGTCATATGTTCTACATGGTTACTGCTTGTATTATTACAAGATGTGCAGCAGAGTGCACTGCAGTGGGAGACTTGTAGCTTACCTGTACAGGTGTGCCTGGCCTAGTGTAAAAGGCAGGCCACCAGGTGTGATCCTCACTCTGTAGTTATCAGAAAAGGAATAAGGTCACTACAGTTCAAGCACGACACATTGTCTCGTGGACTCATCATCAGATCATCTGAAGGTATAACAATTTGCGACGAGATTATGGACCTTCACACGAAAATGGCTAAACTTGGTACGTTGCAGTAGTCCCTGATGGTGATGATTTTGAAGCCTTTGTGGAGAGGCTCGACTATTTCTTCACAGCAAACGACCAGGCAGGTGACAACCCGGCCAAACTGGCTGATAAGTGCAGAGCTATCCTGCTAACCAGTTGTGGGCCCACCGTCTATGGCCTCGTCAGGGACTTGCTGGCACCAGCGAAGACAACGACCAAGGCGTACGAGGAGCTTGTAACACTGATCCAAGATCACCTCAAGCCCAAAGAGAGCATCCTCACAGCCAGACAGCGGTTTTATACACACCGACGGCCCGAAGGCCAGGAGATCACGAAGTATGCTGCAGACTTCAGGAGGCTGGCGGCACCGTGGGATTTTGGTGACCACCTCACCGAAGCACTGCGGGATATCTTTGTCATCGGAATCGGCCACGAGGGCCTTCTTCTTAAGCTACTGTCAGCGGATACCACAGTCACATTGCAGAAGGCCATCTCCGTGAGCCAAGCATTCATGACCTCGACCTGTGGCTCTAGGCGGATGACGCATCCTCAGGACTCAAACCCAGCAAGTGCTGTGCACAGAGTGGTGCCTTTTAGAGGCTGGACTTAGAACGTGAACCTTCTCAGGGGAGAGAGAACAGGCCCCCGAGTCCCTTAACTCAAAGTCCATGGTCAGATCAGCCATGATCTTATTGAATGGCAGAGCAGGATCGAGGGGCCGAATGGCCGACTCCTGTTCCTATTTCTTATTTTCTTATGTTAATCATTTAAGGAGCTTGAATCATTGATGAAGTTTTCTCCCCTATCTTACTTTACACACGCTGTATTTCGGAGACTGGTTTAAAATGTTCACTGTTCATGCGACAAGGAACCTGGGGCGAATTTTGTTCAATTTATTTCATAGCAAAAGAAGTCTCCAAAATAATGTTTCTACACGGGTTCAAACCTGGGACGTTTCACGTGCGGTTCTCCACAGTGGTGGAGGTTGTGCTCGAGTTTAAAATGGTGCATTCGATCCACTTTGAAAATGCATCTACAACGACGAGGAACATTTTGCCCATGAATGGGCCCACATTGTCTACACACACCCGCGACCACGGTTTTGTAGGCCAGGGCCAGGGGCTCAGTGGAGCCTCCCTGGGGGCATTGATGAGTTGGGCACAAATAGTGCACCTTCGGACGCAGAGTTCCAAGTCCGCGTCAATACCAGTCCACCAGACGTGGGATCTGGCTATGTCCTTCATGAGAACGATCCCCGGGTGCTCGCGGTGGAGCTCCCGGACAAATGCCTCTCTGCCTCGCAGAGGCATGACTACTCGGCTGCCCCACATCAGGCAGTCTGCTTGTAGCTCATGCATGCTCCTGTCAAAGGGTTTCAATTCCTCGGGGCAGGCATCACGAGCCTCTGCCCAGTCACCGGTTATGACACATCTTTTTACTAAGGATAACGTGGGGTCGCTGGCCATCCAGGCTCTGATTTGGTGAGCTGTTATGGGCGAACCTGTGGACTCAAAGGCATTGATTGCCATGACTATCTCATAGTCCTGTTCGTCAGACCCTTCCGTGGTCGCCAGGGGTAGCCTGCTGAGCGCGTCGGCACAGTTGTCTGTACCTGGTCTGTGCCTTATGGTATAGTTGTAGGACGCCAGCATGAGTGCCCACCGTTGAATTCGCGCTGAGGCGCTGGCGTTTATTGCCTTCCAGAATCATCTGGTACAACAGCCCCAACAGAGGGGAGCTGACCAGTGAGCTCCTTCTGTGCTGATCGGGAATATGGTGGCTCACCTTAAACAACTTCTGTCCCACACTGACGGCCCAAGTTTCGGATGGAGTTGCTCCTAGTTTTTTGGAGCAACTAGTTTAGTTTGGAGAATGATAGAAATTGCAATCCTCGGATATTAGTTTTTTCCAGTTCTACTGAGTTAGTTGAGGTTGGCTTCAGGTAAGGTATTTTTTTTCAAATGGGGTGTGTCCAGCCACTCAGGCCTGTTTTGCAAGTTTCGGCAGTGAAAACTTACTACAAACTAACTTAGGCTGGAGTAAGTGCCCACTTTTGTAAGTTCAGAACAACCTTACCTAGAGGTAAGCTCAGTGCAGGCACAGCCAGAGAGGAGGTGGGAATTAAACACAAAAAGGACTGAAGCATTAAACAAATCACTTAAAATGTCCAAAAACCTCTTTTGATGATATCTTGCCTTATATCTGCAGAATGAGGATAGTTGCTTCTCTTTTTATAAATAAACAAGTGTAGCCTCCCGGCTGAGGCAGGCACAACCCGGCTGCTTTCAGATGAGCTGTGAGGGATTATTTAAGGGTCCGTGGGTCCTGTAGCCCCCCACAGCAGGATATCCTCTCCCCCGGGGTTTTCCACAGCCTGTGCTCGGTGTACGGGGAGCTTTGGCCCGGGTCCGAGGTAGCTTGCATCCCAGGGATGGACAATAACCCTCTGAGCTCTGGAACTGGGAAGAGCAAATAACTAATGAGTTGTTTGTGGGTTTGAAATGCGGCTTAGATCTGCTGGTATTAACCGAGGCAGGGGTTGTGATACATTGCATTGTGTTCAGTATTAATCACAGCAATATCCGCAGTCAGGAGCTGAAAAGGACGAAGAGCTGAAAAAACACAAGAAAAAAGCTAAGAAATGACAGCAATTGTGGTAAACTCTTTAATGTGTTTCCTGCTCGTTTAGTGGTGCGGCGCTCACAGAGGGAGCCCGGATTCAGAAAGTAACTCTTTCTTTCAAAATCTTTAAAATAATGACATGCAACGAATTAAACTGTGTGTCGGAGGATGGGGGTGGGTGAAGATTATTTGCTTTATTCCCCATTCATTAACCGACAGCGTTGTTTTGTAGAATTGTTAGTGAGGGACCGTGGAAACTTCAAGAACTGAACTTTAATCATTCAAGGATTTTGAATCATTGATGAAGTTTTCTCCCCTCTCTGACTTTACACACTCTGCATTTAGGAGACTGGTTTAAAATGTTCAGTGCTCATGCGACAAGGAACCTGGGGCGACTTTTGTTCAATTTATTTCACGGCAAAAAAAGTCTCCAAAACAATGTTCCTGCCCAGGCTCGAACCGGTGACCTTTCGCATGTGAAGCGAACGTGATAACCGCTACACTACAGAAACGCTGTGGTTCAAGTAATCTTAGGACTATAACCAGAGCTTTAACCTACATAGCTGATCGATACTTCAGGAGCTGGTTTTACGAGAAGAGAATGATGGTGCTATATTTAGGAAGGCTGTGAGTGTGGCAGGAATTGATCTCGTGTTTCCCAGACTTTACACATAGGAATAGGAGATGGCCATTTAGCAGCGAGTGGTTAGGATCCGGAATGCATGCCTTGAAATGGCGGTGGAGGAAGACTCAATCTTATCTTTCAGAAGGGAGTTGGATAAGTGTCTGAAGGCAAAACAATTGCAGGGCTACGGGGAAAGGGCGGGGGAGTGGGACTCGCTGAGAGTCGGCACGGGCTCGATGGGCCGAATGGCCTTCCGTGCTGTAACCATTCCATGATTCGATAAGTTAGTGGCACATTTCATAGTGTGGGTAGGAGCACAACATTGCAAATGGACCTGGATTAAGTCGGCAAATCTAGAGGCATCTGATTCAGGAGATTCGCGGGGTGCGGAAATTCGGGTGTTTAATGACTTTGAAAGGAACATTTTTGTTTTGTGCCGTTTCGGTCATTGAAATATTTGTGAAAGTAATTTTTTGCAGAAAGGGATGCAGCATTTAACCTTCTGCCTTAACACTTCTTTCTGGGTGTCAGCTCACATTTCGTTTCGATTTTATTTTTCCAGAATTGCTATTTTATTTGGTGTTTCACAATAACCAGACCCTTGTTCTAAAGTCAGTCTCACAGTTTCCCCAGTCTCCTGTTGATGTTACCAACAATGAACATTTTGACCCAGACCCCTAAAGCACAGTGTGTAAAATGGTTTATGGTTCAAAGTTCATTGCAGAGCACAGAAGAAATGATTCAATTATGGAGTTCCTTCAGTTAGCATTTCTTTAATTGTGCAAAAGAAGATTGTCGGTTAATTAATGATGATTTTCCATGAAAGCAACATGAAATTAAAAGAAATGCAATCGCCCAACAAGTGGCTCAAACCAAAGACGCTGTAATCAAGAGTCTCATGTCCGACCGACTGAGCACGCCAGGATTCTGGCTAACGTTGGATTTTATCGCTCATTGCACCCAGGCACCTGTAGGCCACCCGCAGCCTGGAGACACTAACGTCCCAACAGCTCATTGACTGTCGGAGTGTGACCGTGCGGTGATTCAGAAGACAGGTCTAAAAAGCAAAGTCACTGATTCCGTCTCATGTGCTCCTCCGATCAAGAATAGTAACACACTAAAAATGCTTCAATAATGGTTACACCTGAGCTCCACATTTGTCAAGTAGTTGGCTCGTTGGTCTAGGGGTATGATTCTCGCTTTGGGGTTGTTATTTGTAATTTGCGAGAGGTCCCGGGTTCAAATCCTGGACGAATCCTCAGTTTCTCCACGAATTTTGAAATTGTATCGAACTTTTGCATAGAAGGACTTGCATTTCTGCAACACCTTTCAGGAACTCATGACGCCTCAAAGCGCTTTGCAGCCGTTCAGTTATGTTTGAAGTGTTGTCGTGTGGGGAAAGATTTGCCCAAATCACCCCACACGAACCGCAAATCTTTGCGAAGAAGTTCGGTGCAAAGAATCAGGTATCTCAGGGACTTGGACTTTCTATGAATGAGTTCTGTTTGTACCTGCATTCAAGCTTGAAACAGCAACTGGGCTTCCATCTCACGGGAGCAGCGTGTAGCAGTTCGTGAGTTGGTGACCAGGTTGATGCGCGCCGCTTTCAACCTTTGAAATTTCACCAAACAAAGAAAGGTGAATCCAACTGTCCCTGTAAGCGACAGATTGAATGGATCGGTGCTCCAAACAGTGCTGGAACACGAGCAGTGCAGTAATAGGGTCCGCAACATTAAATGTCAGAGTTATTAAGCATACAATAATTAAACATACACTTAACAACATACTTACACCCAAACCTTGCGAATGTTCGCCGAAGAACTCAAACACGTTACAGTTCCCAGGTCGGTGTACAAATTGATCAAACATTAATCGGATTCTAAACTATCTGTTATGCCACATTTTTTATCTTTTCCATACCCCTGCTACTTGACAATTTAAACTTGTAATAGTATTACCGAACAAAACTGCCCAACTTCTGATGGAAGGTCATTAACCTGAAACGTTAACTCTGTTTCTCTCTCCACAGATGCTGCCTGACCTGCTCAGTGTTTCCAGCATTTAGTCTTTTTATTCTCCAAACTTATAATCAGAGTATCTCGTCCCTTGTCATTTAACTACACTCCTTCCTGATATGTAGCCTTGTCGTACAAACAGGCTCCTTTCGCACGATTCAGGCATTCATTGGAAATATAACTTCTTAACGATAACAATTATGTGATGTATGTAATTATGTAATACTTGACACCAGAGGGCGCAACTATTGGAGTCCTAATGGTCACCTGCCCACAAGTGCAGAGCCAGTATAAAAGGGAGGCTGCCATGTTTTACAGGCACTCTGGAGTTGTAATAAAGAACACTAAGGTCACGCTAAGTTTAGCTCACAGTACTCAGCCTCGGGGAGTTCTTCTATACACAACAATTGGCGACGAGTAACAGAATACGAACGTTCACACAACCATGGCTGCTGTTGGAATATTAGAGAGATCCATAGAGGGTGATAATTGGGAAGCCTTCATCGAGCAGCTCGACCAGTACTTTGTGGCCAACGAGCTGGAAGGAGACACTAACGTGGCCAAGCACAGGGCGGTTCTCCTCAGCGTCTGTGGGCCTAAAATATACAGCCTCATTAAGAATCTGCTCACACCGACAAAACCAACGGAGAAGGAATGTTCAGAGTTGTGCACACTGGTTTGGAACTACCTCAAGCCGAAGGAGAGTATCCTCATGGCCAGATATCGTTTTTACACGCACCACCGATCCGAGGACCAGGTTCTGTCACCGACCTGAGACACCTCGCGGGACCTTGCGATTTTGGAGCTGCGTTGGGGCAAATGCTGTGGGACTTTTACGTGCTGGGCATCAGCCACGAGGTCATTCTTCGAAAGCTGCTGCCTGCTGAAACCCGAGATCTGAGCAGGGCCATCGCGATCGCCCAGGCATGCATGGCCACGGACGATAACACCAAACAGTTACCTTCTCGACATCGAAGATCACCGGCAAGTACTGTGCATAAAATGATGTCGCTAGCAGGCCGAGCTGCATATGGCAGGGCCTGTACGTCTGTGGCTGCAATACCTGTGATGACTCAGAGTGCGCCATCGGGGGTTAATGTGAATCTATTAGCACCGTGTTGGTGCTGCGGGGGTAATCATCGTGCCCATCAATGTCGATTCAAGCACTACGTGTGCAAAGGCTGCACAACGTTGGGGTACCTCCAGTAAGAATGTGCAAACGTGCTGTGACATACCACGTGGCAGAGGATGATCGATCCGGCATGGATCACGCAGCACAGGCAACTCATCCCGAGGAACAAGGACTCCCAGGTGCCGGTGGGGATGTTGCATTTTATCAGGGAGGCTTTGAGGGTGTGCCCGAAACGTTTCCTCTGCCTGTAAAATCCTAACCCTTGCAGTACAGACTTACACGAGGCACATGCTGAAGTCAAGGTCACTCTGGACCTGCACCTATATTTCACATCTCTCAAGTGCCACACTTACCTGAGACCTGCCTTTATATACCTGTGTGGAACAGATATGCAGTGTCTCCTGCAAGTGCACCCCTGGTGGTAAAGTACGATATGTTTACAGGTCATATCTGGTTACAGTCATGTATAGCATGGTAAGGTACAGTTATATAAAGTAGTGTGAGATACATGACATAAGCCTCCCCCAAGGTCTTATTGTCTTTATATGTTCAGTCTCTCAGGTGGTCTACGCTCTCGCATGGAGCGTCTTAGTTGTGGTTCAGTTGTTTGCCTTGGTGCCTGTTTTTCTTTCGATCTGATTGCTGGTATCTCTCCCTTTTCTCAGGTTGTTCCCTCTGTCCGTCCACCAGGTGGGGTGTGAGTTCCACATTGTAGTCTGCCTCTGGTTCTGCAGTGTTATCAGTGAATCTACGTTTTACTTGGTCTGCATGCCTCCGGCAGGTTTGGCCATTGTCCATGTGTACCACAGTAGCCTGTGTCCTTCCTTATCTGTTACTGTCCCTGCAAACCATTTGGGACGCCGGCCATAGTTTAGCACAAACACTTTGTCCTCTATCTCATTCCACCTCCACCTCGAATTTCGGTCATGGTACTCAGTTAGCTTCCGGCGCTTTGCCTCAACAATTTCATGCATGTCTGGGAGGATTAAAGGGAGTCTCGTCTTTAAGGTTCGTTCAATCAATAGTTGCGCGGGGGGAATCCCAGTCAACGAATGCGGACGAGGTCTGTATGTCAGCAGCAGTCGCGACAGGTGGCTCTGCAGCGTGGGACCTTGGATTTTTAGCATACCTTGTTTCACGATTTGCACTGCTCGCTCCACCTGGCCATTGGAGGCCGGCTTGAACGGTGCCGTCTTAACGTGATTTATGCCGTGGTCAACTATGAAATCTTGAAATTCTGCACTGGTGAAGCACGGACCATTATCTCTGAGCAATATGTCAGGGATTCCATGCGTTGCAAACATGGTTCTAAGGCTCTCCACAGTGGTGGAGGTGGTGCTTGAGATTAAAATGGTGCATTCGATCCACTTCCAAAATGCATCGACGACTACGAGGAACATTTTGCCCATGAATGCGCCCGCATAGTCTACATGCACCAGCGACCACGGGTTGGTGTGCGAGGGCCAGGGGCTTAGCGGGGCCTCTCTGGGGGTATTACTGCGTTGGGCACAAATGGTGCACCGCAGGACGCAGAGCTCCAAGTCCGCGGCAATGCCAGGCCACCAGATGTGGGATCTGGTATGGCCTTCATCAGGACGATCTTTGGGTGGAGCTCGCGGACAAACACCTCTCCAACTCGCAAGGGCATAACTACCCGGCTGCCCCACATCAGGCAGTCTGCATGTAGTGATAGTTCATGCATGCGCCTATGGAAAGGTTTGACCTCCTCGGAGCAGGCATCACGAGCCTCTTCCCAGTCACCAGTTAAAACACATCTTTTGAATTAGGATAACGTGGGGTCGCTGGTCGTCCAAGCTCTGATTTGGCGAGCCGTCATGGGTGAACCTGTGCATTCAAAGGCATTGATTGCCATGACCATCTCACAGTCCTGTTCGTCGGACCCTTCCGTGGTCGCCAGGTATTGCCTGCAAAGCGCGTCGGCACAGTTGTCTTTGCCTGGTCTCTGCCTTATTGTATAGTCGTAAGACGCTAGCATGAGTGCCCACCGCTGAATGCGCGCCGAGGCATTGGCGTTTATTGCCTTGCACTCGGATAGCAGGGACGTGAGGGGTTTGTGGTAAGTTTCTCACGCGAACTTGGCCCCGAAAAGGTATTGGTGCATCTTTTTGACATCGTACACGCACACGAGCGTCTCCTTCTCAACCATACAGTACCCGCGCTCCACCCGCGAAAGTGACCTGGAGGCATTAGCTAAGGGTTGTAATTTACCCGCATCATTAACATGTTGTAAAATGCATTCGACCCCATACGCTGACGCATCACATATGAGAACTAGCTTTTTACCTGGATCAAAGAAAACCAAAACACTGTAGGAACATAGAAGGTTGCATGCCTTATTGAATGCGCGTTCCTGGGTGTCCCCCCAAAACCAATCGCACCCCTTCCTGAGTAGCACATGGAGAGGCTCCAGCAGCGTGCTTAATTTCTGCATAAGTTCCCAGAGTAATTGAGTAGCCCGAGAAAGGCGCACAGTTCTGAGACATTCCGGGGTCTGGGTGCCAGGCGATTTGCTTCTGTTTTGGATTCTGTTGGGCAGATTCCATCAGCGGCAATCCTTCTGCCCAAAAATTCAACCTCGGGCGCGAGAAACAGACACTTGGATTTCTTAACTCTTAGGCCGACCCGATCCAATCAATTTAGTAATTCCTCCAAATTGCAGAGATGGGAGTCGGTGTCCGTGCCCGTGATAAGTATGTCGTCTTGAAATACAACCGTCCCCGGGATGAACTTGAGGAGACTCTCCATGTTGCGCTGAAATATAGCAGCTGCCGACCTGATGCCGAATGGGCATCGATTGTACATGAAACGGCCTCGATGTGTGTTGATGGTGGTGAGTAGCTTAATCTCTTTGGTCAGTTCTTGCGTCTTAATCGCAGATGTGAGATCTAGTTTCGAGAAAAGTTTTCCTCAAGCCAATGTGGCAAATAGATCCTCCGCTCTGGGCAGCGGGTACTGGTCCTGTAGGGAGACTCTGTTTATGGTAGACTTGTAATCCCCACAGATTCGTACGGATCCATCAGGCTTCATGACGGGGACGATGGGACTTGCCCAGTCGCTAAATTCCACGGGTGAGATAATGCCATCCTGCAGAAGCCGGTCCAGTTCGTGTTGAATCTTTTCCCTAATCACATAAGGCACAGCTCTAGCCTTGTGATGGACCGGTCTGGCATCCGGTGTGACGTAGATTTTAACTTTCGCCCCTTTGAAGGCTGAAAGAGATGTTCAAAACGACTTGGAACTGTTGAGCAGGAGGTCAGTTCCTCTGACGACACGGTGTGAACATCATCCCATTTCCAATTTAGTTTTGCCAAACAGCTTCTTCCCAACAATGCTGGGAGATCTGCGGGGACAATCCACATGGAAATCGGTTCACTGTCCCTTTGTGTGTGACAGAGAGCATGGCGCTGCCAAGGACTGGGACGATTTCTTTGGTATAGGTCCTTAGTTTGGTGTCATTCCTTGTGAGTTTTGGTCTGTTGCTTTTGTGCGGCCACAGCTGTTCAAATTGTTGAACGCTCATGAGAGATTTACTCGCTCCCGTGTCCGGTTCCATTTTGACGGGTATCCCGTTGAGTAGGACCCTCATCATTATTGGAGGCGTCTTGTTGTAAGTACAGTTTACATTGATCGTGTTGACCCGCTGTACCTCGGTGTCCCGGGCACTTTCCTCACCGTCTTCTGGTTCTCTTTCCGACCCTTCTGATTCGTATACCAGCCGAGCTGCTGTTTTTTTGCACGTGAGCCAGATGTCCTATATAGTTGCAGTTTCTGCAAACAGCATGCTGAAATCGACACCCCCTTGATGAGTGCCTTCCCCAACATCTCTAGCACAGACCGCTTCCATTGTTTCCGAAGGATGAGCTGCATCAGGCTGATCTCTCTTGAGCTTCTCTCAGTCTGTAGTTGATTGCTCGCATTGTGGGTTGATGAGGTGTGAATGGCCGTTCATGTTCCCCTTGATGGCTTCTAGCGCCACCGCCTGCTGTTGAATGCCTGCTCTCTTGCCTTTGTCTCTGTGTGGGGGTAGCGGCTTGTCTCACGCTGTGAACCCCTTGTTCCGATGTTTCGTTAATTGTCGTACCCGCAGTGTAGATCAACCTTGTTTCTTCTTCTCCTGCCAAGAATGTCGGTGCGATCAGTGCTGCTGCCTCTAGGGTCAGGTTCTTGGTCTCTATAAGCTTTCGGAATATGCCTGCGTGGCATATTCCTTCAATAAAAAAGTCTCTCAGTACTTCTCTCCTTAGTTCATTGGAGAACTCACATAAACTCGCCAACGTCCGAAGTTCCGCCACAAAGTCGGGTATGCTCTGGCACACACAGCGTCTGTAGTTGTAGAACTTGTGTCTGGCCATATGTAGGCTGCTCGCTGGCTTCAGGTGATCTCTCACCAGTGTGCTCAACTCCTCAAACGACTTGCTTGCTGGTTTCTCGGGTGCCAGCAGGTCCTTCTTTAAGGCGTATGTTTTCGAGCCACAGCTGGTCAAGAGATGGGCTCTTCTGTTGTCTGCCTTATCGTCGCCCAACCAGTCTTTGGTTACAAAGCTTTGCTGGTGCCTTTCTATAAAGTCCTCCCAATTATCTCCAGCATTATATTAATCATCTGAGCCGTTGGTAGCCATTCTGTGGATTATGTGATCCCGTCACTCGTCGCCACTGTAAAGTCCTGACCCTGCAGTACAGACTTACACGAGGCACAGGCTGAAGTCAAGGTCACTCTGGGCCTGCACCTTTATTTCACAGCTCTTGAGTGCCACACTTGCCTGAGACCTGCCTTTATATACCTGGTGGTAAAATATGCTTGTGGTTACAGGTCATATCTAGTTACAGTCATGTATAGCATGGTAAGGTACAGTTATATACAGTAGTGTGAAATAAATGACACTGCTCACCTGGGGCTCGCTTACCGTGTCGGAGTTCTGAGTAGAGCGCTTGCTTAGGGAGTCTAGTGTCGGGCATGTGGACAATGTGGCCCGCCCAGCGGAGCTGGTCGAGTGTGGTCAGTACTTCAATGCTGGGGATGTTGGCCTGAGCGAGAACACTGATGATGGTGCGTCTGTGCTCCCAGGGGATTTGCAGGATCTTACGGAGACAGCCCTGGTGGTATTTCTCCAGTGATTTGAGATGTCTGCTGTATATAGTCCATGTGTCGGAGCCATACTTCGGGGCAGGTATCACCACCGCCCTGCAGACCATAAGCCTGGTGCCAGATTTGAGGTCCTGGTCTTCAAACACTCTCCTCCTCAGTTGATTGAAATCTGTGCTCGCACACTGGAGGCGGTGTTGGACCTCGTCATCGATGTCTGGTACCTTGCTGATAGTAGGTTCCCAAGGCGTGGAAAATGTACCACGCTGTCGAAGGCCACACTTACAGCCTTCCTAAATATAGCACCCTCATTCTATTCTCTGAAAACAAGTTCCTGAATTCTCGGCTAGCTGCTAAGGTTAAGAGCTGCGGTTTTATCCTAAGATAGATTCTATCACAGTGTTTCCGTAGTGTAGTAGTTATCACATTCCCCTCACGCACGAAAGGCCCCCGGTCCGAAACTGGGCAGAAAGATCTTGAAAACTTGAAAATGGGACGAATGACTGACTCCTGTTCCTAACTCTTACGTTCTTATGATCTCTTGACCTTTCACAGGAGAACAAACTCTCCTCTAAACATGCATGAGAAAGCTCCAGTAAATATTTCCCCCCGAGGTGCTATCGCATGTGAGGCGAACGTGTTAACCGGTACACTGCGGAAACATCTCCACTTTCACCACCAGGTTTCCAAAATAAAACCCAATGAGATCGGGATAAAAGTTCCTCACATGCTCAGGGCAAAATATATGATTGCCGGTCTGCAAAAGAATGAACAAACTTCAGCACCAGGTCAGACGGAAATGTTAAATGAGCAGATGGACTGCTGAATCGTACTTTTAAGGAGTTGGTGGTGTCAAAACAAATGGGTTCCGCTGAATGATTAAATATAAGAAATGGGACATAAACTGACATTTCCAGAGAAAACGATGACTTGAACACAGCACCTTAGAACGCTCGGCCATCCTGACTATTCAATGCTGCATGTGCCCACATGCAGGTTGATTTTGAACTTTGTGTCCTGTCAAATGAAATAAATGAGGGCAGCAGGTGTATCTCTGCCTGACACCGGGGAAATAATTAAACAGACCTTGGAGCAAGGGTCTGGTTATTGCCAAACAGCAAAGGAAATAATAATTCTAGACAAACCATATCCAAGAGAACAGTGACCACGACGTGATTTGAACACGCAACCTTCGGATATGGAATCGGACACACGACCGTTGCCCCATGAGACCTACACACTGAGCTGGCGATGTTCGTCTATATGAAGTTTCTGCAATACATGGGGCTTTAAAATCCCCGACCATTCCCAACAGGTATCACAAGCAGCGCTCAACTGACAGGCACCGTATGATTTCTTCTTAAACTTTTCTCTTGCTTTCACGGGAAACCATCATTAATTAACCCCTCACCTTCTGTTGCACAATCAAACAAATGCTAACTCAGGAACATTCCATACTTCAATTATTTGTCCTGTGCTTTGCATCTTACTCGAAAACCATATCCCATTTTACTCACTGTATTTTAGCTTTCTGGTTCAAAGTCTTCAGGGATCTGGGGCAACTTTTATCAAAGTTAACAGCACCGTTTATTCATATCGTGCACACAGAATACAATCAGTATTGAAGATAAAATCCCACTGTGCGTATTTGCAGATTCAACGGAATAGGATTTCAAATAAAGTGAAAGAATTTTACACTGAAAAGATTTGCAAGTGTTATTTGTATTTGTGTCTTTCATTAAACTTTATGACGTCTGACTCCCGTTCATGCCACTGCTGAATAAGAAAGGAGGGTTTGACGTTGACCAGACTACACTGCCCCTGATATTTGTCAGCTCATCCTTCATATTCAGTGGTTACTCGCCCTTTGGGATGGGCTGCAGTGTAGCCGATATCACGTTGGCCTCACATGCAAAAGTTCCCCAGTGGATCTGTTTTCTCTCAGTCAAAGTTATCCATTTATTGAAGTGAAATAAAGAGCAATTAAGGAATAAGGGAGCCCTTTTGCCAAGAGAATAAATAGCAAATAAAAACAGCAAATGCTGGAAATCTCAGCAGGTCAGGCAGCATTTGCTGGGAGACTAAACTCGCCTCCGATTGTTCATCCACAGAAAGTTTAAACATAATGTTTCTGCCCGGGATTGAACCAGGGACCTTTTGCGTGCAAAGCAAACGTGATAAACACGACACAACTTTCAACAGCAAGGTTCAACATCTGGGTTGGAGCCAACAGGCGCCTGGCTGCAATGAGCGATAAAAACCTGTGTTGGGTAGAAGCCCGGCTAGCTCAGTTGGTAGAGCATGAGACTCTTAATCTCAGGGTCGTGGGTTCAAGCCCCACGTTGGGCGAATAAGTTTTGTTAAACTTTTATGTTGCTTTCACGGGAAAACATAATTAATTAACTGATCAATTGGAGAGGCTGGGTCCGTTTCCTCTGGAACAGAATATTTGTCCCCCAGGATCGATAGTTTACTTGCTGAATCACAATAACCAGACCCTATATCTCCCTCTGGATGTTTGGGGGTCTCTCGTACATTCCCAGTCGTGTGATCGCCCCTTTTCTGTTCTCCAATTCAATCCAGATGGCCTCGTTCAAAAATCTGTCTATCTCCACCTTAAATATATTCAATGACCCAGCCTCCACAGCTCTCTGGGTCAGAGAGCTCCAAAGATTCAGCACCTTCTGGGAGAATAAATTCCTCCTCATCTCCGTTTTAAATGGGCGACCCTTAAACTTTCAGGGAATAAGGTGTTATGGGGATCAGCCATGATCGTATTGAATGGTGGAGCAGGCTCGAGGGACCATGTGGCCTACTCCTGCTCCGACCTCTTATGTTCTTATGACCACTTATTCTGAAACTGTGCCCCCAAGTTCTAGATTCCCCCACAAGGGGAAATTTAGAAACATCGAAAATAGGTGCAGTAGTAGGCCATTCGGCCCTTCCAGCTTGCACCGCCATTCACTATGATCACAGCTGATCATTCCCTCAGTACCCCTTTCCTGCTTTCTCTCCATACCCCTTGATCCTTTTAGCCATAAGGGACATATCTAACTCCTTTTTGAATGTGTGGGTTAATTCCCGTGAAAGTAACATAAAAGTTCAAGGAAAATATTTCACGCAAGGTGGGGCTCGAACCATTAACCTTAAAATTAAAAATCTCATGCTTTACAGATTGAGCTAGCCAGGCTTTCCTACATCTACTTTGGCAATGGTGACCCCCAGGATGGTGATGTGTATTAGTCAAAGGAACATAAGAAATCGGAGCAGGAGTCGGCCATACGGTCCCTCGAGCCTGCTCCACCATTTAATAAGGTCATGGGTGATCCGATCATGGACTCAGCTCCACATCCCCGCCCGTTGCCCATAACCCTTAACCCCTTATTGGTTAAGAAACTCTCTATTTCTGTCCTAAATATATTCAATTTCCCAGCTTCCACAGCTCACTGGGACAGTGAACTCCACAGATTTACAACCCTCTGAGAGAAGAAATTCCTCCTCATCTCAGTTTTAAATGGACGGTCCCTTATTCTAAGATCATGCCCCTAGTTCTAGTCACCCCCATCGGTGGAAACATCCTCTCTGCATCCACTGTCATTGAAAATAAATTCACATAGACTCTGGTAAGTTAAAAGAGACAACTTTATTGCTAACAGAGCTATGGGAGATGAGTTGAGATCCTGCGATCTCCCCGAGTGCCTTGTGCTGCAGGGTTATAAGCAGTTTACAGGGGGCGGAATACAATCATTTAAATTCATTTACATACAACCAATCGATCCATATGGCAACGCAATTCATTTACATTCAACTTTTTAGTCCTAGTGAAACCTGATAGCATGGTGCGAGTTTGGGGGCCCTTCCTCGTTATCTTCTTTTGTGGTTAGTTATTCTGCTGCAAAGCTTTCGATGAAACAGTGGCCTGCACCTGGCCAGGAGTCACTTCTTCCTGCAGAGTTTATATCAGGGATAGCAGATAGGCTTCTTGGTACAAAGTTCATTTCGTGGTGGCTTACCCCATCATGCTTTGCTATGTCTGAAAATCCACTCCAAAACCATCATTCTATTCTCGGAAAACCAGCTCCTGAAGTATCGGCCAGCTGTGTAGGTTAAACTCTGGTTATATTCCTAAGATTACTTTAACTACAACGTTTCTGTAGTGTAGCGGTTATCACATTCACCTCACACGCGAAAAGTCCCTGGTTCAAGCCCAGGCGGAAAGATTATTTTGGAGGCTATTTTTGCTGCAAATAAATTGAACAAAAGTCGCATGAGCAGTGAATATTTTAAACCAGTCTCCTAAATACAGAGTGTATATAGTCAGATAGGGGAGAACACTTCATCAATGATTGAAGCTCCTTAAATGATTAACATAAGAACATAAGAAATAGGTACAGGAGTCGGCCATTCGGCCTCTCGATCATGCTCTGCCATTCAATAAAATCATGGCTGATCTGACCATGAACTCTGAGTTAAGGGACTCGGGGGCCTGTTCTCTCTCCCCTGAGAAGGTTCACGTTCTACAGTCCAGCCTCTAAAAGACACCCTTCTGTGTACAGTACTTGCCGGGTTTGAGTCCTGAGGATGAGTCATCCTCCTAGAGCCACAGGTCGAGGTCATGAATGTTTGCCTCACGGAGATGGACTTTTGCAGTGTGACTGTGGTATCCGCTGAGAGTAGTTTATGAAGGAGGCCCTCGCGGCCGATTCCGATGACAAAGATATCCCGCAGTGCTTCGGTGAGGTGGTCACCAAAATCCCACGGTGCCGCCAGCCTCTTGAGGTCTGCAGCATATTTCGTGATCCCCTGGCCTTCGGGCCGTCGGTGTGTACAAAACCGCTGTCTGGCTGTGAGGATGCTCTCTTTGGGCTTGAATTGTTCTTGCATCAGTGTTACAAGCTCCTCGTACATCTTGGTCATTGTCTTCGCTGGTGCCAGCAAGCCCCTGACGAGGCCATAGACGGTGGGCCCACAACTGGTTAGCAGGATAGCTCTGCACTTATCAGCCAGTTTGGCCGGGTTGTCACCTGCCAGGTCGTTTGCTGTTAAGAAATGGACAAGCCTCTCCACAAAGGCTTCTCAATCATCACCATCGGCGAACTGCTGCAACGTACCAAGGTTAGCCATTTTCGTGTGAAGGTCCGTAATCTCGTCGCCAATTGTTATACCTTCAGATGCTCTGATAATGACTCCACGAGACAATGTGTCGTGCTTGATCTGTAGTGATCTTAGTCCTTTATTGATAACCACAGAGTGAAGATCACACCTGGTGGCCTGCCTTTTATACTAGGCCAGGCACACCTGGACAGGTAAGCTACAAGTCTCCCACTGCAGTGCCCTCTGGTGCAAAATTTGTAATAGTACAAGCAATAACCATGTAGGACACATGACAGGTGTCACTGTGGAATCGTTTCTCTCACTCAAAGTTAGACACACTACACTGGGCACCACGAGATCTTGGTAGGTAGCCATTGACATTCAGGTTCATATATAAATATATATAAATATATCAACATGTATCGTAACTTTTCCCTGGTGGTCAAGGAGTTAAGATCCAGCGCACTAACCTGGTTTCAATCCTCGATCAATTCATCGCATAAAAATAATTGAGGTCTGTGAGCCGATTAATAATTGTTGTAATCACCATGAATACCAATACTTTCTGTGATAGACCGAGCTTACAGACTATCTGGCTTCTCCTGCCCTTTGCCAGGCACGTGTTCGGGGTTTAATTTTGAAAACTGGGTGAGTTCGCTGTTCGCGGGGATATGGTAGGAGCCTCTGTGGCCCCACTGTGAGGAAGTGAACACGGTGGCTGGGTGATTGGTGACATTTCTGTAAAGGGCAGCGGAGGAGAAGGATTGAGAACTTTCAGTGTGGGACAGAAGTTGTTTAAGGTGAGCCAACACATTCCCGATCAGCACAGA
Source organism: Pristiophorus japonicus (assembly GCF_044704955.1). NCBI lineage: Eukaryota > Metazoa > Chordata > Chondrichthyes > Pristiophoridae > Pristiophorus > Pristiophorus japonicus. The sequence goes on from NW_027254426.1 coordinate 2,258,109, forward strand.
GGGAGCTCACTGGTCATTGTTCTTTTGGATATTGTTCTTGCAGAATTAATACTTCCTTTGCTGTGTCGAAATAACCAAACCCTTGCTCCAAGGCCTGTCTGACTCTTTCCCCGGTGTCAGGCAGAGATACGCCTGCTGCCCTCATTTATTTCATGTGACAGGACACAAAAGTTCAAAATCAACCTGCAGGTGGCCACACACAGTACTGAATAGTCAGGATGGCTGAGCGGTCTAAGGTGCTGTGTTCAGGTCACTGTCTCCTCTGGAGATGTGGGTTTATGTCCCATTTCTTACATTTAATCATTAAGCGGAACCCATTTGTTTTGTCACCACCAATTCCTTGAAAGTGCGATTCAGCAGTCCACCTGCTCGCTGAACATTTCCGTCTGACCTGGTGCTGAAGTTTGTTCATTCTTTTGTAGACCATCAATCATATATTTTGCTCTGAGCATGTGAGGAACTTTTCTCCCGATCTCATTCGTTTTAATTTTGGTAATCTGGTGCTGTAAGTGGAGATGTTTCCGCAGTGTAACGGTTAAAACGTTTCCCTCACACGCGAAAGCACCTCGGGGGGAAATATTTTCTGGAGCTTTCTCATGCATGTTCAGAGGAGAGTTTGTTCTTCTGTGAAAGGTCAAGACATCATAAGAACGTAAGAGTTAGGAACAGGAGTCAGGTATTCGGCCCATTTTCAAGTTATCAAGATCTTTCCGCCCAGTTTCGGACCGGGGAACTTTCGTGTGTGAGGCAAATGTGATAACTACTACACGACGGAAACACTGTGATAGAATCTATCTGAGGATAAAACCACAGCTCTAAACCGACACAGCTAGCCGAGAATTCAGGAACTTGTTTTAAGAGAATAGAATAAGGGTGCTATATTTAGGAAGACTGTAAGTGCCTTTACTACGCCTCGGGAACCTTTTCCACGGCTCGGGAAACTACTATCAGCAAGGGCAGACATCGATGACGAGGTCCAACACCGCCTCCAGTGTGCCAGCACAGCCTTCGATCACCTGAGGAGGAGAGTGTTTAAAGACCAGGACCTCAAATCTGGCACGATGCTTATGGTCTGCAGGGCGATGGTGATACCTGCCCCGCGGTATGGCTCCGAGACATAGAAATATAGAAACATAGAAAATAGGTGCAGGAGCAGGCTATTCAGCCCTTCCAGCCTGCACCACCATTCAATGAGTTCATGCCTGAACATGAAACTTCAGTACCCCCTTCCTGCTTTCACGCCATACCCCTTGATCCCCCGAGTAGTAAGGACCTCATCTAACTCCCTTTTGAATATTTTTAGTGAATAGCCCTCAACTACTTTATGTGGTCGAGAATTCCACAGGTTCACCACTCTCTGGGTGAAGAAGTTTCTCCTTATCTCGGTCCGAAATGGCTTACCCCATATCCTTAGACTGTGACCCCTGGTTCTGGACTTCCCCAACATTGGGAACATTCTACCTGCATCCAACATGTCCAAACCCGTCAGGATTTTAAACGTTTCTATGAGGTCCCCTCTCACTCTTCTGAACTCCAGTGAATACAAGCCCAGTTGATCCAGTCTTTCTTGATAGGTCAGTCCCACCATCCCGGGAATCAGTCGAGTGAATCTTCGCTGCACTCCCTAAATAGCAAGAATGTCCTTCCTCAAGTTAGGAGACCAAAACTGTACACAATACTCCAGGTGTGCCCTCACCAAGGCCCTGTACAACTGTAGCAACACCTCCCTGCCCCTGTACTCAAATCCCCTCGCTATGAAGGCCAACATGCCATTTGCTTTCTTAACCGCCTGCTGTACCTGCATGCCAACCTTCAATGACTGATGTACCATGACACCCAGGTCTCCTTGCACCATCCCTTTTCCTAATCTGTCACCATTCAAGAGACGTGGACTATATACAGCAGACATCTCAAATCACTGGAGAAATACCACCAGGGCTGTCTCCGCAAGATCCTGCAAATCCCCTGGGAGGACAGACGCACCAACATCAGTGTTCTCGCTCAGGCCAACATCCCCAGCATTGAAGCACTGACCACACTCGACAAGCTCCGCTGGGCGGGCCACATTGTCCACATGCCCAACATGAGACACCCTAAGCAAGCGCTCTACTCAGAACTCCGACACGGTAAGCGAGCCACAGGTGGGCAGAGGAAACGTTTCGGGCACACCCTCAAAGCCTCCCTGATAAAATGCAACACCCCCACCTGCACCTGGGAGTCCTTGTTCCTTGGGTTGAGTTGCCTTTGCTGCGTGATCCGTACCGCATCGATCATCCTCAGCCACGTGGTATTTCACAGCACGTTTCCACATTCACTGGAGGTACCCAATCGTTGTGCAGCCTTTGCACACGTACTGCTTGAATCGACATTGATGGGCCCGAGGATTACCACCGCAGCACCAACGCGGTGCTAATAGATTCACATTCACACCCGATGGCGCACTCTGAGTCATCACATGTCTTGCAGCCACAGACGTATAGACCCTGCCATATGAAGTTCGGCCGGCTAGCGACGTCATTTTATGAACAGTACTTGCCGGTGAGCTTCGATGTTGAGAAGATATCTGTTTGGTGTTATCGTCAGTGGCCATGCATGCCTGAGCGATCGGGATGGCCCTGCTCAGGTCTCGGGTTTCAGCAGCCAGCAGCATTCGAAGAATGTCCTCGTGGCTGATGCCCAGCACGTAATAGTCCCACAGCATTTGCCCCAACGCAGCTCGAAAATAGCAAGGTCTCGCGAGGTGACTCAGGTCGGTGACATAATCCGCCAGGTCCTGGTCCCCGGAGCGATGGTGCTTGTAAAAACGATATCTGACCATGAGGATACTCTCCTTCGGTCTGAGGTGGTCGCAAACCAGTGTGCCCAACTCTGAATATTCTTCTCCGTTGGTTTTGTCGGTGTGAGCAGATTCTTGATGAGGCTGTATATTTTAGGCACACAGACGGTGAGGAGAACCACCCTGTGCTTGGCCATGTTAGTGTCTCCTTCCAGCTCGTTGGCCACAAAGTGCTGTTCGAGCTGCTCGACGAAGGCTTCCCAATAATCACCCTCTACGGATCTCTCTAATATTCCAACAGCAGCCATGGTTGTGTGAAGGTTCGTATTATGTTACTCGTCCCCAATTGTTGTGTATAGAAGAACTCCCCGAGGCTGAGTACCGTGAGTAAACTTAGTGTGACCTTCGTCTTCTTTATTACAACTCCAGAATGCCTGAACAACATACCAGCCAACCATTTATACTGGACCTGCACGTGTGGGCAGGTGACCATTAGGACTCCAATAGTCGTGCCTTCTGGTGGCAATTATTACATAGTTACATACTTCACATAATTGTTATCGTTAAGAAGTTATAATTCCAATGAATGCCTGAATCTTCCTAAAGGATCCTGGTTTGTAGGACAAGGCTGCATATCACGAAGGAATGTAGTTAGATGACAAGGGAAGTGATACTCTGATTATAAGTTTGGAGAATAAAAAGAATAAATGCTGGAATCACTGAGCAGGCCAGGCAGCATCTGTGGAGAGAGAAACAGAATTAACGTTTCAGGTTAATGACCATCCATCAGAAGCTGGGCAGTTGTGTTCGGTAATACTATTTAAAGTTTCAATTGTCACGTAGCAGGGGTAAGGAAAAGATATAAAATGTGGCATTTGGAACAGATAGTTTAGAATCCTATTAATGTTTGATCAATTTGTACACCGAGTTGGGAACTGTAACGTGTTTGAGTTTTTCGGCTAACATTCGCATGGTTTGGGTGTAAGTACTATTGTTAAGTGTATGTTTAATTATTGTCTGCTTAATAACTCTAACATTTAATGTTGCGGACCCTATTCCTGCACTGCGAGTGTTGCAGCTCTGTTTGGAGCACCGATCCCTTCAATCTGTCGCTTACAGGGACAGTTGGATTCACTGTTTCTTTGTTTGGTGAAATTTCAAAGATTGAAAGCGGCGCACATCAACTGGTCACCTACTCACTAACCGCTACACGGTGCTCCCGTAAGATGGAAGCGCAGTTACTGTTTCAAGCTTGAATGCAGGTACAAGCAGAACTCATTCATAGAAAGTCCAAGTCCCTGAGATACCTGATTCTTTGCACCGAACTTCTTCGCAAAGATGTGCGGTTCGTGTGGGGTGATTTGGGCACATCTTTCCCCACACGACAACACTTCAAACATAACTAAACGGCTGTAAAGCGCTTTGGGGCGTCATGAGTTCCTGAAAGGTGTTGAAGAAATACAAGCCCTTCTTTGCAAAAGTTCGATGTAATTTAAAAATCTTTGGTAAACTGATGGTTTGTCCAGGATTTGAACCAGAGATCTCTCGCAAATTTCAAGTAACAACCCCGAATCAAGAAGCATACCCCTAGAACAACGACCCAACAATTTAACTAATGTGAAGATAAGGTGTAACCATTATTGAAGCATTTTTAGTGTGTTGCTATTCTTGATCGGAGGAGCACATGAGACGGAATCAGTGACTTCGCTTTTTCGACCTGTCTTCTGAAGCAACGCACGGTTCCACTGCGACAGTCAATGAGCTGTTGGGACGTTAGTGTATCCAGGCTGTGTGTGGTCACCCCGAGCGCAGCAGAGGGGTTTCTGCATTAGTTCTGGGTGGGGACAGTATCTTTCCCCTTCTCTCTTCCTCTTGACTATATTCCTGTACTTTGGTTTCTCTATTTATTCCCCTGTCTCAGTTTCTAGTGTTTAAAAGGAACAAAAGATGATCTGGATGTCTCTGTGGAACAATTTCTCTCACTCAAAGTTAGACACACTACCGTTCCACCACGAGGTCTCGGTAGGTAGCCGTTGATATTCAGGTTCATATATAAATATATATAAATATATCGACATGTATCGTAACTGTTCCCTGGTGGTCGAGGGGTTAAGATCTGGCGCACTAACCTGGTTTCAATCCTCGATCAATTCATCGCATAAAAATAATTAAGGTCTGTGAGACGATAAATAATTGCTGCAATCACCATGAATACCAATACTGTCATGTATCTCACACTACTGTACATAACTGTACCTTACCATGCCGTACATGAATGTAACCAGAGATGATCTGTAACCACAAGCTTACCTTACCACCAGTGGTGCATTTGCAGGAGACACTGGATACCTTTCCCAGACAGGTATAGAAGGACAGGTCTCAGGCAAGTGTGGCATTCGAGAGCTGTGTAATAAAGGTGCAGGTCCTGAGTGACCTTGACTTCAGTATGTGCCTCGTGTGAGTCTGTACTACAGGGTCAGGACTTTACAGTGGCGACGAGTTGCGGGATTACAGAATCCACAGAATGGCGACCAACGGCTCAGAAGAAAAATACAATGCTGGAGCTATTTGGGAGGACTTTATAGAAAGGCTCCAGCAAAGCTTTGTAACCAAAGACTGGTTCGGCGACAATAAGGCAGACAAGAGAATAGCCCATCTCTTGACTAGCTGTGGCTCGAAAACATACGGTTTAATGAAGGACCTGCTCGCACCCGAGAAACCAGCAAGCAAGTCGTTTGAAGAATTGAGCACACTGGTAAGAGAGCACCTGAAGCCAGCAAGCAGCCGACATATGAAAGCTACCACGGACCCATGCCAAAGCTCCCCGTACAACGAGCACAGGCTCAGGAAAACCCCGGGGGAGAGAATATCCCGGTCACTGGGCCTTCCAGCAACACTGAACAAGTGCCCGTTCTGAAACTTTCCAGGGTAATAACTTGGACCTGGAACATCCAACAGTTAGGATGCCTGAGCGGTCGAAGGCCGCTACGTTAAGGTCGCAGTCTCCTCTGGCGGCGTGGGTTCAACTCCCACTCCTGACATTCAGTGTTTTTAATAAAAAACTGATTTGTTTGGACACCCCTCTGAAGTGCTTTGGGACATGCATCGAAATTAATAAAATGACCCCACTTCAATTACAAACAGTTACATCAAAGTTACTTCCCAAACCGAGAATCGATCCCGAGTGGCTTTAACGAAAGGAATGGTTTTGTGAAGCATTGAAATGTGCCCTCTAAATATCTCGCACTGCTCATTAAAAAACACGGTTATAATTTGTTTCAGTGCAAAAGAAGGGCCAAATGGTTCTTGTGTTCTTATACAAAGCACAGAACAAATGATTAAAAGTTCAACTCTCCATCAGTTCGCATTTCTTTCATTGTGCAAAAGAATTTATGGGTTAATTAATGATGTTTTCCTGTGAAAGCAACATAAAAATGTAAGGAAAAAAAATCGGCCAAAGTGGGGCTTGAACTCACAACCATGAGATTAAGAATCTCATACTCTACCGACTGAGCTAGCCAGGACTGCTTAAGTTGCATGTTCCTGTCGCTGATGGCTGCCAGGGGCCTGTTGCATCCGCACCATGGGTTTATCTCGAATTTCAAACCTCGAAACTCGTTCTCCTGATTTCCAAGCCCCTTGTATTGCAGAACCTTCATTTCGACGAACATCTCCAGTTCCCTTTATAGGCCGCGTGGCGCAACGGTCGTGTGTCTGACTCTAAATCCGAAGGTTGTGTGTTCAAATCAGGTCGGGTCACTGTTCTTTCAGACATTTTTTTTCCATAATTAATATTTCCTTTGCTGTTTGTCAATAACCAGACCCTTGCTCCAAGGTCTGTCTCACTGTTTCCCCGGTGTCAGGCAGAGATAGCCTGCTGCCCTCATTTATTTCATGTGACAGGAGACTAAAGTTCAAACTCAACCTGCAGGTGGCCACACACAGCACTGAATCGTCAGGATGGCCTGACTTTTATCCCGACCACAGTGGATAACCTCATATTTCCCACATTATACTCCATCTGACAAATTACTGCCCAGCCACTGAGCCTATCGATATCGCTTTGCAGATTGTTTGTGTTCTCCTCACAACTTGCTTTCCCAACGATCTTTGGATCATCTTGGCTACATTACCAACATGCAGAGCACAGAACCAATTATTGACCGACTGACTTTCCCTCAGTTAGCATTTCTTTCATTGTGCAAAAGCAGATTATCGATTCCTTAACGATGTTATACCATGAAAGTAAAATAAAAGTTAAACGAAAATAATTTGCACACTTGAAAGGAATATTTTTGTTTGGTGCAGTTCCGGTCAGAGAAATGTTGTGAAAGGAACTTTTTGCAGAAAGAGGGATTGAGTATTTCAGCTTGTTGCTGAACACTTCTCTCTGCGCACAGAACTAGGCACCATTTTCTGTCGTGCAGATGTTGTCAAATTCTTCTCACACGCGAAAAGTCCACGGTTCAAGCATGGGCGGAAACATTATTTCTGCAGCAAAAACTGGTTTTAAATGTTCATTGTTCATGTGACAATGGCCTCCTTCCGTGCTGTAAACATCTCTGATTCCATGATGAGCAATGAACATTTAAAACCAGTCTCCCAAAATACAGATTGTGTAAAATCAGAAAGGGCGTAAAACTTCCTCAATGATTCAAGTTTCACAAATTATTAAAATTAAGTTGTTGAAGTTTCGACTGTCCCTCAGTGATCATGTTAGCATTTCTTTCATTCTGCTAAACAATGCTATCGGTTAATACCAGCAGATACAAGCCGCATTTCAAACCCGCAAACAACTCATTCAATATTCACCCTTCCCAGTTCCAGTGCACAGAGGGTTATTTATACTCCATCCCAGAAACTCAAATCCAACTTTTGACATTCCTTATTTCTAATTACCAACTCATTTGTTTTGACACCACTCTGAAGTGCTTTGGGTCATCTGTGTAATTTAATTAAATTACTTCACTTCAATTAAAAACGGTGGTAGCAAAATTTCTTCTCTAACTGGGAATCGATCCCCGGTAGTTGTCGTGATCAGAATGTTTTTGTGAAGCATTTAAATATGCTCTCTAAAAATCTCGCATTCCTAATTTACAAATAGGGTTACCATTTGTTTCAGTGTGAAAGAAGGAGATTGAAAATGACAACAAAAACACCAGGCAGCGACTACATTACTACAAATTCAAACTCTTCACAAAGATGGTTTTACGATGTAACGGCTGAGCTAAAGTTGGCACGACCCAGTCCCATCAGAATTTTAAATGATTCTATGAGATTCCCGCTCATCCTTCTAAATTCCATTGTATAAAGGCCGAGTTGATCCAGTCTCTCCTCATATGTCATGTCCGCTTGCCCCTTATTCTCAGACTGTGTCCCCTGGTTCTGGACTTCCCCAACATCGGCAACATTCTTCCTGCATCTAACCTGTCCCGTCCCGTCCAAATTTTAAATGTTTCTATGAGGTCCCCTTTCATCCTTCTAAACTCCAGTGAATACAGGCCCAGTTGATCCAGTCTCTCCTCATATGTCAGTCCTGCGATCCCGGGAATCAGTCTGGTGAACCTTCGTTGCACTCCCTCAATAGCAAGAACGTCGTTCCTCAGATTGGGAGACCAAAACTGAACACAATATTACAGATGGGGCCTCACCAAGGCCCTGTACAACTGCAATAAGACCTCCCTGCTCCTATACTCAAATCCCCTCGCTATGAATGCCAACATACCATTTGCCTTCTTCATCGCCTTCTGTATCTGCATGCCAACTTTCAATGACTGTTGAACCATGACACCCAGGTCTCATTGCACCGCCCCTTTTCCTAATCTGCCGCCATTCAGATAATATTCTGCCCCAGTGTTTTTGCCCCCAAAGTGGATAACCACACATTTATTCACTTTATACTGCATCTGCCATGCATTTGCCCACTCGCCTAACCTGTCCAAGTAACCCTGCAGCCTCTTAGCGTCCCCCTCACAGCTCACACCGCCACCCAGTTTAGAGTCATCTGCAAACTTCGAGATATTACACTGTTACATGTTCATTACATGTTACAATGAACATTCTGAATCAGACACCTCAAGTAAAGTGCGTGCAATGGGCAATGATTCAACAATTAACATAAGGACGTAAGGAGCAGGAGTCGGCCATTCGGCCCCTCGAGCCTGCTCCATCATCTAATAATATCGTGGCTGTTCTGATCCTGCACCCCTGCTCTTTTTATACTCCTCTCGAGTTTCTGCAGTGTCGAGTTCCCGCTATCTGTCCAGGGCTTCCCTTTTTCCTTTATCTTACCCTGTGCGTCCCTTGAGGAATTGTTATCCCCTATCTGACTTTACTCACTCTGTGTTTTAGGAGACTGGTTTAAAATGTTAATTGCTCATCATGGAATCAGAGAAATTTACAGCACGGAAGGAGGCCATTCGGCCCATCGTGTCCGTGCCAGCCGACAAACAGCTCCCCAGCCCAGTCCCACTTTCCAGCTCTCGGTCCGTAGCCCTGTAGTTTACGGCACTTCAGGTGCACATCCAAGTACTTTTTAAATGTGCTGAGTGTTTCTGCCTCTACCACCCTTTCAGGCAGTGAGTTCCAGTGATTTCCCCTCAAATCCCCTCTAAACCTTCGACCAATTACTTTAAATCTGTGCACCCTGGTTGTTGACCCCTCTTCTAAGGGAAACAGGCCCTTGCTGTCCACTCTATACAGGCCCTTCATAATGTTATACACCTCAATCAGGTCTCCCCTCAGCATCCTCTGTTCCAAGGAAAACAAACCCAGCCTAACCAATCTCTGCTCAGAGCTAAAATTCTCCAGTCCCGGCAACATCCTCATAAACTTCCTCTGTACCCTCTCCAGTGCAATCACGTCCTTGCTGTAATTTGGTGACCAGCACTGCATGCAGTACTCTAGCTGTGGCCTAACAGTTCAAGAATAACCTCCCTGCTCTTGTATTCCATGCCTCTGTATAATCGATCTGGACAGCAGCCTGTACTGTCGAGAGGTGATCGTGGGAGGCTGAGCCTCAGTTGAATCGCAGAGGAGGAAGTTCTCTGCTGATCAACATGCAGTCACCCACAATTGCTCATTCTTTAGGCGGGGCTTTGTTACTGTAAGTTGGGGTGGTTTAGTGAAAGAATCCATGTCATTACTGGCTTGCAACAAAAGCTATTTACCCAACGTGGGGCTCAAACCCCCAACCATGAGATTAAGAGTTTTATGTTTGACCAATTGAGCTAGCTGGGCTTGGCAAAGCTATGGATCCTTGTTGTATCTCAAATGTTGTGGGTGGATTAATGATTGAAATAATGATTGAGTATCTCACAGACTTGAATTATTTTTGCCAACTTGTCATCGGGAACATTCTTCCTGCATCCTCGTGAACCTTGTCTGAACTGCCTACAATGTAAGTATATCCCTCCATAAATAAGGAGACCAAAACTGTTAGCATTTCTTTCATTGTGCAAAAGAAGATTAATTCCCGTGAAAGCAACATAAAAGTTTAAGGAAAATAATTCACCCGACGTGGGGCTCGAACCCATGACCCTGAAATTAAGAGCCTCATGTTCTACCGACTGAGCTAGCCAGGCTTCTCAACATCACTCCAGTCAATCCCCTTCAGTTAGTGGTCAATGGTGATCCCAGGCTGTTGATGGCGGGGGATTCGGCGATGATCATGCCGTTGAAAGCCGGGCCTGCTTGAGTTGCATCTTCCTGTCGCTGATTGCTGCCAGGCGCCTCTTGGCTCCGCCCCGTGGGTTTATCTCGAACTTCAAACCACGAAACAGGTTGTCCTGAAGTCCAAGGTGTGTACGGAGATCTACCATCAAAAGCTCTGTCATTAACCACAGGGGGTCCGGCAATTTTCTGATCGCAATGCGCTTTCAGTCCTTGTCCTTAACATTGCGGACGTGTAAATTGGGGAGTTTAATAACTTTGAAAGGAACATTGTTGTTTGGTGCAGTTCCGGTCAGAGAAATGTTTGTGAAAAGAACGTTTTGCAGAGAGACGGATTGAGCGCCTGTTGGCGGAAACGTTTTTGAAATGTAAACTTGTGGACGATAAAATGGAACAAGAGCAGTCCGGGGTACATTGTCACATGATGCAAGCTATCTCGGACCCGGACCAAAGCTCCCCGTGCACCGAGCACAGGCTCAGGAAAACCCCGGGTAGAGGATATCCCGGTCACTGGGCCTTCCAGCAACACTGAACAAGTGCCCGGTCTGAAACTTTCCAGAGTAATAACTTGTAACTAGAGCATCCAACAGTCTCTTGGGATCCCTTGGGACTTCAGTGGATGCGCTCCCTTGTGGTGGAACATGGGAGTGCATGCTTTACAGAGACACAACATCACTCCGCCGCCAAAGTCAAAGTGAAAACTATTCACAAGGTCAGGCGGTCGGGAGCCTTTCTTTCCCTGGTGGACCGCCTCGGTACAAATGTCTGTTCTGGTGTGTTGGCTGTGCCATCGCTGGGCTGGCGTATTGTTGGCCCTGCAGGGCTGCTGGGTGAGTCTGGCCTTGCTGGGCTGTTGGGTGTGATGAGTTGGATATCCAGGTCCGGGGTGGTGTCGTTGATCCTTTGGGTGTGTGTTGTTGGTTCGAAAAAGGTGGTGTCTGCTATGGGTTGTTCAGGGCAGTCTGTGAACCGCAGCCTCGTTTGGTCCAGGTGCTTTCTGCAAACTTGACCATTGTCTAGTTTGACGACAAACACCCTACTCCCTTCTTTAACTATCACCGTACCCGCGATCCACTTGGGACCATGTCCATAGTTGAGCACATACACAGGGTCATTCAGATCAATTTCCCGTGACACAGTGGCACGACCATCATTTACATTTTGTTGCTGACGCCTGCTCTCTACCTGATCATGCACGTTGGGGTGGACCAGCGAGAGTCTGCTTTTAAGTGTCCTTTTCGTGAGTAGCTCAACCGGGGGCACCCCTGTGAGCGAGTGGGGCCTCGTGCAATAGCTGAGCATTACTTGGAAGAGGCGGGTTTGGAATGAGCCTTATGTGACCGTTTGAGCATCTGTTTGACGGTTTTTTACTGCCCGCTCTGCCTGCCCATTGGAGGCTGGTTTCAACGGGGTCGAGGTGACATGTTTGAACCCATTGCGGTTCATGAATTCTTTAAATTTGGCACTGGTGAAACATGGCCCGTTGTCACTGACCAGTATGTCAGGCAGGCCGTGGGTGGCAAACATGGCCCGCAGGCTTTCAATGGTGGCGGTGGCGGTGCTTCCCGACATTATTTCACATTCAATCCATTTTGAAAAAGCATCCACCACCACCAGGAACATTTTACCAAGAAATGGGCCTGCATAGTTGACACGGATCCTAAACCATGGTCTGGAGGGCCGGGACCACAAACTTAGTGGTGCCTCTCTGGACGCGTTGCACATCTGAGCACATACACTGCATTGCCGTACACAGGACTCGAAGTTAGAGTCGATACCGGGCCACCACACGTGGGATCTGGCTATCGCTTTCATCATTACTATACCCGGGTATGTGCTGTGGATATCCGAGATGAACGTCTCCCTGCCCTTTTCTGGTAGCATTACGCGGTTACCCCACAACAGGCAGTCTGCCTGACTGGACAGCTCGTCCTTTCGCCGCTGGAACGGCTTGATTGGCGCTTGTATTTCAACGGGGATGCTGGCCCAGCTCCCATGCAGTGCACAGTTTTTTACTAGGGACAGCAGAGGATCTTGGCTGGACCAAGTCCTAATCTGGCGGGCCGTAACAGGTGATTTATCATTTTCAAACGCTTCCATGACCATCAACAAGTCAGTGGGCTGCGCCACCATCAACAAGTTTGCAGGCTGCGCCATTTCCACCCCGTGGTGGGCAATGGTAGCCGACAGAGCATCCGCACCGTTCTCAGTGCCTGGCCTGTGATGGATGGTCTAGTTATATGCTGAGAACGTGAGTGCCCACCTTTGTATGCGGGCTTAGGCATTAGTATTTAACCCCTTGTTTTCAGCGAACAGGGATGTGAGGGGCATGTGATCGGTTTCCAGCTCAAATTTGAGGCCAAACACGAACCGATGCATTTTCTTTACCCCGAACACACACGCTAATGCCTCTTTCTCAATCATGCTGTAGGCCCTCTCGGCCTTCGACAAGCTCCTGGAAGCATAGGCGACAGGTGCAACTTCCCCGCAATGTTAGCTTGTTGTAATACGCACCCGACTCTGTCCGACGACGCGTCACATGCTAGCACAAGTCTTTTACACGGGTTATTCAAAACAAGCAGCTTGTTGGAGCATAAAAGGTTGCTGGCTTTGTCAAAAGCAATTACATGTTTTTTTTCCCCTGACCCAGTTCTCACCTTTGTGCAATAACACATGTAGGGGCTCTAAAAGGTGCTTAACCCCAGAAGGAATTTACCAAAATAGTTGAGGAGTCCGAGAAACGACCGCAGCTCCGTGACATTCTGTGACCTGGGCGCGTTCCTGATAGCTTCTGTCTTGGCGTCTGTGGGCCGAATGCTGTCTGCTGTGATCTTTCTCCCCAAAATCTCCACTTCTGTTGCCATGAAGACGCATTTCGACATCTTCAGCCGCAGCCCGACGCGATCCAGTCGCTGGAGGACCTCCTCCAGGTTTTGTATGTATTCGGCGAGGTCCCGACCCCGTGACCAATATGTCGTCCTGAAAGACCATCGTGCGTGGTACCGACTTGAGTAGGCTCTCCATGTTTCTCTGGGAGATCGCTGCAGCTGACCTAATTCCAAACGGGCATCTGTTGTCGCTGAACAGTCCCTTTTGCGTGGTGATGCAGGTGAGGCCCTTCGAAGACTCCTCCAGCTCCTGCGTCATGGAGGCCGAAGTCAGGTCAAGCTTGGTGAACGCCTTGCCTCCTGCCAGCGCGCCAAATAGGTCGTCCGATTTAGGTAGCGGGCATTGGTCCTGTAGCGAGAAACGATTAATAGTTACTTTATAATCGCCGCAAACCCTGACCGTGCCATCACTTTTGAGTACTGGAACAATCGGTCTGGCCCACTCGCTGAATTCCACTGGGAGATGATGCCCTCGTGTTGCAGCCTGTCCAGCTCGATTTCCACTCTCTCCTCATCAGGTGTGGTTCCGCTCGCGCCTTATGGTGAATGGGTCGTGCCTCTGGGACCAAGTGGATCCGCACCTTCGCCCCGGAAAAGTATCCAATGCCTGGCTCAGAAAGGGAAGGAAATTTGTTCAGAACCTGGGTACATAAGGCCTCATCGACATGTGATAGCGTTCGGATGGTATCCCAGTTCCAGCGGAATTTGCCCAGCCAGCTCCTTCCAAGCAGTGGGGGCGAACGCCCGGGACAATCCAGAGTGGCAGTTCATGCACCGTGCCCTCGTAGGTGACCTTGACCATGGCGTGCCCAGGACAGTGATAAGATCTTTGGTGTACATTCTCAGTTTCGTGTGGATGGGGCTTCGGGCTGGTCTGAATGCCTTGTTGCACCACAGTCTCTCAAACATATTTTTACTCACGATGGATTGGCTAGCGCCAGTGTCCAGTTCCATGTTTACGGGTTAGCCATTCAATTTTACATTTAGCATTATAGGTGGACATTTCGTCGAAAATGTCTGCACCCCGTGTACTTCAGCATCTGCCTCCTCTCTCTGAGGCTCGAAATTGCTTTGATCCACCATGGACCGATCTTCCTCTGCCACATGGTGGTAGCTGGTTTTGCAGAGCTTGCAGCTCATTCGCAAGCTCGTTGGAGATGCCCCATTGTTCCACAGCTCTTGCAAACATACCCTTTGAAGCGGCATGAATAGGCTGAATGGAAGCCTGCACAACACCAACAAGGTGTGAATTCCCTTGCACTCATCCTTTGTTGGGGACTCTGAGTCATCTGGGTCACCTGAGGCCTGTTGGCAGTAGCAGACTCGTGGGTTCTGCCCTGTACATTTCTGCTCACAAACAAAGTTCCAGTTAATTTATGAACATTGCTACTACTTGTGTGCTGAGAGATTTGTTTGGTGTTATCACTGGTGCACATAAATACCTCTGTTATCGCAATGGCATTACTGAGGGCCGGTGTCTCTACAGCCAAAAGTTTTCGTAGGATGGTCGCATGGGCAATGCCCAGTACAAAAAAGTCTCTGAGCATTTGCTCCAGGTAGCCATCAAACTCACATTATCCTGCAAGTCGCCTTAGCTCGGCGATGTAGCTCGCCACTTCCTGATCTTCAGATCGCTGGCTCGTATATAACCGATATCCCGCCATAGCACGCTCTCCCTCGGGTAAAGATGCTCCCGAACCAGTGTACACAGCTTCTCATACGACTTATCTGTGGGTTTCACCGGAGCCAGAAGTTTCTTCATGAGGCTGTAGGTCGGTGCCCCACAATTTGTGAGGAGGACCACTCTCCTTTTGCAGCACTTCCTTCTCCGTCCAGCTCGTTGGCTACAAAATATTGGTCTAGCAGTTCGACATAGGCTTCCCAGTCCTCACCCTCAGAGAACTTCTCCAGGATGCTCGCCGTTTGCTGCAAGTTTGTGTTGGTTTCGTATTCTTGACGCCAGTTTTGGTGTTCCGAACACAGATGATGCTGCACACAGGGAGGTTAATGTAACAGTGACCTCAGTCTTTCATAAGACACTCCAGAGTGAGAAACTGGCCTTAGGGGCCGGCTTAAATACACTGCCACCAAGTGGTGCTGGGATCCCTTGGGACTTCAGGGGATGAGCTCCCTGGAGTGGGAACATGGGAGTGCATGCTTTAGAGATACACAACACATACGTTGTCTCAAATTTGATTTCTGCCAACATCCCTTGTGTTTAAAGTTCGCCGCACCTCCGCCACAATCTCTCACCACTCCTCCACCACGACCTCTCACCGTTCCTCCACACTGACCTTCCCGCTCCTCCGCTGTACCTGGGTCCGCCGATGTTTCTGCGCACGCACCAAACGGCGACCTGGGTTTTGATGACGTGCAGCAGAGCAGGTCTCCAGCCGCCCTGGTTAACCCTTGCCACTGGACCAAGGCCTCGATCTGTCAAGCCCGTGTGGTGGCTGGTGTGCAGCGGTCACACCACGTTAAAACAATCCACTCACAGGCATCTTCCACCCTTTGATTGGAGTTCAGGACTGGAACATCGGGTCCTTCATTGAAACACCTGTGAACCCATGTGGAAGTAAGCCTTCCTCGTGCGAGGACCCGCCTATGATGATGATGATGATGTGTGGGACCTTACCAAATGCCTGCTGGAAACCATCAGATTAAATCTAGTAAGACCCGTCCCTTGATTCAGTTTTCACTGACTTTGCCTTAGGAATGCTCTATTGGCTTTGGAGGGAGCACTGTGTCGTTTTCCCAGAATGATACCTGGATTCCAAGGTTTAAATGAAGATATGAGATTACACCCACTGGAAATTTTAGGGTCGAGCAGTGATTTCATCAAAATTTTCAAGATAATAAGGGAACAGATAGAGTAGATAGAGAGAAATGATTCCCGCTGGTTGGGGAGACCCAGACTGGGGGCCATAGTCTAAATATTAGAGCCAGATGTTTCAGGAGTGAAATTCCGAAACATTTCTACACACACAGGGTGGGAGAGGTTTGGAACTCCCTTCTGCAAAGGGCAGTTGGTGCTGGGTCAGTTGTTCATTTTACATAGCATTTTGACCAAAGGTATTAAGGAATGTGGGCCAAAGGCGGGTAAATGTAGTTTGCTCATAGATCAGCCATGATCTCATTGAATGGTGGAACCGGCTCGAGGAGCTCATTGGCCTCCTCCTGTTCCTGTGTGACAGGTTTGAGGGGCAGAATGGCCTCCTCCTGTTCCTGTGTATCAGGCTCGTGGGGCTGAATTGGCCTCCTCCAGTTCCTGTGCAACAGGCTCCAGGGGCTGAATGGGCCTAGTCCTGTTACTGTGTAACACGATCGAGGGGCTTAATGGGCCTACTCCTGTTCCTGTGTAACAGGCTCAAGGGGCTGAATGGGCCTCCTCCTGTTCCTGTGTAACAGGCTCAAGGGGTTGAATGGGCCTCCTCCTGTAACTGTGTGTAAGGTCTGGGAAACAAAGGGAGGTGATATGAGAAAACGTAAACTAAAGGGTATTGTGTTAAAAGGGAAGCAGAAGGATTGAGTTATTAACACACAGAAATCTTTGAAGCTGGGTAGATAAGTTGCTAAGTTGTTTAAAAAGAATACAGGGCCCTTGGCTTTATATGTAGTGAAATAGAGGACACCAGCGAGTAAGTTATACCAGAACGTTTCAATCCCGGATTAGGCCTCAGTTGGAGAACTGTTTACAGTTCTGAGCACCAAAATTTAGGAGGATATCAAGGCATTGGAGAGAACGTAAGAAATATATAAGAAACATTTTCTATTGTTGTTGAAGACACAAACACAGGCATTCATCGAGAATCAACCTGCAGGTGACCACACACAGATTAAAGAGCCAGAGTGACCGACAGAATCGAGAAACACCGGCAAATAGACAAGAGATATTGACAAGGACGGAAAGCACTTTGCGTTCAGAAAATTGACGTCCCAGCTGTGGTTAATGACACGGCTTTTGATGATTGATCTCCGTACACGCGTTGACATTCAGGAGAACCGGTTTCGTGGTTTGAAGCTCGAGATAAACCCACGGGGCGATGCCAACAGGCACCTGGCAGCAATCAGCGACAGGAAGATGCAACTGAAGCAGGCCTGGCTCGCTCAGTCGGAAGAGTATTAGACTTTTAATTTCCGGGTCGTGGGTTCGAGCCCCATGTTGGGTGAAATATTTTCCTTAAACTTTTTTGGTGCTTTCACAGCAAAACATCAATAATTAACCCATAATCTTCTTTTGCACAATGAAAGAAATGCGAACTGAGGGAGAGTTGATCATTTGATCATTTGTACTGTGCTCATATATAAGAACACAATTACCAGGAGGAGGAGTCGGCCATTTGGCCCTTTGAGCCTGCCTTCTTTTGCACTGAAACAAATTATAACCGTGTTTTTAAATTAGCAGTGCGAGATATTTAGAGGGCACATTTCAATGCTTCACAAAACCATTCCTTTCGCTGCAGCCACCCAGGATCGATTCCCGGTTTGAGAAGTAACTTTGATATCATTGTTTGTAATTGAAGTGGGGACATCGATGGATGTTCCAAAGCACTTGAGAGTGGTGTCCAAACAAATGAGTTTGTAATTAAAAACACTGAATGTCAGGAGTGGGATTTGAACTCACACCTCCAGAGGAGAATGTGACCTGAACACAGCACCTCAGACCGCTTGGCCATCCTGACTGTTAGAAGTTCCAGTTACAAGTTATTACTCTGGAAAGTTTCAGACCGGGCACTTGTTCAGTGTTACTGGAAGGCCCAGTGACCGGGATATCGTCTCCTCCGGGGTTTTCCTGAGCCTGTGCTCGGTGTACAGGGAGCTTTGGTCCGGGTCCGAGGTCGCTTGCATCAAGTGACAATGCACTCCGGACTGCTCTTGTTCCAATTTATCGCACATTAGTTTTTGGTTCAAAAATAACATCAGAATTGGGACATGAACCCGCATCTCCAGAAGAGACAAAGACCTAAACACTGCACCGCAGACCGCTCGGCTATCCTGATTAATTAGGGCTGTGTGTGGCCACCTGCAGTTTAATTTTGAACTTCCGTGTCCTGTCACATGAAATAAACGAGGCAGCAGGCGTATCTCTGCCTGACACTGGGGAAACAGTGAGACAGACATTGCATTGTGTTCAGGTTTAATCACAGCAATATCCGCAGTCAGGAGCTGAAAAGGACGAAGAGCTGAAAAAATACAAGAAAAAAGCTAAGAAATGTCAGCAATTGTGGCAAACTCTTTTATGTGTTACCTGCTCGTTTAGTGATGCGGCGCTCACAGAGGGAGCACGGATTCAGAAAGTAAATCTTTCATTCAAAATCTTTAAAATAATGACATGCAACTAATTAAACTGTGTGTCGGGGGATGGGGATGGGTGAAGAATATTTGTTTTATTCCCCATTCATTAACCGACAGCGTTGTTTTGTAGAATTGTTACTGAGGGACAGTGGAAACTTCAAATAACTGAATTTTAATGATTTAACGATTTTGAATCATTGAAGAAGTTTTCTCCTCTATCTGATTTTAATCACTCTGTATGTTGGAGACTGGTTTAAAATGTTCAGTGCTCATGCGACAAGGAACCTGGGGCGACATTTGTTCAATTTATTTCACAGCAAAAATTGTCTCCAAAATAATGTTTCCACCCGTGCTCGAACCGGGGACTTTTCGCGTGTGAAGCAAACGTGATAACCATTACACGACAGTTAAAGTAATATTAGGTATATAACCAGAGCTTTAACCTACACAGCTGGCCGATACTTCAGGAGCTGGTTTTCCGAGAATAGAATGACGGTGCTGTATTTAGGAAGGCTGTGAGTGTGGCAGGAATTGATCTCATGTTTCCCAGACTTTGCACATAGGAACAGGAGGTGGCCATTTAGCAGCGAGTGGTTAGGATCTGGAATGCAGGGCTTGAAAGGGCGGTGGAGACAGACTCAATCTTATCTTTAAAACGGGAGTTGGATAAGTGTCTGAAGGAAAATCAATTGCAGGGCTACGGGGAAAGGGCGTGGGAGTGGGACTCGCTGAGAGTCGGCACGTGCTCGATCGGCCGAATGGCCTTCCGTGCTGTAACCATTCCATGATTCGATAAGTTAGTGGCACATTGCATAGTGTGGGTGGGATCAGAACATTGCAAAGGGACATGATTGAGTCGACAAAACGAGAGGCATCTGATTCAGGAGATTCGCGGGGCACGGAAATTCGGGAGTGTAATGACTTTGAAAGGAACATTTTTGTTTTGTGCCGTTCGGTCAGAGAAATGTTTGTGAAAGGAATTTTTTGCAGAAAGGAATGCAGCATTTAACCTTCTGCCTTAACACTTCTTTCTGGGTGTCAGGTCACATTTAGTTTCAATGTTATTCTTCCAGAATTGCTATAAGAACATAAGAATTAGGAACAGGAGTGAGCCATCTAGCCCCTCGAGCCTGCTCCAACTTCCCCAACATCGGGAACAATCTTCCCGCATCTAACCAGTCCTGTCCCATCAGAATCTTGTATATTTCGATGAGATCCCCTATTATCCTTCTACACTGCAATGTATAAAGGCCCAGTTGATCCAGTCTCTCCTTTTATGTCAGTCCAGTCATCCCGGGAATCAGTCTGGTGAACCTTCGCAGCACTCCCTCAATAGCAAGAACGTCCTTCCTCAGATTAGGAGACCAAAATTGAAAACAATATTCCAGGTGAGGCTTCACCAATGCCCTGTACAACTGCAGTAAGACCTCCCTGCTCCTATACTCAAATCTCCTAGCTATGAAGGCCAACATACCATTTACCTTTTTCCTGCCTACTGTACCTGTATGCCAACTTTCAGTGACTGATGAACCATGACACGCAGGTCTCGTTGCACCTCCCCTTTTCCAAATCTGCCACCATTCAGATAATATTCTGCCTTCACGTTTTTGCCCTCAATGTGGATAACCTCACATTTATCCACATTATACTGCATCTTCCATGAATTTGCCCACTCATCTAACCTGTCCAAATCAACCTGCAGTCTCTTCGCGTCCCCCTCACAGCTCACACCGCCACCAAGTTTAGTGTCATCTGCAAACATGGAGATATTACACTCAATTCCTTCATCCAAATCATTGATGTTCATTGTAAAGAGCTGGGGTCCCAGCACTGAGCCCTGCGGCACTCCACTAGTCACTGCCTGCCATTTTGAAAAGGACCCTTTTATCCCGACTCTCTGCTTCCTGTCTGCCAACCAGTTCTCTATCCACATCAGTATATTACCCCCAATACCATGTGCTTAGATTTTGCACACCAATCTCTTGTGTGGACCCTTGTCAAAAGCCTTTTGAAAGTCCAAGTACACCACATCCACTGGTTCTCCCTTGTCCACTCTACGAGTTACATCCTCAAAAATTCCAGAAGATTTGTCAAGCATAAATCCATCCCTTTCATAAATCCATGCTGACTTGGACCGATCCTGTCACTGCTTTCCTAATGCGCTGCTGTTTCATCCTTAATTATTGATTCCAACATTTTCCCCATGACTGATGTCAGGTTAACCGGTCTATAATTACTCGCTTTCTCTCTCTCTCTCCCTTCTTAAAAAGTGGTTTTACATTAGCTAATCTCCAGTCCATTTGAACTGATCCCGAATCAATAGACTGTTGGAAAATGATCACCAATGCATCCACCATTTCTAGGGCGACTTCCTTAAGTACTCTTGGATATAGACTATCAGGCCACAGGGATTTATCATCCTTCAATCCCATCAATTTCCCACCTCATAAGGATATCCTTCAGTTCCTCCTTCTCACTAGGCCCTCGGTCCCCTAGTACTTTTGGAAGGTTATTCGTATCTTCCTTCGTCAAGATGGAACTGAAGTATTTGTTCAATCGGTCTGCCATTTCTTTGTTCCCCATTATAAATTCACCTGAATCCGACTGCAAGGGACCTAGAGTTGTCTTCACTAATCTTTTTCTCTTCACAGATTTGCAGAAGCTTTTGCAGTCAGTTTTTATGTTCCAAGTAAGCTTCCTCTCATAATCCATTTTCCCCCTGCTAATGAAACCCTTATTCCTCCTCTGTTGAATTCTAAATTTCTCCCAGTCCTCAAGTTTGTTCCTTTTTCTACCCAATTTATCTGCCTCTTCCATGGTTTTAACACTATCCTTAATTTCCCTTGTTAGCCACGGTTGAGCAACGTTCTCCGTTCTATTTTTGCTCCAGACAGGGATGTGCAATTGCTGAAGTCACCCGTGTGATCTTTAAATGTTTGCCATTGCCTATCCACCGTCAACCCTTTAAGTATCCTTGGCCAGTCTATTCTAGCCAATTCACACCTCATACCTTCAAAGTTACCTTTCCTAAAGTTCAGGACCCAAGTTTCTGAATTAACTGTGACACTCTCCAACTTAATGAACAATTTTACCATATTATGTTACTCTTCCCCAAGGGGCCTCGCACAAAAAGATTGCTCATTAGTCCCTTCGCATTACACATCACCCAGTCAAGGATGGCCTGCTCTCTTCTTGGTTGAGAAAACCATCCATAATACACTCCATGAAATCCTCCTCCACCACATTACTACCATGTGGTTAGCCCAATCACGATGTAGATTAAAGTCACCCATGATAACTGCTGAACCACCACTGCACACATCCCTTCTTTCTTGTTTGATGCTGTCCCCAACCTTACAACGACTAACCAGTGAGACAGACATTACAGCAAGGGTCTAGTTATTGTGAAACAGCAATTGCTAAAGGAACAGTGACCCCGACATGATTTAAACACGCAATCCTCTGATCTGGAGTCAGACGCACTACCGTTACACCACAAGGTCTACACAGTAGTTAACGGATGTTCGTCTATATAAAGGTTCTGCAATACAAGAGTCTGTAAAATCCACACCCATTCCCACCAGGTATCACAAGCAGCGCTCACCTGCCAGTCACCGGATGGTTTGTTCGAAAACTTTTCTCTTGCTTTAACAGGAAAGCATCATTAATTAACCCCTCACCTTCTTTTGCACAATCAAACAAATGCTAACTCAGGCACACTCCATACTTCAATCATTTGTCCTCTGCTTTGCATGTTAACTGTTAAACCATATCCCATTTTACTCACTGTATTTTAGCTTTCTGGTTCAAAGTCTACATTGCCGATGACACCAGGAATCTGGGGCAACTTTTATCAAATTTAACAGAACCGGTTATTTCTATCATGCACACAAAATGCAATCGGTAGTGAAGATAAAATCCCACCGTGCGTATTTTCAGATTCAACGCAATAGGATTTCAAATAAAGTGAAAGAAATTTAAACTGAAAAGATTTGGAAGTGTTACTTGTATTTGTGTCTTTAATTAAACTTGGTGACGTCTGACTCCCGTTCATGCCACTGCTGAATAAGAAAGGACGGTTTGACGTTGACCAGCCTGCACTGCACCGCATATTTGTGAGCTCATCATTTATATTCAGTGGTTTCTCGCCCTTTGATGGGCTACAGTGTAGCGGATATCACGTTGGTCTCACACGCGAAAGGTCCTCGGTGGATCCGTTTTCTCTCACTCAAAGTTATCTATTTATTGAAGTGAAATAAAGAGCAATTAATAAATAAGGGAGCCCTTTTGCCAGGAGAATAAATAGCAAATAAAAACAGCAAATGCTGGAAATCTCAGCAGGTCAGGCAGCATTTGCAGGGAGACTAAACTCGCCTCCGATTGTTCATCCACAGCAAGTTTAAACATAATGTTTCTACTCTGGATCGAACCAGGGACCTTTTGCGTGTAAAGCAAACGTGATAACCACTGCACTACAAAAACCTATGCCACAGGAGCCCCAACAGAAGGGAGCTGACCAGTGAGCTCCCTCTGTGCTGATTGGGAATGTGTTGGCTCACCTAAAACAACTTCTGTCCCACACTGAAAGTTCTCAATCCTTCTCCTCCGCTGCCCTTTACAGAAATGTCACGGATCACCCAGCCACCGTGTTCACTTCCACATCCTCACAGTGGGGCTGCAGAGGCTCCTACCGTCTCCCCGCGATCAGCGAACTCACCCAGTTTACAAAATTAAAAGCAGAACACGTGCCCGGCAAAGGTCAGGAGAAGCCAGATAGTCTGTAAGCTCGGTCTATCACAGAAAGTATTGGTATTCATGGTGATTACAGCAATTATTAATCGTCTCACAGACCTCAATTATTTTTATGCGATGAATTGATCGAGGATTGAAACCAGATTAGTGCGCCGGATCTTAACTCCTTGACCACCAGGGAACAGTTATGATACATGTCGATATATTTATATATATTGATATATGAACCTGAATGTAAATGGCTACCTACCTAGACCTCGTGGTGCCCACGGTAGTTTCTCTACCTTTGAGTGAGAGAAATTGTTCACAGTGACAACTGTCATGTGTTCCACATGGTTACTGCTTGTACTATAACAAGGTGTGCACCAGAAGGCACTGCAGTGGGAGACTTGTAGCTTACCTGTACAGGTGTGCCTGGCCTAGTGTAACAGGCAGGCCATCAGGTGTGATCCTCACTCTGTGGTTATCAATAAAGGACTAATGTTACTACAGTTCAAGCACGACACATTGTCTCGTGGAGTCTTCATCAGAGCATCTGAAGGTATAACAATTGGCGACGAGATTACGGACCTTCACACGAAAATGGCTAACCTTGGTACGTTGCAGCAGTTCACTGGTGGTGATGATTGGGAAGCCTTTGTGGAGAGACTCGACCATTTATTCACAGCAAACGACCTGGCAGGTGACAACCCGGCCACACTGGCTGATAAGTGCAGAGCTATCATGCTAACCAGTTGTGGGCCCACCGTCTATGGCCTCGTCAGGGATTAGCTTGCACCAGCGAAGCCAACGACCAAGGCGTACGAGGAGCTTGTAACACTGATCCAAGAACAAATCTAGCCCAAAGAGAGCATCCTCACAGCCAGACAGCGGTTTCATACACAGCGACGGCCCGAAGGCCAGGAGATCACAAAATATGCTGCAGACCTCAGGAGGCTGGCGGCACCATGAGATTTTGGTGACCACCTCACCGAAGCACTGCGGGATATCTTTGTCATCGGAATCGGCCACGAGGGCCTTCTTCATAAGCTACTGTCAGCGGATACCACAGTCACACTGCAGAAGGCCATCTCCATGAGCCAAGGATCGATTGGTTGTATATAAATGAATTTAAATGATTGTATTCCGCCCCCTGTAAACTGCTTATAACCCCGCGGCAAAAGGCACTCGGGGAGATCGCTGGATCTCAACTCTTCTCCCAGAGCTCTGTTAGCAATAAAGTTTTCTCTCTTACCTTACCAAAGTCTATGTGAATTTATTTTTACTAACAGTGGATGCAGAGAGGATGTTTCCACCTATGGGGGAGACTAGAACAAGGGGCATGATCTTAGAATATGGGGCCGCCCATTTAAAACTGAGAGGAGGAGGAATTTCTTCTCTCAGAGGGTTGTAAATCTGTGGAATTCATGCCCCAGAGAGCTGTGGAAGCTGGGAAATTGAATATATTTCGGACAGAAATAGACAGTTTCTTAAACAATAAGGGGTTAAGAGGTAATGGGCAGCGGGCGGGTAAGTGGAGCTGAGTCCATGATTGGATCAGCCGTGATCTTATTAAATGGTAGAGCAGGCTCGAGGGGCCGTATGGCCGACTCCTGCTCCTATTTCTTATGTTCCTTTGACTAGTACACATCAACATCCTGGTATTCACCATTGCCAAAGTAGATGTGGCCAAGTCTGGGTAGCTCAGTCTATAGAGCATGAGATTTTTAATTTTAAGGTCATGCGTTCGAGCCCCACCTTGCATGAATTATTTTCCTTAAGATTTTATGTTACTTTCACGGGAATTAACCAACACATTCAAAAAGGAGTTAGATATCTTCCTTATGGCTAAAAGGATCAAGGGGTATGGAGAGAAAGCAGGAAAGGGGTACTGAGGGAATGATCAGCTATGATCATAGTGAATGGCGGAGCAGGCTAGAAGAGCCGAATGGCCTACTACTGCACCTATTTTCTATGTTTCTATGTTTCCCCTTGTGGGGGTATCTAGAACTTGGGGGCACAGTTTCAGAATAAGGTGTCATAAGAACATAAGACGTTGGAGCAGGAGTAGGCCACATGGTCCCTCGAGCCTGCTCCACCATTCAATACGATCATGGCTGATCCCCATAACCCCTTATTCCCTGAACGTTTAAGGGTGACCCATTTAAAACGGAGATGAGGGAGAATTTCTTCTCTCAGAGGGTGGTGAATCTTTGGAGCTCTTTGCCCCAGAGAGCTGTGGAGGCTGGGTCATTGAATATATTTAAGGTGGAGATAGACAGATTTTTGAACGAGGCCATATTGATTGAATTGGAGAACAGAAAAAGGCCGATCACACGACTCGGAATGTACGAGAGACCCCCGAACATCCAGAAGGAGGTTTCGGGTCTGGTTATTGTGATTCAGCAAGGAAACTATCGATTCTGGAGGACAAATACTCTGTTCCAAAGGAAACGGACCCAGCCTCTCCAATTGATCAGTTAATTAATGATGTTTTCCCGTGAAAGCAACATAAAAGTTTAACAACACTTATTCGCCCAACGTGGGGCTTGAACACACGACCCTGAGATTAAGAGTCTCATGCTCTACCGACTGAGCAAGCCGGGCTTGGCAAATATTGGATCCTTGACATATGGCAAATGTTGTGGGTGGATTAATGATGATTGAAATCATGATTGTGTATCTCACAGACTTGAATTATGGAGTTCCTTCAGTTTGCATTTCGTAAATTGTGCAAAAGAAGATTGTGGGTTAATTAATTATGTTTTTCCATGAAAGCTGCATTAAATTTAAAGAAATGCAATCACCCAACGTTGGGCTCGGACCCACGACCCTGAGATTAAAACTCTCATACTCTACCGACTGAGGTCGCTGGGCTTCTGCCCAACACTGGTTTTTATCACTCATTGCAGCCAGGCGCCTGTTGGCTCCGCCCCAGATGTTGAAACTTGCTGTTGAAACTTGTGTAGTGTGTATCACGTTTGCTTTACACGCAAAAGAGACCCTAGTTCAATCCCGGGCAGAAACATTATGTTTAAACTTTCTGTGGATGAATAGTCGGAGGCGAGTTTAGTCTCCCGGCAAATGCTGCCTGACCTGCTGAGATTTCCAGCATTTGCTGTATTTATTTGCTATTTATTCCCTGGCAAAAGGGCTCCCTTATTCATTAATTGCTCTTTATTTTACTTCAATAAATGGATAACTTTGACTGAGAGAAAACGGATCCAGCGAGGACCTTTTGCGTGTGAGGCCAACGTGATATCCGCTGCACTGCAGCCCATCAAAGGGTGAGAAACCACTGAATATAAATGATGAGCTAACAAATATCAGGCGCAGTGCAGTCTGATCAACGTCAAACCCTCCTTTCTTATTCAGCAGTGGCATGAACGGGAGTCAGACGCCAAAAAGTTTAATTAAAGACGCAAATACAAGTAACACTTGCAAATCTTTTCAGTGTAAAATTCTTTCACTTTATTTATGTCCCACTTCTGACATTTCTTTTATTTAATCATTAAGCGGAACCCATTTGTTTTGTCACCACCAACTCCTCAAAAGTCCGATTCAGCAGTCCACCTGCTCGCTTAACATTTCTGTCTGACCTGGTGCTGAAGTTTGTCATTCTTTTGTAGACCGGCAATCATATATTTTGCCCTGAGCATGTGAGGAACTTTTATCCCGATCTCATTGGGTTTAATTTTGGTAATCTGGTGCTGAAAGTGGAGATGTTTCCGCAGTGAAACGGTTAACACGTTCGCCTCACACGCGAAAGCACCTCGGGGGGAAATATTTTCTGGAGCTTTCTCATGCATGTTCAGAGGAGAGTTTGTTCTCCTGTGAAAGGTCAAGAGATCATAAAAACGTAAGAGTTAGGAACAGGAGTCAGCCATTCGTCCCATTTTCAAGTTTTCAAGATCTTTCCGCCCGGTTTCGGACCGGGGACCTTTCGTGTGTGAGGCGAATGTGATAACGACTACACTACGGAAACACTGTGATAGAATCTATCTTAGGATAAAACCACAGCTCTAACCTACACAGCTAGCCGAGAATTCAGGAACTTGTTTTCAGATAATAGAATGAGGGTGCTATATTTAGGAAGGCTGTAAGTGTGGCCTTCGACAGCGTGGACCATTTTCCACGCCTCGGGAACCTACTATCAGCAAGGGCAGACATCGATGACGAGGTCCAACACCGCCTCCAGTGTACGATCACCTGAGGAGGAGAGTGTTTGAAGACTAGGACCTCAAATCTGGCACCAGGCTTCTGGTCTGCAGGGCGGTGGTGATACCTGCCCCGTGGTATGGCTCCGAGACATGGACTATATGCAGCAGACATCTCAAATCACTGGAGAAATACCACCAGGGCTGTCTCCGCAAGATCCTGCAAATCCCCTGGGAGGACAGACGCACCAACATCAGTGTACTCGCTCAGGCCAACATCCCCAGCATTGAAGCACTGACCACACTCGACCAGCTCCGCTGGGAGGGCCACATTGTCCACATGCCCGACACGAGACTCCCTAAGCAAGCGCTCTACTCAGAACTCCGACACGGTAAGCGAGCCCCAGGTGAGCAGTGTCATTTATTTCACACTACTGTATATAACTGTACCTTACTATGCTATACATGACTGTAACTAGATATGACCTGTAACCACAAGCATACTTTACCACCAGGGGTTCACTTGCAGGAGATACTGCATACCTGTTCCACACAGATATATAAAGACAGGTCTCAGGCAAGTGTGGCACTCAAGAGCTGTGAAATAAAGGTGCAGGTCCAGAGTGACCTTAACTTCAGCATGTGCCTCGTGTAAGTCTGTACTGCAGGGTCAGGACTTTACAGTGTCGACGAGTTACGGGATCACGGAATCCACAGAATGACTACCAACGGCTCAGATGAGAAATATAATGCTGGAGACAATTGGGAGGACTTTATAGAAAGGCTCCAGCAAAGCTTTGTAACCAAAGACTGGTTCGGCGACGATAAGGCAGACAAGAGAAGAGACAATCTCTTGACCAGCTGTGGCTCGAAAACATACGCCTGAATGAAGGACCTGCTGGCACCCCAGAAACCAGCAAGCAAGTCGTTTGAGGAGTTGAGCACACTAGTGAGAGATCACCTGAAGCCAGCGAGCAGCCTACATATGGCCAGACACAGGTTCTACAACTACAGACGCTGTGTGGGCCAGAGCATACACGACTTTGTGGCGGAACTTCGGACGTTGGCGAGTTTATGTGAGTTCTCCAATGAACTGATGAGAGAAGTACTGAGAGACTTTTTTATTGAAGGTATAGGCCACGCAGGCATATTCCGAAAGCTTATAGAGACCAAGAAATTGATCCTAGAGGCAGCAGCAGTGATCGCACAGACATTCTTGTCAGGAGAAGAAGAAACAAAGTTGATCTACACTGCGGGTACGACAACTAACGAAACATCGGAACAAGGAGTTCACAGCGTGAAACAAGCCGCTACCCACACACACAGACAAAGGCTGGAGAGCAGGCCTTCAACAGCAGGCAGTGGCGCCAGAAGCCATCAAGGGCCACATGAACAGCCATTCACATCTCATCAACCCACAATGCAAGCAATCAACTACAGACTGAGAGAAGCTCAAGAGAGATCAGCCAAACGCAGCTCATCCTTCGGAAACAATGGAAGCGGTCTGTGATAGAAATGTGGGGGAAGGCACTCAACAAGGGTGTGTTGATTTCAGCATGCTGTTTGCAGAATCTGCAACTATACAGGACATCTGGCTCACGTGCAAAAAAACAGCAGCTCGGCTGGTATACGAATCAGAAGGGTCGGAAAGCGGACCAGAAGACGGTGAGGATAGTGCCCGGGACACCGAGGTACAGCGGGTCAACACGATCAATATCCACTGTTCTTACAACAAGACGCCTCCAATAATGATGAGGGTCCTAGTCAACGGGATACCCGTCAACATGGAACTGGACAGGGGAGCTAGTCAATCTCTCATGAGCGTTCAACAATTTGAACAGCTGTGGCCGCACAAAAGCAACAGAACAAAACTCACAAGGATCGACACCAAACTAAGGACCTATACCAAAGAAATCGTCCCAGTCCTTGGCAGCGCCATGCTCTCTGTCACACACAAAGGGACAGTGAACCGATTTCCATGTGGATTATCCCCGGAGATCTCCCAGCATTGTTGGGAAGAAGCTGTCTGGCAAAACTAAATTGGAAATGGAATGATGTTCACACCATGTCGTCCGAGGAACGGACCTCCTGCTCAAAAGTTCCAAGTCGTTTTGAACATCTCTTTCAGCATTCAAAGGGGCGAAAATTAAAATCTACGTCACACAGGATGCCAGACCGGTCCATCACAAGGCTAGAGCTGTGCCTTATGTGATGAGGGAAAAGATTGAACACGAACTGGACTGGCTTCTGCGGGAAGGCATTATATCACCCGTGGAATTTATCGAATGGGCAAGTCATATCGTCCCCGTCATGAAGCCTGATGGATCCGTACGAATCTGTGCGGATTATAAGTCTACCATAAACAGAGTCTCCCTGCAGGACCAGTACCCGCTGACCAGAGCGGATGATCTATTTGCCACATTGGCTGGAGGAAAACTTTTCTCGAAACTAGATCTCACATCTGCGTATATGACGCAAGAACGGACCAAAGAGAGTAAGCTACTCACCACCATCAACACACATCGAGGCCTTTTCATGTACAATCGATGCCCATTCGGCATCAGGTCGGCAGCTGCTATATTCCAGTGCAACAAGGAGAGTGTGCTCAAGTCCATCCCAGGGACGGTTGTATTTCAAGACGACATACTTATCACGGGCAGGGACACCGACTCCCATCTCTGCAATTTGGAGGCAGTACTAAGTCGATTGGATCGGTTAGGGCTAAGAGTTATGAAATCCAAGTGTCTGTTTCTCGCGCCCGAGGTTGAATTTTTGGGCAGAAGGATTGCCGCTGATGGAATCTGACCAACAGAATCCAAAACAGAAGCAATTCGTCTGGCACCCAGGCCCCGGAATGTCTCAGAACTGTGCGCCTTTCTCGGGCTACTCAATTACTTTGGGAACTTTATGCAGAACTTAAGCACGCTGCTGGAGCCTCTCCATGTGCTACTCAGGAAGAGGTGTGATTGGTTTTGGGGGGACACCCAGGAATGCGCCTTCAATAAGGCATGCAATCTTCTATGTTCCAACAGTGTTTTGGTTTTCTTTGATCCAGATAACAAGCTAGTTCTCACATGTGATGCGTCAGCACATTGGGTCGGGTGCGTTTTACAACATGTCAATGATGCGGGTAAATTACAACCCATAGCTTATGCCTCCAGGTCACTTTCGCGGGCGTTGCGCGGGTACTGTATGGTTGAGAAGGAGGCGCTCGTGTGCGTGTACGGTGTCAAAAAGAAGCACCAATTCCTTTTCGGGGAAAAGTTCGCGTGAGAAACTTACCACAAACCCCTCACGTCCCTGCTATCCGAGTGCAAGGCAATAAACGCCAAAGCCTCGGCGTGCATTCAGCGGTAGGCACTCATGCTAGCGTCTTACGATTATACAATAAGGCACAGACCAGGCACAGACAAATATGATGACGCGCTTAGCAGGCTATCCCTGGCGACCACGGAAGGGTCCGATGAACAGGACTGTGAGATGGTCATGGCAATCAATGCCTTTGAATCCACAGGTTCACCCATGACGGCTCGCCAAATCAGAGCTTGGACGACCAGCGACCCCACGTTATCCTTAGTCAAAAGATGTGTTTTAACTGGTGACTGGGCAGAGGCTCGTGATGCCTGCTCCGAGGAGATCAAACCTTGCCATAGGCGCATGCATGAACTATCACTACAGGCAGACTGCCTGATGTGGGGCAGCCGAGTAGTTATGCCCTTGTGAGGTAGAGAGGCGTTTGTCCGGGAGCTCCACCGCGAGCACCCAGAGATCGTCCTGATGAGGGCCATAGCCAGATCCCACATCTGGTGGCCTGGCATTGACGCGGACTTGGAGCTCTGCGTCCGGCGGTGCACTATTTGTGCCCAAAGCAGTAAGACCCCCAGGGAGGCCTCCCTAAGCCCCAGTCCCTAGCAAACCAAACCGTGGTCGCTGGTGCATGTAGACTATGCGGGCGCATTCATGGGCAAAATGTTCCTCGTAGTCGTCGATGCATTTTCAAAGTGGATCGAATGCACCATTTTAAACTCGAGCACCACCTCCACCACAGTGGAGAGCATTAGAACCATGTTTGCAACGCACGGATTCCCTGACATATTGCTCAGTCATAATGGTCCGTGCTTCATCAGCGCAGAATTTCAAGATTTCATAGTTAACCACGGCATAAATCACGTTGAGACGGCACCGTTCAAGCCGGCCTCCAATGGCCAGGCGGAGCGAGCAGTGCAAATCGTGAAACAAGATATGCTAAAAATCCAAGGTCCAACGCTGCAGAGCCGCCTGTCGCGACTGTTGCTGACATACAGACGTCGTCTGCATTCGTTGACAGGGGTTCCCCCCGCGCAACTATTGATGAAACGAACCTTAAAGACGAGACTCCCTTTAATCCTCCCAAACATGCATGAAATTGTTGAGGCAAAGCGCCGGAAGCAAACTGAGTACTATGACCGAAATTCGACGGGGTGGTGGAATGAGATAGAGGACAAAGTGTTTGTGCTAAACTATGGCCGGGGTCCCAAGTGGTTTGCAGGGACAGTAACAGAAAAGGAAGGAAACAGGCTACTGTGGTACACATGGACAATGGCCAAACCTGGCGGAGGCATGTAGGCCAAGTAAAAAGTAGATTCACTGATAACACTGCAGAATCAGACGCAGACTACAATGTGGAACTCACACCACACCTGGTGGACAGACAGAGGGAACAATTTGAGAAAAGGGCAGTCTCAACAGACAGCCCAGGCGAGATACCAGCAATCACACCGAAAGAAAAACAGGCACCAAGGCAAACAACTGAACCACAATAAGACGCTCCACGCGAGAGCGTAGACCACCTGAGAGACTGAAACTATAAAGACAATAAGACCTTGGGGGAGGGTTATGTCATGTATCTCACACTACTGTATATAACTGTACCTTACCATGCTATACATGACTGTAACTAGATATGACCTGTAACCAAAGGGTACTTTACCACGAGGGGTGCACTTGCAGGAGACACTGCATATCTGTTCCACACAGGTATATAAAGGCAGATCTCAGGCAACTGTGGCACTTGAGAGCTGTGAAATAAAGGTGCAGGTCCAGAGTGACCTTGACTTCAGCATGTGCCTCGTGTAAGTCTGTACTGCAAGGGTCAGGATTTTACAGGCAGAGGAAACGTTTCGGGCACATCCTCAAAGCCTCCCTGATAAAATGCAACATCCCCACCGGCACCTGCGAGTCCTTGTTCCTCCGGTTGAGTTGCCTGTGCTGCGTGATCCATGCGGGATCGATCATCCTCTGCCACGTGGTATGTCACAGCACGTTTGCACATTCACTGGAGGTACCCCAACGTTGTGCAGCCTTTGCACACGTAGTGCTTGAATCGACATTGTTGGGCACGATGACTACCCCCGCAGCACCAACACGGTGCTAATAGATTCACATTAACCCCCGATGGCGGAATCTGAGTCATCACAGGTGTTGCAGCCGCAGAGGTATAGGCCCTGCCATATGCAGCTCGGCCTGCTAGCGACATTATTTTATGCACAGTACTTGCCGGTGAGCTTCGATGTTGAGAAGGTATCTGTTTGGTGTTATCCTCCGTGGCCATGCATGCCTGGGCGATCGCGATGGCCCTGCTCAGGTCTCGGGTTTCAGCAGCCAGCAGCTTTCGAAAAATGACCTCGTGGCTGATGCCCAGCACGTAAAAGTCACACAGCATTTGTCCAAACGCAGCTCCAAAATCGCAAGGTCCCGCGAGGTGTCTCAGGTCGGTGACATAATCCGCCAGGTCCTGGTCCCCGGAGGGATGGTGCGTGTAAAAACGATATCTGGCCATGAGGATACTCTCCTTCGACTTGAGGTAGTCCCAAACCAGTGTGCACAACTCTGAATATTCCTTCTCCGTTGGTTTTGTCGGTGTGAGCAGAATCTTGATGAGGCTGTATATTTTCGGCCCACAGACGGTGAGGAGAACCGCCCTGTGCTTGGCCACGTTAGTGTCTCCTTCCAGCTCGTTGGCCACAAAGTACTGTTCGAGCTGCTCGACGAAGGCTTCCCAATCATCACCCTCTACGGATCTCTCTAATATTCCAACAGCAGCCATGGTTGTGTGAAGGTTCGTATTCTGTTACTCGTCGACAATTGTTGTGTATAGAAGATCTCCCCGAGGCTGAGTACTGTGAGCTAAACTTAGTGTGACCTAAGTCTTCTTTATTACAACTCCAGAGTGCCTGAGCAACATGGCAGCCTACCTTTTATACTGGCCCTGCACGTGTAGGCAGGTGACCATTAGGACTCCAACAGTTGCGCCCTCTGGTGGCAAGTATTACATAGTTGCATACTTCACATAATTGGTATCGATAAGAAGTGAAAATTCCAATGAATGCCTGAATCGTGCGAAAGGAGCCTGTTTGTAGGACAAGGCTACATATCAGGAAGGAGTGTAGTTAGATGACAAGGGAAGTGATAGTCTGATTATAAGTTTGGAGAATAAAACGCGTAAATGCTGGAATCACTGAGCAGGTCAGGCAGCATCTGTGGAGCGAGAAACAGAGTTAACTTTTCAGGTTAATGACCTTCCATCAGAAGTTGGGCAGTTGTGTTCGGTAATACTATGAAAAGTTTAAATTGTCACGTAGCAGGGGTAAGGAAAATATATAAAATGTGGCATTTGGAACAGATAGTTTAGAATCCGATTAATGTTTGATCAATTTGTACACCGAGCTGGGAACTGTAACGTGTTTGAGTTCTTCGGCGAACTTTCGCAAGTTTTGGGTGCAAGTACTATTGTTAAGCGTATGTTTAATTGTTGTCTGCTTAATAACTCTGACATTTAATGTTGCGGACCCTATTACTGCACTGCACGTGTTCCAGATCTGTTTGGAGCACCGATCCCTTCAATCTGTCGCTTACAGGGACAGTTGGATTCACCGTTTCTTTGTTTGGTGAAATTTCAAAGATTGAAAGCGGCGCACATCAACCTGGTCACCGACTCACTACTCCCGTGAGATGGAAGCCCAGTTGCTGTTTCAAGCTTGAATGTAGGTACAAGCAGAACTCATTCATAGAAAGTCCAAGTCCCTGAGATACCTGATTCTTTGCACCGAACTCCTTTGCAAAGAGTTGCGGTTCGAGTGTGGTGATTTGGACACATCTTTCCCCACACTACAACCCTTCAAACATAACTCAACGGCTGTAAAGCTCTTTGGGGCGTCATGAGTTCCTGAAAGGTGTTGAAGAAATTCAAGTCCTTCTTTGCAAAAATTCGATGCAATTTTAAAAATCGTGGGTAAACTGAGAGCTCGTCTGGGATTTGAACCCGGGACCTCTTGCAAATTTCAAATAACAACCGGCAAAGCGAGAATCATATCCCTCGACCAACGAGCCCACTACGTGATCAATGTGGAGCTCAGGTGTAACCATTATTGAATCATTTTTAGTGTGTTGCTATTCTTGATCGGAGGAGCACATGGGACGGAATCAGTGACTTTGCTTTTTCGACCTGTCTTCTGAAGCACCGCACGGTCCCACTCCGACAGTCAATGAGCTGTTGGGACCTTAGTGTATCCAGGCTGCGGGTGGCCAACAGGCGCCTGGCTGCAATGAGCGGCAAAATCCAGCATTCGCAAGAAGCCCGGCGTGCTCAGTCGGTCGAACATGAGACTCTTAATTACAGGGTCGTGGGTTTGAGCCCCGTGTTAGGCGATTGGATTTATTTTAATTTACTGTTGCTTTCATGGAAAATCATCATTTATTAACCCACAATCTTCTTTACCACAATTAAATAAATGCTAACTGAAGGAACTCCATAATTGAATCATTTCTTCTGTGCTCTGCAAGTGAACTCTGAAACCATAAACCATTTTACACACTGTGCTTTCGGGGTCTGGATCAAAATGTTCATTGCTGGTAACATCAACAGGAGACTGGGGAAACAGCGAGACTGACTTCAGAGCAAGGGTCTGGTTATTGTGAAACACCAAAGAAAATAGCAATTCTGGAAGAATAAAATCGAAACGAAATGTGAGCTGACACCCAGAAAGAAGTGTTAAGGCAGCAGGTTAAATGCTGCATCCCTTTCTGCAAAAAATTCCTTTCACAAATATTTGAATGACCGAAACGGCAGAAAACAAAAATGTTCCTTTCAAAGTCATTAAACACCAGAATTTCCGCACCCCGCGAATCTCCTGAATCAGATGCCTCTAGTTTTGCCGACTCAATCCATATCCCTTTGCAATGTTGTGCTCCCACCCACACTATGAAATGTGCCACTAACTTATCGAATCATGGAATGGTTACAGCACGGAAGGCCATTCGGCCCATCGAGCCCGTGCGCCGACTCTCAGCGAGTTCTACTCCCCCGCAGCCCTGCAATTGTTTTTCCTTCAGACACTTATCCAACTCCCGTCTGAAAGATAAGATTGAGTCTTCCTCCACCGCCCTTTCAAGCCGTGCATCCCAGATCCTAACCACTCGCTGCTAAATGGCAATCTCCTGTTCCTGTGTGTAAAGTTTGGGAAACACAAGATCAATTCCTGCCACACTCACAGCCTTCCTAAATATCGCACCATCATTCTATTCTCGTAAATAACATCAGAAGTGGGACATGAACCCGCATCTCCAGAGGAGACAATTACCTAAACACAGCACCGCAGACCGCTCGGCCATCCGGACTATCGTCGAGGAGGCGGGAGCTCGGAGCAGCGCGAGTCCGGGGTCGGAGAGAGGCGTGCCGGTGCAGCTGCAGGGAGAAGGCAAAGAAAGAAACAAAGGTGACATCACAGCCTAGGGGGTAAGTGATTGGCTGGTGATTGGTGAGTAGTTTTTCTTTTTCTTCTTATATTAGTCAGTAACTTTTAACATTGTTGTCACCAGTTTAAGTGTATCTAAGGGTTAAGGCATGGCAGGAGAGCTCGGTCGGATGTTATGCTCCTCCTGTACCATGTGGGAACTCAGGGACACTTCCGTGTGCGGGAAGTGTATCCACCTCAAGCTCCTGACGGTCCGCGTTGCGGAGCTGGAGCTGAGGGTGGATTCATTCTGGAGCATCCACGATGCTGAGAATGACGTGAGTATCAAGTGTAGTGAGTTGGTCTTACCGCAGGTGAAGGGTCCACAGCCTGATAGGGAATGGAAGACCAGCAGGAAGAGTAGTGCAATGAAGGTAGTGCAGGGGTCCCCTGCGGTCATCCCCCTGCAAAACAGATACACTGCTTTGGGTACTGTTGAGGGGAATGACTCATCAGGGGAGGGCAGCAGCAGCCAAGTTCATGGCACCGTGACTGGCTCTGCTGCACAGGAGGGCAGGAAAAAGAGTGGGAGCGCCACAGTGATAGGGGATACAATGGTGAGGGGAATAGATAGGCGTTTCTGCGACCGCGACCGAGACTCCAGGATGTTATGTTGCCTCCCTGGTGCAAGGGTCAAGGATGTCTCGGAGCGGGTGCAGGACATTCTGAAATGGGAGGGAGAACAGCCAGTTGTCGTGGTGCACATTGGTACCAATGACATAGGTAAAAAAAGGGATGAGGTCTTACGAAATGAATTTAAGGAGCTAGGAGCTAAATTAAAAAGTAGTACCTCAAAAGTAGTAATCTAGTGATTGCTACCAGTGCCACGTGATAGTCAGAGTAGGAATCGCAGGATAGCGCAGATGAATATGTGGCTTGAGCAGTGGTGCAGCAGGGAGGGATTCCAATTCCTGGGGCATTGGGACCGGTTCTGGGGGAGTTGGGACCAGTACAAACCGGATGGTCTGCACCTGGTCAGGACCGGAACCAATGTCCGAGGGGGAGTGTTTGCGAGTGCTGTTGGGGAGGATTTAAACTAATATGGCAGGGGGATGGGAACCAATGCAGGGAGACAGAGGGAAACAAAAAGGAGGCAAAAGCAAACGACAGAAAGAAGATGAGGAAAAGTGGAGTGCAGAGAAACCCAAGGCAAAGAACAAAAAGGGCCACTGAACAGAAAAATTCTAAAAGGACAAAGGGTGTTAAAAAAACAAGCCTGAAGGCTTTGTGTCTTAATGCAAGGAGTATCCGCAATAAGGTGGATGAATTAATTGTGCAAATAGATGTGAACAAATATGATGTGATTGGGATTACGGAGACGTGGCTCCAGGATGATCAGGGCTGGGAACTCAACATTCAGGGGTATTCAACATTCAGGAAGGATAGAATAAAAGGAATAGGAGGTGGGGTAGCATTGCTGGTTAAAGAGCAGATTAATGCAATAGTTAGGAAAGACATTAGCTTGGATGATGTGGAATCGATATGGGTAGAGCTGCAGAACACCAAAGGGCAAAAAACGTTAGTAGGAGTAGTGTACAGACCTCCAACCAGTAATAGGGATGTTGGGGAGGGCATCAAACAGGAAATTAGGGGTGCATGCAATAAAGGTGTAGCAGTTATAATGGATGACTTTAATATGCATATAGATTGGGCTAGCCAAACTGGAAGCAATACGGTGGAGGAGGATTTCCTCGAGTGCATAAGGGATGGTTTTCTAGACCAATATGTTGAGGAACCAACTAGGGGGGATGCCATCTTAGACTGGGTGTTGTGTAATGAGAGAGGATTAATTAGCAATCTCATTGTGCGAGGCCCCTTTGGGAAGAGTGACCATAATATCTTGGAATTCTGCATTAGGATGGAGAATGAAACAGTAAATTCAGAGACCATGGTCCAGAACTTAAAGAAGGGTAACTTTGAAGGTATGAGGCATGAATTGGCTAGGATAGATTGGCGAATGATACTTAAGGGGTTGACTGTGGATGGGCAATGGCAGACATTTAGAGACCGCATGGATGAATTACAACAAATGTACATTCCTGTCTGGCGTAAAAATTAAAAAGGGAAGGTGGCTCAACCGTGGCTATCTAGGGAAATCAGGAATAGTACTAAAGCCAAGGAAGTGGCATACAAATTGGCCAGAAATAGCAGCGAACCTGGGGACTGGGAGAAATTTAGAACTCAGCAGAGGAGGACAAAGGGTTTGATTAGGACAGGGAAAATGGAGTACGATAAAAAGCTTGCAGGGAACATTAAGGCGGATTGCAAAAGTTTCTATAGGTATGTAAAGAGAAAAAGATTAGTAAAGACAAACGTAGGTCCCCTGCTGTCAGAATCAGGGGAAGTCATAACGGGGAACAAAGAAATGGCGGACCAATTGAACAAGTACTTTGGTTCGGTATTCACTAAGGAGGATACAAACAACCTTCCGGATATAAAAGGGGTCAGAGTGTCTAGTAAGGAGGGAGAACTGAGGGAAATCTTTATTAGTCGGGAAATTGTGTTGGGGAAATTGCTGGGATTGAAGGCCGATAAATCCTCAGGGCCTGATGGACTGCATCCCAGAGTACTTAAGGAGGTGGCCTTGGAAATAGCGGTTGCATTGACAGTCATTTTCCAACATTCCATTGACTCTGGATCAGTTCCTATGGAGTGGAGGTTAGCCAATGTAATCCCAATTTTTAAAAAAGGAGGGAGAGAGAAAACAGGGAATTATAGACCGGTCAGCCTGACCTCAGTAGTGGGTAAAATGATGGAATCAATTATTAAGGATGTCAAAGCAGTGCATCTGGAAAATGGTGACATGATAGGTCGAAGTCAGCATGGATTTGTGAAAGGGAAATCATGCTTGACAAATATTCTGGAATTTTTTGAGGATGTTTCCAGTAAAGTGGACAAAGGAGAACCAGTTGATGTTGTATATTTGGACTTTAAGAAGGCTTTCGACAAGGTCCCACACAAGAGATTAATGTGCAAAGTTAAAGCACATGGGATTGGGGGTAGTGAGCTGACGTGGATTGAGAACTGCTTGTCAGACAGGAAGCAAAGAGTAGGAGTAAACGGGTACTTTTCAGAATGGCAGGCAGTGACTAGTGGGGTGCCGCAAGGTTCTGTGTTCGGGCCCCAGCTGTTTACATTGAACATTAATGATTTAGACGAGGGAATTAAATGCTCTATCTCCAAATTTGCGGATGACACTAAGTTGGGTGGCAGTGTGAGCTGCGAGGAGGATGCTATGAGGCTGCAGAGTGACTTGGGTAGGTTAGGTGAGTGGCAAATGCATGGCAGATGAAGTATAATGTGGATAAATGTGAGGTTATCCACTTTTGTGGTAAAAACAGAGAAACAGACTATTATCTGAATGGTGACAGATTAGGAACAAGGAAGGTGCAACGAGAACTGGGTGTCATGGTACATAAGTCATTGAAGGTTAGCATGCAGGTACAGCA
The DNA here is from genome assembly GCF_044704955.1 of Pristiophorus japonicus. Classification (NCBI taxonomy): domain Eukaryota; kingdom Metazoa; phylum Chordata; class Chondrichthyes; family Pristiophoridae; genus Pristiophorus; species Pristiophorus japonicus. The sequence goes on from NW_027254426.1 coordinate 2,297,847, forward strand.
GGCGGTTAAGAAAGCAAATGGCATGTTGGCCTTCATAGCGAGGGGATTTGAATGCTGGGACCCCAGCTCTTTACAACATACATCAATGATTTGGATGAAGGAATTGAATGCAATATCTCCAAGTTTGCAGATGACACTAAAGTGGGTGGCAGTGTGAGCGGTGAGAGGGACACTAAAAGACTGCAGGTTGACTTGGACAGGTTAGGTGAGTGGGCCAATGCATGTCAGATGCAGTATAATGTGGATAAATGTGAGGTTATCCACTTTGGGGGCAAAAACGCGATGACAATTTAATTTGAATGGTGGCAGATTAGGAAAAGGGGAGGTGCAACGAGACCTGGGTGTCATGGTTCATCAGTCATTGAAAGTTGGCATGCAGGTTCAGCAGGCGGTGAAGAAGACAAATGGTATGTTGGCCTTCATAGCGAGGGGATTTGAGTATAGGAGCATGGCGGTCTTACTGCAGTTATACAGGGCCTTGTTGAGGCCTCATCTGGAATATTGTGTTCAGCTTTGGTCTCCTAATCTGAGGAAGGACGTTCTTGCTATTGAGCGAGTGCAGCGAAGATTCACCAGACTGATTCCCGGGATCGCCGGACTGACATATGAGGAGAGACTGAATCACCTGGGCCTTTATACATTGGAATTGAGAAGGATCAGAGGGGATCTCATAGAAACATAAAAGATTCTGACAGGACAGGATAGATGCGGGAAGAAGGTTCCCAATGATGGGGAAGTCCAGAGCCAGGGGACACAGTCTTAGGATAAGGGGTAGGCCATTTAGGACTAAGATGAGGAGAAACTTCTTCACTCAGTGAGTTGTTAACCTTTGGAATTGCCTGCCGCAGACAGTTGTTGATGCCAGTTCAATGGATATATTTAAGAAGGAGTTAGATATGGCCCTTACGGCTAAGGGAATCAAGGGGTATGGAGAGAAAGCAGGAAAGGGGTACTGATGGAGTGATCAGCCATGATCTTATTGAATGGTGGTGCAGGCTCGAAGGGCCGACTGGCCTACTCCTGCACCGATTTTCTATGTTTCTATGAATGAGAGGTGATCTTATAGAAACATGTAAGATCATGACAGGGCTTGACAAGGTGGATGCAGAGAAGATGTTTCCACTCATGGGGGAGAATATAACTAGATGGCTTGATCTTAGAATAAGGGGCCGCCCATTTAGAATTGAGATGACGAGAAATTTCTGCTCTCAAACGGTTGTGAATCTGTGGAATTCGTTGCCTCAGAGAGCTGTGGAAGTTGGGACATTAAGAAACTGTCTATTTCTGTCTTCAATTTAATTAAACGAAAAGGGGTTAAGGGGTTATCGGGAGCGGGCAGGGAAGTGGAGCTGAGTCCATGATCGCATCAGCCATGAGCTTATTGAACGGAGGAGCAGGTTCAAGAGGCCTTATGGCCTACTACTGCTCCTATTTCTTATGTTCTTATGTTCTTATTTCCAGACTCAAAATGTTAATGACGTAACTTGGGAAAATTATATATTGGATGTGGTGTTTAGTAGTGAGCCTGACGTCGTATCAGGTCTCCGTGTGGGGGAACATCTGGGCAACAGTGATCACATTGCAGGGTCCCAATTGGCCGGGTAAACAAAAGTGACTGAGAACCTGCAACTCGCACCGCATTTCAGAAAGGCAAACTTCTCGAATATGGCAGAGGACTTGCAACAGGTAAATTGGTCAACCCTACTCGGTGGTGATGTGACCGATGTTGAATATAAATGGAACGTATTTCAGAATTAAAATGTGGAAAACTAACGTAGCCAAAATCTAAAGGTGCAAATGTGGTAAGAAAAAGCCAAGGTGGCTGACTGGCTCTGTCCAAAGACAAATAACATGAAAACAGAAATATCTCTATAAATTAAAGAAATTTAACACTCAAATAAATAGCGTTGAATACAATGAAAACGGAAGCTGCTATTCGATCAGCAAAAAGGTTATTTGGAAAAAAGAATTGTAGGCAACTGTGGCAGTCATGCAAAGAGCCTTTTTTATTTATGTAAAGTGTCAGAGAACTATCAAAGACTGTGTTGGGCCACTGAAGGGTGTTCAAGGACAGGTTACAAAGGACTCACTGAGTATGGCGGAAATATTAGTGAGTACTTTGCATCAGTCTTCACCCTTGACGATTATGCTCAACTATTAGAATTTAATAACACTAGTTTTTCTCAGTAACATTAACATAGATAAGAATATTGCATTAGAAAAAAATTAAGAACTTAAAAATACAGAGAGCAGGCAGCCGAGGGTCCTCCAGGAGATGGGAAAGTGCTGTGTGAGGGTCCTCCGGGAGATGGAGCATATGCTGTGTGAGGGTCCTCCGGGAGATGGGACATCTGCTGTGTGAGGTTCCTCCGGGAGATGGGACATGTGCTGTGTGAGGTTCCTCCGGGAGATGGGACATGTGCTGTGTGAGCTCCTCCGGGAGATGGGACATGTGCTGTGTGAGGGTCCGCCGGCAGATGGGACATGTGCTGTGTGAGGGTCCTCCGGGAGATGGGACATGTGCTGTGTGTGCCCCTCCGGGAGATGGGACATGTGCTGTGTGAGGGTCCTCCGGGAGATGGGACGTGTGCTGTGTGAGGCCCTCCGGGAGATGGGACATGTGCTGTGTGAACCCCTCCGGGAGATGGGACTTGTGTTGTGTCAGGGTCCTCCAGGAGATGGGACCTGTGCTGTGTGAGGGTCCTCCGGGAGATGGGACATGTGCTGTGTGAGCCCCTCCGGGAGATGGGACATGTGCTGTGTGAGGGTCCTCCGGGAGATGGGACATCTGCTGTGTGAGGGTCGCCGGGATATGGGACATGTGCTGTGTGAGGGTCCTCCGGGAGATGGACATGTGCTGTGTGAAGGTCCTCCGGGAGATGGGACATGTGCTGTGTGAGGGTCCTCCGGGAGATGGACATGTGCTGTGTGAGGGTCCTACGGGAGATGGACATGTGCTGTGTTAGGGTCCTCCGGGAGATGGGACATGTGCTGTGTGAGCCCCTCCGTGAGATGGGACATGTGCTGTGTGAGCCCCTCCGGGAGATGGGACATGTGCTGTGTGAGACCCTCCGGGAGATAGGACATGTGCTGTGAGATGATCCTCCGGGAGATGGGACATGTGCTGTGTGAGGATCCTCCGGGAGATGGAACATGTGCTGTGTGAGGGTCATCCGGGAGATAAGACATGTGCTGTTTGAGGATCCTCCGGGAGATGGGACATGTGCTGTGTGAGGGTCCTCCGGGAGATGGACATGTGCTGTGTGAGTGTCCTCCGGGAGATGGGACATGTGCTGTGTGAGGGACCTCCGGGAGATGGACATGTGCTGTGTGAGGCTCCTCCCGGAGATGGACATGCGCTGTGTGAGGGTCCTCCGGGAGATGGGACATGTGCTGTGTGAGCCCCTCCGGGAGATGAGACATGTGCTGTGTGAGCCCCTCCGGGAGATGGGACATGTGCTGTGTGAGCCCCTCCGGGAGATGGGTCATGTGCTGTGTGAGGGTCCTCCGGGAGATGGGACATTTGCTGTGTGACGGTCCTCCAGGAGATGGGACATGTGCTGTGTGAGCCCCTCCGACAGATGGGACATGTGCTGTGTGAGGGTCCTCCGGGAGATGGTACATGTCCTGTGTGAGCCCCTCCGGGAGATGGGACATGTGCTGTGTGAGCCCCTCCGGGAGATGGGACATGTGATGTGTGAGGGTCCTCCGGGAGATGGGACATGTGCTGTGTGAGCCTCTCCGGGAGATGGGGCATGTGCTTTGTGAGCCCCTCCGGGAGATGGGACATGTGCTGTGTGAGCGTCCTGCGGGAGATGGGACATGTGCTGTGTGAGGGTCCTCCGGGAGATGGGACATGTGCTGTGTGAGCCCCTCCGGGAGATGGGACATGTGCTGTGAGATGATCCTCCGCGAGATGGGACATGTGCTGTGTGAGGATCCTCCGGGAGATGGAACATGTGCTGTGTGAGGGTCATCCGGGAGATAAGACATGTGCTGTTTGAGGGTCCTCCGGGAGATGGGACATGTGCTGTGTGAGGGTCCTCCGGGAGATGGACATGTGCTGTGTGAGTGTCCTCCGGGAAATGGGACATGTGCTGTGTGAGGGTCCTCCGGGAGATGGACATGTGCTGTGTGAGGCTCCTCCCGGAGATGGACATGCGCTGTGTGAGGGTCCTCCGGGAGATGGGACATGTGCTGTGTGAGCCCCTCCGGGAGATGAGACATGTGCTGTGTGAGCCCCTGCGGGAGATGGGACATGTGCTGTGTGAGCCCCTCCGGGAGATGGGACATGTGCTGTGTGAGGGTCCTCCCGGAGATGGGACATTTGCTGTGTGACGGTCCTCCAGGAGATGGGACATGTGCTGTGTGAGCCCCTCCGAGAGATGGGACATGTGCTGTGTGAGGGTCCTCCGGGAGATGGGACATGTGCTGTGTGAGCCCCTCCGGGAGATGTGACATGTGATATGTGAGGGTCCTCCGGGAGATGGGACATGTGCTGTGTGAGCCTCTCCGGGAGATGGGGCATGTGCTTTGTGAGCCCCTCCGGGAGATGGGACATGTGCTGTGTGAGCGTCCTCCGGGAGATGGGACATGTGCTGTGTGAGGGTCCTCCGGGAGATGGGACATGTGCTGTGTGAGGGTCCTCCGGGAGATGGGACAGGTGCTGTGTGAGTCCCTCCGAGAGATGGGATATGTGCTGTGTGAGCCCCTGGCTTGTATGTTTAATAGCTCACTGCACTCTGGAATGGGCCTTACAGATAGGAAGGAGGCTAAAGTAGCCCCCATTTTTAAAACAATGTGACAAGGCAGACCTGGGTATCTATAGGCCCATCAGTTTAATATCAGTAATAGGTAAGATGGTGGAAAGAATCATAAGCGATGCAATATATGAATACTTGGATAGGGAGGGACATATTAGGGAAAGCCAACATGGCTTTATAAAGAGTTCATGTCTCACAACTCTAATTGTATTTTTTGAAGAAGTTACAAAGTTAGTGGATGACGGAAGCCCAGTAGACATTGTCTGCTTAGATTTCCAAAAACCCTTTGATAAGGTATCGCACAAGAGGCTTATCTAAGATAGGAGTCTCTGGTATTAGTGAAATATATTGAACTGGATACAGAACTGGCCGGCAGGATGTCGGTAAAGAGCAGTTATAGATGGATTTGGAACTGTTTGGAGACCAGTCACCAGTGGTGTCCTGCAGGGATCAGTGTTGGGACCATTGCTTTTCCCTATTTTTATTAATGATCTGGATTTTGGGGTTGGGGCACAATTTTGAAATGATACCAAGATCTGTGCGAGTGATCGAACTGTAGAAGTGGCTCGTCTGATTCAGGCAGATGTTGAATTGTTGGGACACTGGCCTCATGACTGTGTTGTACGTATTAGGCACCCTCGGGCAACGGCACCTGTTGGATAAGGTTAGAATTAAATGTGTAACTTGTACCATAAAATGGTTACCAGTGAAGCCTCAAGGGATTTCTGTTAGCTGAAATAGACTGCATTCCTGGAGACTGATACTTGTTGTTTCCCACACACAGGACAGGCAAGCAAGCTCTGCAGGTGTCTCTAATCAGCATACCTCAGGACCAAATGTTCTAGTAACAATACGGCTCTGTAGCAGGATGGAGATAAGGAGGCTACCCAATTCCAGCATCCAAGGACAGTAAGATAAGAGAGGCCCAGGCCATGTTACAAGACACATGAGTCATCCCTAGCAACACACCCCTGAGCAACACATCTCTTGGCAACATATGAGCCACTTTACATTTAGAAACTAACGCTATTGGTCTAATGTAACTGTAGTAAACTGTTGTATGTGACTGTAGTAAACTGTTGTAAAACCTATAAAGATCCATGAAACCCTTTGTTCAGCGGAGAGAAGCCCGGACTCAGTCTTGTGATTTCCTCCCCGCTGGCGTAAATAAAGGCCGCACTGGCGTTGGAAGCGACACTGAGTGTTGAGTGATTCTTCCGATAAACACAAACACTAACAACTGGAAAATGATGTATAACTGAGATAAGTTCAGTGTTATGCATGTGGGCAGGGCAAATGCTCAACATTCATACACCTTCCAGGGAAAGGCATTAAAGATGGTGGAGATAGAAAGAGATTTAGACATTCTAGTGAATACACACTTAAGGGTACACGAGCAATGCAGTGTAGCGACAGTTAGAGCAAATAGGGTGTTGGGGTGTATCCATAGGACAATTCAGTATAAGACGAGGCGTACTGTTTTGTCCGAGTACAAGACCTTCGTCAGGCCACACTTGGAATAGTGTGTCCAGTTTTGGTCTCCTCACATGGTGGGTGATATTGAGGTTCTGGAAAGGGTCACTAGACTAATTCCAAGTCTAAAGGATCTTAGTTATCAAGATAGGTTAAAAGAGTTGGGAATCTTTACCTTAGAGCAGTGTAGACTTAGGGCGATATGATTGCGGTTTATAAAATAATGAAGGTGAAAGAGAGTGTTCCAGCTGACTGTTTATTTCAATTAAATAGGTTAGGCAGCACCAGGGACACACATTTCAGTTGTACAAGGCTAGATCTAGGTTAGACGTCAGGAGGTGGTTCTTTTCCCAGAGAACAGTAGACCTCTGGAACAAGCTGCCCTCTCATGTGGTAGATACAGACTCATTGAATTCCTTCAAGTAAAAGCTGGATTTGTTTCTGGCTGCGGCGGAGATTAACACTTACAGAAGGTAGGTACTGCAGGGAGTTTAATGGCGAGAGTGATCTCCTGGACTAGTTTCCATCACTTAGATGGGATGTAGAGGAATTTCCCAGATTTTATTTTCCCAAATTGTCCGAGGTTTTTTTAAAAAATCTGTATATTTGCCTCTCCAAGGAGATCACATGGATTCGGGTGGAGTGGAGTGTATACGCTGTGATATATCGCAATTGTGTGGGACAAGCTTGATGGACCAGATGGTCTTTACCTGTCCTTCATTTCTCGTATGTATTAAAATGCTTCCTCTACACTGTCCCATCGAAAACTACCAGAGCAGGTACAGCACGGCTTAAACACAGAATAAATCTCAGGCTCTGAATTAGAGCCCATGGGCCCCGTGCTGACAGGCTCCGGGTGAGCGGGGTCACGGGCCGCCATCTTGCGCAGGGCGTGATCAGGGCGCATGCGTGGCCATCTTGGTTCAGGAACAGAGAGTGAGCGGGGCTTTAGTTTCTCTGTTCCCAACTGGGTCTCAGTGCTCGGGAGATGGAGCACCCTGGGCAACATATTTTTCATCATCATAGAATCAGAGACTGGTTACTACATGGAAGGAGGCCATTTGGCCCTCGAGCCCATGCCGGCTATCTGCAAGAGCTTCTACTAATCCCACTCTAGCTACTCTGTCCAGACCTCTCATGATTTTGAACAACTCTGTCAAATCTCCTCTCAATCTTCTCTGTTCTGAGAACAACCCCAACTTCTCCAGACTATCCACGTAATTGAAGTCCCTCATCCCTGGATTCATTCTCGTTATTTTTTCTGCACGCTCTCAAAAGGCCTTCGCATGCTTACTAAAATGCGGTAGCCAGAATTGCTCCAGCTCAGTCAACAAGCTCCCCGCTGGAGTGGAACTAAACTACAGAACCAGTGGGAACCTGTTCAACCTTCGTCGTCTCCAGGCCAGGTCCAAGACCACCCCGATCTCTGTCGTTGAGCTACCATACGTGGATAATACCTGTGTCTGCGCACATATAGAGGCTGAACTTCAAATCATAGTCGACGTATTTACTGACGTTACGAAAGCATAGGCTTTACACTAAACATCCATAAGAGAAAGGTCCTCCACCAGCCTGTCATCGCCACATAGCACTCCCCACTTCACCCACCCCCCGTAGTCATCAAAATCCATGGCACGGCCCTGGACAGTGTGAACCATTTCCCATACCTCAGGAACCTCTTGTCAGCAAGAGCAGACATTGACGACAAGATTCAACACCGCCTCCAGTGCAGCCTTCGGCCGCTTGAGGAAAAGTGTCTTTGAAGACCACGACCTCAAATCTACAACCAAGCACATGGTCTAGAGGGCTGTTGTAATACCCACCCTCCTGTATGGCTGAGAGACATGGACTATGTACAGTAGACACCTCAAGTTGCTGGAGAAATACCAACAACGATGTCTCCGCAAGATCATACAAATTACCTGGGAGGACAGACACACAAACGTTAGCGTCATCGACCAGGCCAACATCTGCAGCATTGAAGCACTGACCACATTTGATCAGCTCCGCTGGGCAGGCCACATTGTTCGCATGCCAGACACGAGACTCCCAAAGCAAGCACTCTACTCAGAACTCCTTCACAGCAAACGAGCCAAAGGTGTGGCAGATGAAACGGTACAAGTACACCATCAAAGCCTCCCTGATACACCTGACTGTCCCTGGCTAAAGACCGCACAAAGTGGAGGAAGAGCATCCGGGAGGGCGCTGAGCACCTCGAGTCTCATCGCCGAGAGCATGCAGAATTCAACTGTGGCATCAAAAAGAGCATGCGGCAAACTTGTCCCACCCAGCCCTTCCCTCAACGACTATCTGTCCCACCTGTGACAGGGACTGTGGCTTCGTATTGGACTGTTCAGCCACCAAAGGACTCATTTTTAGAGTGGAAGCTAGTCTTCCTCGATCCGAGGGACTGCCTATGATGATGATGACCCAGATCTGCACACAATACTCCAGTTGAGGCCGAACCAGTGTTTTATGCAGGTTCAACATAATATCCACATTTCTGTACTCTATCCATCTATTCATGAAAAATAGGATCCCGTAAGTCTTTGTAACCACTTTCTCAACGAGCGCTACAACCTTCAGTTATTGGTGCACACATACTCCTGGGTCTCTCTGTTCACGCACCCCTTTACAATTGTACCCTTTAGTTTATATTTCCTCTCCTCTTTCTTCCTACTATAAAATGTATCACTTTTGAACTTTTCTACGTTAAATTTCATCTGCCACATAGACACGCTGGTGGAATGGGTGGACATGTCTTTCTGAAGTCCATCACCATCCTCCTCACTGTTCACTGTACTTCCAAGTTTTGTGTGAGCTGTAGATTTGGAAATTGTGCCCTGTACATAGGTCATTAATATAAATCAAAAAAAGCCGTGGCCCCAATACCGACCCCTGGGGAACAGCACTTCCTCCAGTCTGAAAAACAACCGTTCACCACTACTCTGTGTGTGTCACTTAGCCACTTTCATATCCATGCTGCCACTGTCCCCGTTATTCCATGGGCTTCGATTTTGCTGGTATTGGTAACACACCTGGGATCAGTAAACACAAAACCCAGTCTGTTAATCACTTTCAGCTACTGGACTTAGCATGTGCCCCACAGCATCTCTTCTACCCTCAATATGTGAATAGAGCATCACATCTGTAAACATGGTTTCAGTTTATATCCACTCAGCAAATCTATTTAAGAAAAGCCTGTAGGCCAATGAGACACTGTTAAAGTGCCAGTGTTATGCTGGTTTGATTGGCATTTTGCCTGTAATAGACTCTGTATTTTGGTCTCCGTATTTACGAAAGGATATATCTGCATTGGAGTCTGTTCGGAGAAGGTTCATTAGGTTGATTCTTGAGATAAGGGGATTGACTTATGAAAATAGCTTGAGTAGATTGGGCCTAAACACATTGGAGTGCAGAAGAATGTGAGGTGATTTTATCGAAACATAAGATTAATGAGGGGGCTCGACAAGGTGGATGCAGAGAGGATATTTCCACTCATAGGGGAAACTAAAAGAAGGAGACATAGTCTTAGAATAAGGGACCGCCCAATTAAAACTGAGATGAGGAATTTCTTCTCTGAGGGTTGTAAATCTGTGGAATTCTCTGCCCAGGTGAGCTGTGGAGGCTGGGTCTTTGAATATATTTCAGGCGGAAATATAGACAGATGTTTGAGCGATAAGAGAGTAAAGGGTTATGGGCAGCTGGCAGGGAAGTGGAACTGAGTCCATGATCAGATCAGCCATGATCTTATTGAATGGCGGAGCAGGCCCGAGGGGTCAAATGGCCTACTCCGGCTCCTATTTATTATGTTCTCATGTTGTAACTGAACATTTCTCCCAGTCTAACCTTGTCTGTAATGAAATATGTGTCATTTAATAAGCCTCAAGTCCTTGCTCATGTCTGCTGCAGATTCAAGTGTTGATTCCGGAGATGAGGGGGTTGACTTATGACGATAGGTTGAGTAGGTTGGGCCTATACACATTGGAGTTCAGAAGAATGTGGTGATCTCAGTGTGGCCCTGAAGGATTGTGTCCAGGCTGAATTTCTGTTCCCCGTGTAAGATCCTCCACACAGATTGTCCTTTTTCAGCTCCAGGCCGGTGATGCTAAACCCTCAGGTGTGAAAGACAAAAATCCACAGCAATGTGTTGGAAGCAACACTAATTTATGTGTCTGTATCCCAAATATTAAACTCCAGTCCAGTTACAAGAGTTATTAACATCAGCGTAACAGGATTTATAAACCCCAACTATCAGAATGAACACAATTCAGTCCAGGATGTGATTACCAGCAGCAATTACAACAGAATCCAACCCCTGCAGTCACTTGTGAACTCGCTGGTGTCTCAGCAGGTTGCCTGACAGAGAGAATCCCTTCCCACACTCAGAGCAGGTGAACGGCCTCTCCCCAGTGTGAACTCGCTGGTGTGTCAGCAGGTGGGATGACCGAGTGAATCCCTTCCCACACTCAGAACATTTAAAAGGCCTCTCCCCAGTGTGAAGTCGCTGGTGTTTCAACAGGCTGGATGATGCAGTGAATTCCTTCCCACAGTCAGAACAGGTGAATGGCCTCTCCCCAGTGTGAACTCGCTGATGTATCAGCAGGTTGGATGATGCAGTGAATTCCTTCCCACAGTCAGAGCAGGTGAATGGCCTCTCCCCAGTGTGAACTCGCTGGTGTATCAGCAGGCTGGATGATGCAGCAAATCTCTTCCCAAAGTCGGAGCAGGTGAATGGCCTCTCCCCAGTGTGAACTCGCTGGTGTATCAGCAGGCTGGATGATACAGCGAATCTCTTCCCACACTCGGAGCAGGTGAACGGTCTCTCCCTAGTGTGAACTCGCTGGTGTCTCAGCAGGTCGGATGACTGAATGAATCCCTTCCCACACTCGGAGCAGGTGAACGGCCTCTCCCCAGTGTGAACTCGTCGATGTGTTTCCAGCTGGGACGGGTAGTTGAAACGTTTCCAACAATCCCCACATTCAAATGGTTTCTCCCCAGTGTGACTGCACTTCTGTCTCTCCAGTTTGGACGATTGGCTGAAGCCTTGACCACACACAGAGCACGTGTACCGTTTCTCCCCACTGTGAACGGTGCCTTCTGCTTCCATGGTCAAAAGCTGATGATATTCCAGTCCCGATGTAGCGAGTGACTGTCAGATCTTGAGGTGATGTTTGGTTTGAGCTTCCAATCTACAAATCCTCCCCTTTTAACACCCTGTAAAGTGAATTTCAAACAGGAAAAGTGAGTGAGAGAGAGAACCCACAAAAACACAAAGGCAGGTTGTGAAATGGAGCTTAATGAGTCTGGTCATTTGTGGGGCCGGCACTAGAAAAAAGTGACCATGAAAGCTGCCGGATTGTCGTAAAAACACATCTGGGTCAGTACTGTCCTTCAGGGAAGGGAACCCACCTCCCTCGACAGGCCCACATGGGAAATTGTTGGTCCCACTGGGCCCAGAAGTACAGGGGGTGAAACCCAGCAGCTTCTCCCCCCTCTCCATCCAGCTCAAACTGATGTAACAAACAGACCCACACAGGAGGCCAGTGAGTGACTTCCACATTCAGCACCCACCTGATACAGAGCGGCTGGGAATTGCTGGGCCTGCTGTATAAATGTAAGTTGTAGTTTTCCTGGTGTGGGGGAGGTGCTTCCCCCGGGGGTTGCTGGTGCCGGGCCCGGTGGCTCTGACTTGGGGCCCCGAGAGCCGGACTCTGTGTTGCCCGGGGCCTGAGAGCTGCACTCGGTGTTGCCCGGGGACTGAGAGCCACACTCGGTGTTGCCCGGGGCCTGAGAGCTGCACTCGGTGTTGCCCGGGGACTGAGAGCCACACTCGGTGTTGCCCGGGGCCCGAGAGCCGCACTCGGTGTTGCCCGGGGACTGAGAGCCACACTCGGTGTTGCCCGGGGACTGAGAGCCGCACTCGGTGTTGCCCGGGGACTGAGAGCCACACTCGGTGATGCCCGGGGACTGAGAGCCACACTCGGTGATGCCCGGGGACTGAGAGCCACACTCGCTGTTGCCCAGTGACTGAGAGCCGCACTTGGTGTTGCCCAGGGACTGAGAGCCGCACTCGGTTAAAAATAAGGCAGACAAAAAGCAGGAAACTATAGACCAGTTAGCCTAACATCTGTGGTTGGGAAAATGTTGAAGAGTTGATTCTTAAAGAAGCAATAGCACGACATTTGGAAAAGCATAATTCGGTCAGGCAGAATCAGCATGGATTTATGAAGGGGAAGTTAAGTTTCACAAATTTGCTGAAATTCTTTGAGCATGTAATGAACAGGGTGGATAAAGAGGGTGTGGTGTATTTGGACTCCCAGAAGGCATTTGACAAGGTGCCACATAAAAGGTTACTGCACAAGATAAAAGTTCACGGGGCTAGGGGTAATATATTAGCATGGATAGAGGATTGGCTAACTAACAGAAAACAGAGAGTTGGGGTAAATGGTTCATTCTTGGGTTGGCAATCAGTAACTAGTGGGGTGCCGCAGGGATCAGTGCTGGGACCCCAACTATTTACAATCTATATTAACGACTTGGAAGAAGAGACCGACTTTAACGTAGCCAACTTTGCTGGCAATGCAAAGATGGGAGGAAAAGCAACGTGTGAGGAGGACACAAATAATCTGTAAAAGGACATAGCCAGGCTAAGTGAGTGGGCAAAAATTTGGCAGATGGAGTATAATGTTGGAAAGTGTGAGGTCATGCACTGTGGCAGAAAAAAAATCAAAGAGCAAGTTATTATTTAAATGGAGAGAGATTGCAAAGTGCTGCAATACAGCAGGACCTGGGGGTACTTGTGCATGAAACACAAAAGGATAGTATGCAGGTGCAGCATGTGATCAGGAAGGCCAATGCAATCTTGGCCTTTATTGCAAAGGGCCTGGAGTATAAAAGCAGGGAAATCTTGCTACAGTTATACAAGTTATTGGTGAGGCCACACCTGGAATACTGCGTGCAGTTTTGGTTTCCATATTTATGAAAGGATACACTTGCTTTGCAGGAAGTTGAGAGAAGGTCCACTGGGTTGATTCCGGAGATGAGGGGGTTGACTTATGAGAAAAGGTTGAGGATGTTTGGCCTCTACTCATTGAATTCAGAAGAACTTTTGAGAGGTGATTTATCGAAACGTATAAGGTAATGAGGGGGCTTGACAAGGTGCTAGCAGAGAGAATGTTTTCACTGATGGGGGAGACTAGAAATAAGGGACATAATCTTAGAATAAGGGCCCCACCATTTAAAACTGAGATGAGGAGGAATTTCTTCTCTGAGAGTTGTAAATCTGTGGAATTCGCTGCCTCAGAGACCTGTGGATGCCAGGACATTGAATATATTGAAGACAGAGATAGACAGTGTCTTAACCGATAAGGGAATAAGGGGTTATGGGGAGTGGGCAGGAAAGTGGACCCAAGTCTATGATCAGATCAGCCATGATCGTATTAAATGGTGGAGCAGGCTCGAGGGGCCGTATGGCCTGCTCGTGCTCCTATTTTTTATGTTCTTATTTTCTTATGTAGTCTCATAATGGGAGTGTGGATTTTACTCATATCTGTCCATCTCTGGTATGTGGATGAGGGTTTTACTCTGTATGTTAGTTTCTGATACGAGAGGTGGATTTTATCCTGTACCTGTCAATTTCTGGTAATTGCCTGTGGGTTTCATTCTGTATCAAAAAGGGCCACATTACAACATAATTCTAAAAGGATAAAGAGTGTTGAAAAAAACAAGCCTGAAGGCTCCGAGTCTCAAAGCGAGGAGCATTGGTAATAAGGTGGACAAATTAACTGCACATATAGCTGTTAACGGATATGATGTAATTGGGATTACAGAGATATGGCTCCAGGGTAACCAAGGCTGGGAACATAATATGCAGTGGTATTCAATATTGAAGTAAGAAAAGGAGGTGGGGTAGAATTAATGGTTAAAGAGGAGGTTAATGCAATAGTAAGGAAGGACATTGGCTGGGATAATGTGGAATCTGTATGGGTAGAGCTGCGAAACACCAAAGGGCAGAAAACGTTTGGTGGTCTGTAAACAAACCCAACTAACAGTCGTAGGGAGGTTGGGGATGGCATCAAAAAGGAAATTAGGGACACGTGCAATAAGGGTACAGCAGTTAACATGGTTGACTTTTACCTACACATTGATTGGGCTAACCAAACCGGTAGCAATATTGTGGAGGAGGATTTCCTGGAGTGTATAAGGGATGGTTTTCTAGACCAATATGTCGAGGAACCAACTAGAGAGCAGGCCATCCCAGACTGGGTCTTGTGTAACGAGAGAGGATTAATTAGCAATTAGTCGTGCGTGGCCCCTTGGAGAAGAGTGACCATAATATGGTAGAATTCTTCATTAAGATGGAGAGCGACACAGTTAACTCAGAGACTAGGGTCCTGAACTTGAAGGAAACTTCGATGGTATGAGACGTGATTTGGCTGGGATAAACAGGCGAATAATACTTAAAGGGTTGATGGTGGATAGGCAATGGCAGACATTTAAAGATCACATGGATGAATTAAAACTATTATACATCCCTGTCTGGCGTAAAAATAAAACATGAAATGTGGCTCAACCGTGGCTAACAAGGGAAATTAGGGACAGTGGCATATAAATTGGCCTGAAAAAGCAGCAAACCTGAGGACTGGGAGAAATTTAGAATTCAGCAGAGGAGGACTAAGGGTGTAATTAGGAGGGGGAAAATAGAGTATGAGAGTAAGCTTGCAGGGAACATAAAAATTGACTGCAAAAGCTTCTATAGATAAGTGAAGAGAAAAAGATTAGTGAAATCTAATGTAGGCTCCTTGCAGTCAGAATCAGGTGAATTCATAATGGGGAACAAGTAAATGGCAGACCATTTGAACAAATACTTTGGTTCTGTCTTCACTAAGGAAGACACGAATAACCTCCCGAAAATACTGGAAGACCGAGGGTCCCGCGGGAAAGAGGAACTGAGGGAAATCCTTATTCATCAGGAAATGGTTGGAGGGAAACTGATGGGACTGAAGGCCGATAAATCCCCAGGGCCTGATAGTCTGCATCCCGGAGTAGTTAAAGAAGTGGCCCTAGAAATAGCAGATGCATTGGCGGTCATTTTCCAACATTCTATAGATTCTGGATCAGTACCTATGGATTGGAGGATAGCAAATGTAACCACACTTTTTAAAAAAGGAGGAAGAGAGAAAAGAGGGAATTATAGACCGGTTAGCCTGACATTGGTGGTGGGGATAATGCTGGAATCAATTATTAAAGATGTAATAGCATAGCATTTGGAAAGCAGTGACAGGATCGGTCCAAGTCAGCATGGATTTATGAAAGGGAAATCATGCTTGACAAATCTTCTTGAGTTTTTTGAGGATGTAACTAGTAGAGTGGAAAAGGGAGAACCAGTGGATGTGGTGTATTTGGAATTAAAAAAGGCTTTTGACAACGACCCACACAAGAGATTAGTGTGCAAAATTAAGGTACATAGTATCGGGGTTAATGTATTGATGTGGAGGGAGAACTGGTTGGCAGACAGGAAGCAAAGAGTGGGAATAAACAGTTCCTTTTCAGAATGGCAGGCATTGAATAGTGGGGTGCCGTAAGGTTCAGTGCTGGGATCTCAGCAATTTACAACATCCATTAATTATTTAGATGAGGGAATTTAACGTAATATCAACAAATTTGCAGATGACACTAAGCTGGGTGGCAGTGTGAGCTGTGAGTAGGATGCTCAGAGGCTGCAGGGTGACTTGGACAGGTTAGGTGAATGGGCAATTGCATGGCAGATGCAGTGTAATATGGATAAATGTGAGGTTATTTTCTTTGGGGGCAAAAACAGGAAGGCAGATTATCTGAATGGTGGCAGATTAGTAAAATGGGAGGTGCAAAGAGACCTGGGTGTCATGGTGCATCAGTCACTGAAGGTAGGCATGCAGGAACAGCAGGCAGTAAAGAAAGCAACTGGCATGCTGGCCTTCATAGCGACGGGATTTGAGTATAGGAGCAGGGAAGTATTACTGCAATTGTACAGGGCCTTGGTGAGACCACACCTTGAGTATTGTGTGCAGTTTTGGTCTCTTAATCTGAGCAAGGACGTGCTTGCTGTTGAGGGAGTGCAGCGAAGGTTCACCAGACTAATTCCTGGGATGGCAGGACTGACATATGAAGAAAGACTGGCTCGGCTAGGCTTATACTCACTGGAATTTAGAAGAATGAGAGGGGATCTCATACCAACATATAAAATTATGACGGGACTGGACAGGTTAAAGGCAGGAAGAATGTTCCTGATGTTGGGGAAGTCCAGAATCAGGGGTCACAGTCTATGGATAAGGGGTAAGCCTTATCGGACTGAAATGAGGAGAAACTTTTTCACCCAGAGAGTGGTAAACCTGCGAAATTCTCTACCACAGAAAGTTGTGGAGTCCAGTTTGTTGGATTTATTCAAGAGGGAGTTAGATGTGGCCCTTACGGCTAAGGGGATCAGGGGGTATAGAGAGAAAGCGGGAATGAGGTACTGAAGTTGCATGATGAGCCATGATCATATAGAATGGTGGTGCAGGTTCGAAGGGCCGAATGGCCTGCTCCTGCACCTATTTTCAATGTTTCAATGTATCTTTCCATTCTTGGTGACTGAGTGTGTATTTTGTGCTGTATCTGTCCATCTCTGTTATGTGAATGTGAGCTCTTCCCCATACCCGTCATTCTCCAGTATGTTAGTATTGTTTTACTGTGTACCCCCAATTCCTGATAGAGTATTCGTTTTACTTTCTAACCGTCACTTTGTGTTATGGAGGTGAGTGTTTATGCTGAATCTGTCGGTCTCTGGTAAATGAGTCTGAGTTTCACTCTGTATCTATCTGTCTCTGCTGTGTGAGTGTGGGCCTTTCTCTGTATCTCTCCATTTCTGCAATGGGAGTCTGGGTTTTATTTTGTACCCATCAAGTTCTGACATGTGATTATGGGCCTTACTCTACACCTGCCAGTTTCTGCTTAATTGTGAGTGGGCTTTCCTTTGTACCTGTCAGTTTCTGGAATGAAAGAGAGGTCTTTACCCTGTACCTGTCAATTACTGGTTCGTGAGTCTGGGCATGTCACTGTATGTCAATTTATGTTATGGGAACAGGATTGTAATAAGTCAGCCTCTGATGTGTGAGTGTGGGTTTTATACTGTATTTCTCAGTCTCTCATATGCAAATGTGTGTATTTTTCTGTAACTGTCAGGTTTTGTTGTGTGTTCAGGTTTAATCTGTGCCTCTCAGTTTCTGCTATGTTAGACTGTACCTATTTGTTCCTGCTTCCTGATTGTATGTTTTAGACTGTACCTGTTAGTTGCTGCTATGTGTGTATGGAATTTACTCTCTATCTGCTTGTCTCTGGTATGTGAACATGAGAATCAATTTTACTTTTAACCTGTATTTCTCTGATATGTGAGTGAAGATTTTGCCTTCTACCTGTCATTTTTCTGATGTGTGTGTGTGTGGGTTTTACTCTGCCCCTATCAGTTTCTGCGATGCAAGTAAAAATTTTACTTACTGCATTTCAGTTTTCCGACATGTGCTCATGGGATTTACACTTTACCTCTCACTCTCTGGTATGCAAGTGGGGATTTTATTCTGTTACTGTCACTTTCATATATGTGGGTGTGTGTTGTATACTGTATCTGTCAGTCTATGGTACGGGAATGTGGGTTTTATTCTGCACCTGTCATCTTCTGGTATGTTCAGGGGTTTAAATACTGAATCTGTCAGATTCTGAAACGTGAATATGGCTTTGGGTCTGTATTAATCAGCTTCTGATATGCGAGTGTGGTTTATACATTCTATTGGACATTTTTTCTGATATATGATTGTATTTTATTCTCTACCTGCCAGTTTCTGGCAAGTGAGTGTGGGTGTTTAATGTACCTTTCAGTGTGATCTGTTTCAATGGTGAAACAGCATGTGATTATACTGCTCCATGTGGCTGTAAGATTCACAATGTAACTCTGCCACTTCGAATCACTGTGGGACAGACAGCTTCTGCTGCCTGTGACAATAGGATTGAGGCCAGTTCCGTGTCTCTGCGCTCTGTGAGTGATAATCGACTTACTGTGTGTGAGAAGGAGCTGCCTGCACTGTTCCTTGTGTTCCGGGTGGAGG
This sequence comes from Pristiophorus japonicus, assembly GCF_044704955.1. Lineage (NCBI taxonomy): Eukaryota > Metazoa > Chordata > Chondrichthyes > Pristiophoridae > Pristiophorus > Pristiophorus japonicus. The sequence continues at coordinate 2,316,205 of NW_027254426.1, forward strand.
AAAGCTCACATTTGTTCTGGCTGAAGAATTTTGCTCTGAGAATAATAATACGAGAACATTATTAGTTCTAAGATATGGATGCAGGGGAGAATATGAGGGAGCGACAATGTATCTCTTGATCATCAGCAACATGGTTCTGGAGAACTCAGCTCACCAAAGCTATATAAACGGTCTTTAAAATATCTTCTCCCACACTCCTCTCCTGGTGCCTGCAATAGATGCACTTAGTGAGATTGCCCACACCCTCACTGTCAGGCTGTGTTTCCACTGCTCACTGCCCAAGAACAACAGACACGGTGAGATTCGAACTAAATCAGGAACATTCACTGCTGATTTGGGGAAAGAAAGCAGCAATGATTTGAAAGAGCGAGGTGGTTTACTTCCTCTGTTACCTGACACTGTCCACACACAGCCCGAGAATGGCCTCTCCCTTCCCCCACTCACATCATGTTCCAGAACGAGTTCCTGCTCCACTCTGCCTCTTACACACAGCCCCCGAGGGAACTAAACCAGGAACGTTCACTCCTGGTTTGGAGAGAGAAAGCAGCAGATTGTAAACAGCAGATTCTGCCCATTCTGTCTCCCTTACCCTGGACACACGCTATCCACACACAGCCCGAGAATGGCCTCTGCCTTCCCCCACTCACACCACACACTGACACTGATTCTTGGTCCACACTGCCTCTTACACACAGCCCCCGACTCCCCCTGAACTCCCCCCAGACTCAATGCCGATCTATGAGCCCATCTGCGGACACGCTCCCAATGCGCTGTGCTGCTGTAAGGAGGCTGCTGCTCGCTGCCTTACCCCGGGGCCGCGGTGTCTCCATTCCTGGCTGTTTTAAACCATCTTCTTCCGCTCACTGAGTGAATGGCAATCACGGGCAGGGCTGGGGGAGGGGAGCGCACATGCGCTCTTCTGCTCACTGGGAATCGACACCGGGGGTGGGGCTGAACCGCGCATGTGCAGCTCTCTGCAATAATTCAATCTCTAAAAATTAAAGTGCACTTTGCCCAATTTACTTTTATCAGAATCTGAGCAAAGGAACTGGGCCTGGGGGGAAAGGACAGAGAATGATTAAAGCTGCAAGCCTTGTCCCTTGGAGATGATCAATTTGGGATCATTCCGTACAGGATGTTTCTCTCCATGAGCCCGCGTTCACAAAGAAATCCTGCAGCAACATCGGAGGGACGAGGGACTGGGAGTGTTTGCTGGGAACGTGCAGGAGTTAATATCTGACAGAAACAGTCAGAGATCAGTTTAATAAGAGTAAAACACTCGGTCACTGAGAGTAATACCAAAGTGGATAATCAAGGGGCTATAGTGAGGGAAAAACTTAATTCAATAACTATTCATAATGAAGTAGTACTCAGTAAAATAATGGGACTAAAGGCAGACAAGTCACCTTGCCCTGATGGTTCACATCGTAGGGTCTTAAGAGAAGTGGCTGCAGAGATAGTGGACACATGAGTTGTAATCTACCAAAATTCCCTGGATTCTGGGGCAGTTCCAACAGATTGGAAAACTGCAAATGTAACGGCTCTCTCTAAAAAAGGAGGCAGACAAAAAGCAGGAAACTATAGACCAGTTGGCCTAACATCTGTCATTGGGAAAATGCTGGAGTCCATTATTAAGGAAGCAGTAGCGGGACATTTTGAAAAGCTTGATTCAATCAAGCAGAGTCAGTATGGCTTTATGAAAGGGAAATCATGTTTGACAAATTTGCTGGGTAAGGGGGAACCAGTGGATTTGGTGTATTTGGATTTCCAAGAGGCATTTGATAAAATGCCACATAAGAGGTTACTGCACAAGATAAAAGCTCACTGGGTTGGGGGCAGTATATTAGCATAGATAGAGGATTGGTTAACTAACAGAAAACAGAGAGTCGGGATAAATAGGTCTTTTTCCAGTTGGCAAATGGTAACCAGTGGGGTGCCGCTGGTATCGGTGCTGGCTCCTCAACTATTTACATCTATATTATTGACTTGGAAGAAGGGACCGAGTGTAATGTAGCCAAGTTTGCTATTGATACAAAGATGGGTGGGAAAGCAAATTGAGGACACAAAAAATCTGCAAAGGGATATAGACAGGCTAAATGGGTGGGCAAAAATTTGTCAGATGGAGTATAATATGAGAAAATGTGAGGTTATCCACGTTGGCAGAAATAACAGAAAAGCAAATTATAATTTAAATGGAGAAAAATTGCAAAGTGCTACAGGACAGAGAGACCTGAGGGTGTATGTGCATAAAACACAAAAATTCAGTCTGCAGGTTCAGGAAGTAGTCAGGAAGGTAAATGTAATGTTGGCCTTTATTGTAAGGGGGATAGAATAAAAAGCAGAGAAGTGCTGCTCCAAGTGTACAGGGTATTGGTGGGACCACACCTGGAATACTGTGTGTTTAAGTAGAGAAGTCCTGCTCCAAGTATACAGGGTGTTGGTGAAACCACACCTGGAATACTGTGTGTTTAAGCAGAGAAGTCCTGCTCCAAGTGTACAGGGTGTTGGTGGGACCACACCTGGAATACTGTGTGTTTAAGCAGAGAAGTCCTGCTCCAAGTGTACAGGGTATTGGTGGGACCACACCTGGAACACTGTGTGTTTAAGCAGAGAAGTCCTGCTCCAAGTGTACAGGGTATTGGTGGGACCACACCTGGAACACTGTGTGTTTAAGGAAGGATATACTTACACTGGAGGCTGTTCAGAGGTTGATTCCGGCGAGGAGGGGGTTCTCTGATGAGGACAGGTTGAGAAGGTTGGGACGATACACATTGGAGATCAGAACAATGAGAGAAATCCGAGGTGTGAGAATAAAATAACTCAGCTATTACTTTACCAAAATGGCCGCGCATGCGCTTTGCTGCTCACTGAAACAAGATGACGGAGGACTGACCATGCCTTCCTGTACAAAGATGGCCGCCGTTATGCGGCCTGGGACCGGGAGAAAGCCTGGAGGCTGCAGCCGCCGATATTCCGGGTATTATTCCGGGTATTATTCCGGGCTTCCGGCGGGCACCAGTTGTTTATGAAGCATCCCCGGCTACCCGCTGGTCCTTTACTCACCTCCACCCCGCTGAGTCTGAGCTGTTTTGCGGAACAGATATTCACCATGTCACGCCGCCATTGCACTCACCGCGCATGCTCCAAATACAGCCAGGTCTCGCGCCTGCGCACTGGGTCTCTGGGGTCGGCACATCCTCCGTCGCGGGGAATGCCGCGTAAATACCCAAGACCACGTGAGAGACTGGGACAGGATATCCTGGGCCCCCATTGGGCACTGAACATGTTCATTCTGGCCCTCAGTCATTGTTCCTGCTGCTCTGTATAACCCTGTCCCTGAGCTGGACAGTAATGTTCTGTCTCAATACTGAATAAATCAGCTTGTTTCAAACACCGGGTGTCCAATATTTCATTTCTCCATAAAAAGAGACTAATTAATGTTCCCTTCCCTTCCATTTTAGGCCTTTTCTTACTCTAGATTGTTTCACTTCTCACGTAATTCATCTTTTCCCACATCAAATCCCAAACTTGTTTCATTTGAGTATCCGGCTTGTGGTTGTCTCAGACTGAACCGGCGTGTCTCACTTTACACTCATTTGACGTTCCTTTCAACCAACCCTTGAAAGAACTATCTTGCGTAAGATTGTAAATCAGTTATTTTCTGTATTTAACGATTTTTGAATGTGGTTAATAGATCTCCACACATACTGCATGTGATCAACTTTGAAATGTTCTGACTTTTGAAATTGCCTTTGCTAATATTGATGGGTTAGTTGATTACAATTACTTGTTACTAACATACCTTGCAATATTTCTTGCATCAAAATAATTGTTTAAATATTTCCTTTATCAGGTCTTCAGCTTCCCCACTGATCTCTGTTTCTTCTTGTGGGGTAATCGAGAACTAGGTGGCAAAGTCTGAGCGTAAGGGGGCGCCTATTTAAAATGCAAACGAAGAGGAATTTCTTCTCTCAGAGGGTCGTGAATCTTTGAAATGATCTACCCCAAAGAACAGTGGAGTCTGGGTCACTGAAAATATTTTAGTTGCAGATAGAGTGATTTTTGAAAGATAGTGGAACAAGGTTTATGGGGAGAGGGCAGGGGAATGGAATTGAGGCCAAGATCAGATCAGCCAAGATCTTATTGAATGGCGGGGTGGGCTGAAGGGGCCAGATGGCTACTGCTGCCCCTATTTCTTATGATCTTAGCCTTGGTTAAGGGCTGGGTTTAGATGTAGGTTTAGTGGTTGTGGTTTGTGGTTATTTGTTAGGATTGGGATTAGTGATTCAGGTAGTCAATAGGATATTCGGCTTAGGATATAATGATTAACTTAGAAAGCACTATTGGCAATGTAAGTGTTACTGGACATGCTCTTTTCCATTTCATGTTTTTAACCTCACAGAGCCGAGTCACAAAACAGCCTCACAATGTGTTCATTCAAGGAACCTTCTTTCCAGCGCAAGCCTGGTTTCCTCGCTTCTTTCTGTCAACAACACATCGTAATCTCTACATTTCTCATGGAAAAATAAATTAGTGACATTAGATTTGTGAATTTTGGAACAATAACAGATAGATACAATTGTTGCACTGGTTACATCTAATCATCAACCTGCCTAAAAAGGACTTCTGACGATAAGCTGTCAGCAGGCCCCACCAGTCACCGTCTGATTCCTCCATCGACTCTTCATTCATTATCCACCTCTCCCACTAGAGCTGCTTTCACTGGCATGACCATTCTCCATACTGAGGCTCTCACATTACCAAGCAGAGCATAATCACCGGCACGGACTGGTTAGTCTGAATGGCTCATTTCTGTGTCATTCTGTAATTTTGTAGTCTCATTTAGTGGTCCCTCGATTTGATGATTCATTGTAACTGTTCCCTGGATTTGGTGCCTCAATGTAAGGGGTCCACGGATTTGATGTCTCAGTGTAAGTGGTCCCTGGATTTGATGCCCCAGTACAAGTGGTCCCCTGATTTGGAGTCACAATGCAAGTGGTTCCTCGATTTAGTGTTTTAATGTAAGTGGTCCCTGGATGTTGTCATGTATTCAACTATCATTGCAATACATTTATAAGCTGACCTAAGTTGTACACCTTGAGAACATTGACCATAAAGGGGTGAACATGTGGCAGACACTCCTAACCTGGACTTTCAGGTATAAAAGTGGAAACTCCACCCACCTTCATCGCTTGAGGTCTTGGTAATAAAGGGAACTGTTCACAGAGTGACATTCTCTAAAGTATGGGCCTCGTATCCATTTATACTGTATAGTAAGGACATATCATTGGCGACGAGAAACTGGGATTTAAACCACGTGAGCATAGCCACGGGTAGCACAGAAGAGAGGTACTGTGTTGGCGATGATTGGAACGATTTTGAATGACTACAGCAAAGTTTTGTCACTAAGGAATGGTTGGGACAAGATTCGGCCGACGAACGCAGAGCTCATCTCCTGACGGTTAGTGGATCCAGAACGTACTCCCTGATGAAGGCCCTTCGAGCACTAGAGAAGCTGGGGACAAGACGTTCGAAGAGCTCAGTAGGTTGATCGGGGAACACATTAAACCTGCAAGCAGCATGCACATAGCGAGACACCAGTTTTACATGCACTGGCGGTGAGAAGGGAAAAGCGTTCCTGACTTCATGGCAGATCTCGGGTGACTGGCGAGTGTATGTAAGTTCACAGATACAGGCAGAGCGGAGATGATGCGAGACTTTTTTATTGAGGGCATCGGGCATGCTGGAGTTTTCAGGAAACTGATTGAGACCAAAGACTTGACCTTGGAAGCGGAGGCTCTGATAGCCCAGCCATTTATCTCAGGGGAGGAAGAGACCAGAATGATGTATGACAAAAATCTTGGCTCAAATGCGGCAAACGACCAGGGAGTCAACATTGTTAACGCGGCACACAGTTCTCCAGGCAGACATTGGCAATCGGACATGCCCCAGCGTGCAGTCGAACCCAAAAAGGGAATTCACCAGAGACAATGGCTAGCTGAACGGTGATTCATACGATTGCAATGGACAATGCGGCCAGTAATGGGGCCATCAACACCTGTTAATGGTACACTTAAGGAGAGTTACAGAGACAGTCAGAGACGATCGACTGGTAATGGACCTTTTGTTTCAAAAAACGGGTCCTCCAGCTCATGCTGGAGGTGTGGAGCCAAACACCCAGCCAGAGCCCGCAGGTATCAGCAATATACCTGCAGAAACTGCAACGTCAGCGGTCATTTGGTGCGTATGTGCAGGAAGCCTGAAGCCAGGTTAATGTACGAGGAGGACGGGCCCGATGTAAGCTCCACGAGGCCAAATAAATACTGGGGAAAATCACTGGAAGCTGAAGTTCAGCGAGTTCATGTGGAGCACATATACAGTTAATTTACCAAGACGCCACCGATAATGATGAAAGTGCTCCTCAATTGCATCCCAGTATTAATGGAGCTAGACACGGCGGCCAGCCAGTCCTTGATGAGTATCAACCAGTTTGAAAGATTGTGGGTGTCCAAGGCCAGGAGGCCAAAATTATTGCCGATTGATGCACAGCTTCGGAGATCATTAGGAGAACAGGTTGCCACTCTGGATTGTCCTGAGGGACGGTCCCACACTACTGGGGAGGAGTTGGCTTGCTGTCATGAACTGGAAATAGGACGATGTCAATGCATTTCTTCTATGGAGCGAGTATCATGCTCACAGGTCCTGGACAAATTCGACTCATTATTTCAACCCGGCATCGGCACTTTCATAGGGGCTAAGGGAGTGACTCACATAAACCCGGACGCCAGGCCAGTACCCCACAAGGCCAGAGCGGTGCCGTACATGATGTGGGAAAAAATAGAATGCAAATTAGACCGCCTGCTGAGGGAAGGCATCATCTTGCCAGTTGAATTCAATGACTGGGCGAGCCCGATTGTGCCGGTGCTCAAGGCGGATGAGTCGATCAGGATATTTGGCGCTTACAAGGCCACCATCAATCGGGTGTCACTCCAAGACCAGTACCCGCTACAAAGAGCAGAGGACCGCTTTGCGACACTATCCGCTGGAAAAACATTTTCAAAATTGGACCTGACCTCATCTCACATGACCCGGGAGGTGGCGAGTGAGTCGAAAAGGCTGACCACCATCACGACACACAAGGGGTTGTTTGAGTATAACAGATGTCCGTTCGGGATTCGTTCAGCCACCGTGATCTTTCAGCAAAATATGGAAAGCCTCCTCAAATCGATTCCAAGGACGATGGTTTTTCAGGACGACATCCTCATCACGGGTCGCGATGCTGAAGAACACCTCCAGGACCTGGATGAGGTGCTACTCAGACTGGACCGGGTAGGGCTGTGACTGAAAAAGGCAAAGTGCGTATTCTTAGCTCCAGAGGTAGAATGCCTGGGGAGGAGGGTAGCAGCAAATGGGATCAGACCTACTGTGTCCAAAACGGAAGCGATCCGGAGAGTACCCATACACCGTAACACGACGGATCTGCATTCATTTCTGGGGCTCCTGAAATATTTTGGGAATTTTCTTTCCAAATTGAGCATGCTGATAGAGCCGCTACACGTGCTCCCACGCAAAGGTCGCGATTGGGTCTGGGGCAACAGCCAGGAAAGTCGCTTTTGATAGAGCACACTACTTGTTATGCTCCAACAAACTGTTAACATTACATGGCCCATGCTCGACCTGCTTCTCTCTGGAAAGAGAGAAGATTGCCTGGAAGTATCCCAGACTGAGGAAATTCAGAATCACGGTCACCTTCACAGCTAGTAGCAGCGCTGTCCTTGTCATGGAGTGAGGCTGCAGGTTTGGTTACAAGAGTTGGCAGAGTTCTGTGAACACCTCCGTTGTAAAGAGCAGACACCTCCCACACTGCTTCTGGCTCAGGCTGACGTAAAAGAATTGCTCTTGGAAGGCCCTAGTTTGGCAGGAAATTTGAGCTGGAGACAGATCATAAATCCCTAACATCCCTTTTGGCCTCAACAAGGCCATAAATGCGAATGTGTCGGCCCGCATACAGAGGTGGGCACTTACGTTAGCTGCCTATGACTACACAATTCAGCATAGACAGTGCACTGAACACTGTGCCGACGCACTCAGCAGGCTCCCAGTTGCCACCACTGAGGGGACAACTGAGCATGATGCTGAGATGGTCATAGCTGTTGAAGCTTTCGAAAGCGAAGTTTCACCTGTGACAGCCCGTCAGATTAAAGTCTGGCCAAATAAAGACCCGCTACTGTCTTTTTAGTTAAGAAATTTGTCCTGAATGGGGACTGGGCAGCCACGTACAGGACATGCCCTGAGAAATTTAAACCGTTTCATAGGCACAAGGATGAACTCTGGATTCAGGCCGCTTGCCTACTATGGGGAAACCGAGTAGTCATGTCCCAGAGGGGCAGAGAGGTGTTTATCAGAGAACTACACAATGAACACCCGGGCATTATCATGATGAAGGCAATTGTCAGGTCACACATTTGGTGGACAGGAATAGATGCAGACGTGGAACTTTGTGTTCGCAGTTGCAACACGTGTGCTCAGCTGGTCAACGCACCTAGGGAAGCCGCCCTTAGCCCCTGGTCCTGGCCCGCCGAGCCATGGTCACGCATCCATGTGGACTACGCAGGTCCTTTCATGGGAAAACTGCTTTTTAGTTGTAGTAGACGCCTACTGCAAATGGATTGAGTGTGCCATTTTAAATTCAAGCACATCCTCTGCCACGGTAGAAATTCTACGGGCAATGTTCGCCGCCCATGGTCTACCGGATGTCATGGTCAGCTACAATGGCCCGGGCTTCACAAGCATTGATTTCCAAGACTTCATGGCAGGCAATGGAATCAACCATGTCAGAATGGCACCGTTCAAGCCGGCCTCAAATGGCCAGGCGGAACGAGCAGTGAGGATAATCAAACAGGTAATGCTCAGAATCCAAGGGGGTTCCCTTCAAAGGTGCTTTATCACGCCTGCTGTAGGCCAATAGATCCCGACCACACTCGCTCACAGGGGTTCCACCCGCAGAGCTGCGAATGAAAAGGACTCTCAAAACCACGTTATCCCTATACACCCTGCTATGAAAGAAATTGTTGAGAGCAGGCGTCAGTCACAATGTAACTACCATGACAGGAATGCGAGGGCGCAATTATTGATGTCAATACACTCTTTTTGTCCTTAATTACGCTGCAGGGCCCAAATGGCTTGCAGGCACTGTGATTGCCAAAGAGGGAAATTGGGGTTTTGGTAATTAAACTTACCAATGGACAAATCTGCCGCAAACACGTGGATCAAACTAGAAGGAGGTTCAGCAACTCCATAGAAGAAGCAGAGGAAGAACACGATGGAGAGTTTACTCCACCACAGGTGACTGAACACCGGAATCAAGTGGAGGAGAGCCCAGTCACTGTGGGCAGTCCAGACAGGCCTGAGGCACCGCAAACAGCAGGCACTCAGGCCAGCGCCCAGCAACCGGAACCCCAACTCAGGCGCTCTACAAGGGAGCGTAAACCACCAGAGAGACTTAACCTGTGATCCCAATAAGACTTTGCGGGGGAGGTGATGTCATGTATTCAACTATCATTGTTACACATGTATAAACTGACCGAAGTTGTACACCTTGAGAACATTGACCAACATGGGGAGAACTTGTGTGAGACACTCCTAACCTGGACTTTCAAGTATAAAAGGGGAAGCTCCACCCACCTTCATCACTTGAGATATTGGTAATAAAGGTAACTCGTCACAGAGTGACCTTCTCTCAAGTATGGGCCTCGTGTGCATTTATACGGTATAGTAAGGACATATCAGATTTGGTGTCACAATGTAAGTGGTCCCTGGATTTGGTGTCACAATGTAAGTGGTCCCTGGTTTTGCTGTCACAATATAAGGGAATCCTGGATTTGTTGTCAACAGCACCTCATCATTGGGACTGTGGACAACCCCGCAGACCAGCAACGCATTCAGCACAGAATGATCCCACTAAAATCTATTCCCAATTAACACTACCCACATTAATTCACCAGAAACAGCCCAGTGCCTGCAAGGAACTGCAGCCCCATGTCTAACTTCAGTGGAACACACAATACAAAACAATTTAAAGGAAAAATAAACACATCATAGTTCAACAAAGGCAATTAATGGGTAGTAAATACCCCTCACTCATACCCCTCCTTCACCTCTACTCTCCAACTTCCCCTCCCCAACTACTCTTTCGCCCCTACTCTCCAAACCCCTCACCCCAACTCCTCTATCACCACATTTCTGTCAAACCCTCAGCCGAACTCCTCTTTCACCCTTCTCTCCAAACCCCTCCCCCAACTCCTCTTTTCCCCCGACAATTTCATTTTCCACATCACTTACACAAGTAATCCACACTGGAAGTAAATCTAGGAGCTTCTATGTAATGGTAAGGTGATCACTGGACAATAAAGTGCAGAGACTGGTGGGTGGCTGCTCATTACCCTCGGTGAGATTTAATCCCCTTACCACTGAATACTGCGGACAGACGGTCACCTTGGTAACGGAATCGTCATTGTGACATCACTTTCTAAACAAGGGCACACAGGACAATGGGTCATCAATAAATGGTAAAGGGATTAAACACTCTGCAATTACATCATTAATAATAGGAAATAAATGCTGAAAAATAACTGGCGAAGATAATAGCTTATCTCTGTGGAATTCCCGAGCAAACAATAAGAGTGATGTGTTTAGTTTACACACACACACACTTACACATATATATGTAGCAAAGACTTTGTGTGCACACTTTTCATTTGTTGTGCTTAAGCTGATCCAATATGTTTTATTAGGTCTTGCTGCGTCAGAATATAAAGATACCGCACGCTATTGCTCCTCCTGCTGCCTGGAGGAATGGACCAGATATTTAAAGGGACAGGGACTCCATTTTATCTACCTAATTATACTTAAAAGAACAGTCCAGTTTATCTCGCAATGTCGGAGAACTTGACAAGCCGAGTTCCCATTAACAGTCGCTCCCTTCTGTAATGTGCCGTGATTGTAAAGCTATTTATTTTCAGTGACTTGAGCCTTTCTATAATGTTTCAGTTGTTTTTGATGATCCATTTTTTTGCTTTTATATTTGAAAGGATTTCAGAATTGTGCATTGCGACGAAGGTTTTGTTTAAAGGTGGATTTAAGTTTGTTTGAAAATATTCTTTCTAACCCTCCCCCAACCCCACAAATTTTAGAAGACTCTGCAATAATGACTGGGAAGGTCCCAAGTTGGATCCTTGGTCTGGGCTGTAAGTTGTTCTCTGAGTCAAAGCAGCAGTTCAGGGGTTCTAATTGTCCTCACTACCACTGGGCTAAATATATGTAAAAATTATCCAGTGCCCTTGCTTCTGATACCGATCCAGTGACATCAACAGGGACGTGTGTGGATGTAACTTGAGGGAAGGATTGAACTCGGCTCTGATGCCGATCACAGTGTAAATTTCTATCCTGTACTTAAAGTATCAACTTTTGTAACCTCCATTCGCAAGGTATGAGAAGGGGAGGATCTGCAGCTTGGAATCTCAAATCAACCATCACGTCAAGATTTGAGGGAATCATCGGATTCATCAGGATCACCTTATCATCAGCCTTTGGAAAAACACCAATCACAGCGGGGAGAAACAGGCCATATGTTCTGTGTGTGGATGCACCATCAACCAATCGTCTAGCCTGTGATACTCGTGTGCCCAGCTGACTCAACACTGTAAATGTGGGGACAGTGGGAATAGATGGAGATGCGCGTCGGGTGAAAACACATCAGGGAGAGGCCGTTTACCAGCTGAGAGTGGAAAGAGATGCAGTCGCTTATATCAACAACTGCTGTAGGCACATGCTAAGTACTGTCACTGAAAGTGATTAACAGACTGAATTTTGTGTTCAGTGATCCCGGGCGTGTTAGCTATCCCTAACCTGGACACCAAGGCAAAGAGAGGCACTCTGGAAGGTGTGTGGAACTGGGAATTGTCCCTGAGAGTAACCAAAGGCATGAGAATGGAAACAATCGAGAGTTAGAAAGGAGAAAAGGCCTCAAATGAAGCAGTCGGTAACACAATATCAATAGTCGCCTCTTATCACAGAGATATCAAATATTGACACATTGTGTAATTTTACATATCATTATATTAAACTCCAGCCCAGTTTTCAGAATGATTACCATCAGCAGAAACAAATCCCAACTGAGAGAACAAACATGATTCAGTCATACTATGATTAACAGCAGTAATAACAGTAGAACCAAACTCCTGCAGTTATTTGTGAACTCGCAATTCAGATAACTGAATGAATCTTTTCCCACACTTCCCCAGTGTGAAATCGCTGGTGTTTCAGCAGATGATGGAGTGAAACCCTACCCACACACGGAGCAGGTGAACGGCCTCTTCCCGGTGTGACTGTGACAATGAATTTATAGATCACACTGGGAGGTGAATCCCTCCCCACAGTCTCCACATTCCCACGGTTTCTCCATGGTGTGGGTGTCCTTGTGTCTCTCCAGTTTGGACGATCAGTTGAAGATTTCTCCACACAACACCACGACACGTGTAGCTTCTCTCCGCTGTGAATGGTGCGAAGTTTTCTCAGGCTGTGTAACTGGTTGAAGCTCTTTCTTGTGCACTGGAGCAATCTCACGCAGATGTTTGTGTGTCGTGGTGCTTTCCCAGATGTTTGAAATATTGTCCCACAGAGAGAACAGACAAACATTCCTGCTTCAACATTCAAAGGCCGAGGATGTTGATCATTTCCACCTTACATGGTTGGGTTCAGACCTGCACCAGCTGTGTGCAAAGTGAGAATAAAATCAATGAGATGCTGATTTTCTCTGCTGGCCACTGGGTCTTTTCTGCTGGCCCAATAGGGTGAGACTGTGTTGCCCGATAGGCTGAGCCTGGGCTGGCCCAATAGGATGAGCCTGTGCAGCCCGATAGTGTGAACCTGTGCTGGCCCGATAGCGTAAAACTGTGCTGGGCCGATCGGGTGAGACTGTGCTGCCCGATAGTGTAAAACTGTGCTGGGCCGATCGAGTGAGACTGTGCCGGCCCGATAGGGTGAGCCTGGGCTGGGCCAATAGGATGAGACTGTGCTGGCCCGATAGAGTGAGACTGTGCTGGCCCGATAGTGTGAGACTGTGCTGGCCCGGTAGGGTGTTACTGTGCTGGCCCAATAGAGTTAGACTGTGCCGGCCCAAAAGTGTGAGCCTGTGCTGGCCCGATAGTGCGAGCCTGGATTGGCTCGATAGGGTGAGGCCGGGTTAGCCCAATAGGGTGAGCCTGTGCTGGCCGATAGTGTGAACCTGTGCTGGCCCGATAGGGTGAGACTGTGATAGCCCAATGGGATGAGCCTGTGCTGGCCCAATATTGTGAGATTGTGCAGGCCCGATAGTGTGAATCTGTGCTGGCCCGATAGTGCGAGCCTGGATTGGCTCGATAGGGTGAGGCCGGGTTAGCCCAATAGGGTGAGCCTGTGCTGGCTCAATGGGGTGAGCCTGGGCTGGCCTGAGAGGCTGAGGCCGGGGTGTCCCAATAGGGTGTATCAGTGCTGGCCCAATAGGGTGCGATGTCTTCTGTATAGCGTCCACATCTCTGAGCCATACAGAGGGGGTGTATTACACAGTCCTGTAGACCATGTGCTTGCTGAAAGCTTTCAACTCAAATTGCTGGCGAAATACCATGAACGATGTCTTCACAAGATCCTGCAAATCCCCTGGGAGGACAGATGCACCAACCTTAGCGTCCTTGACCAGGCCAATATCCCCAGTATTGAAGCATCGACCACACTCGACCAGTTCCGCTGGGCAGGCCGCATTGTTCACAAGCCTGACAGAAGAATCCCAAAGCAAATGCACTAGTCGGAACTCGTACATGGCATGCGTTCCTAAGGTGGGCAGAGGAAGCGTTTCAAGGACACCCTCAAAGCCGTCTGATAAAGTGCAACATCCCCATCGGCACCTGGGAGTTCCTGGCCGAAGACTACCCGATGTGGAGGAAGTGCATCCGGGAGGGCATTGAGCACCTCGAGTCTCATCGCTGAGAGCATGCAGAAATATAGCACAGGCAGGGGGAGGAGCGTGCAGCAAACCAGTCCCACACACCCTTTCCTTCAACCACCGTCCATCCCTACTGGGACAGAGACTGTAATTCCCGTATTGGACTGTTCAGTCACCTGAGAACTCACTTTTAGAGTTGGATCAAGACCTCCTCGATTTCGAGCGACTGCCTATGCTGATGATGAATAGGGTGAGCTTTGGATGGCCCAATAGGGTGAGCATGGGATGGCCCAATAGGGTGAGCCAGGGTTGGACCAATAGAATGAGCCCAGGCCCAGGGTCACCAGACAACAATCAGCACAGCAAGGCTCTCTTTCTGGGGTCACTGACCTGGGCACAAACATGTGACAAATCAAACTGACATACACCCTGAAGCCCCGCCCACACGTTGTCCCTGCACAAAGGAATACACAAGCGCCGTGAGACCCGCCCTTACCAAGATGGCGGCCGCTGAGCCCGCTCCCCGCCCGGGAAACAGTTACCACCAAGAAAGTAATCAAGAAAACATCACCGAAGGGCTGCAAGGAGCGCAGAAGGGGGAGGAAGGAGAGTTACTCCATCTACATCTACAAAGTTCACCCCGACACTGGCATCTCCTCCAACGCCATTGACATCATGAACTCGGTTGTGAACGATATTTTGGAGCGCATCGCGGGTGAGGCTTCCCGCCTCGCCCATTACAACAAGCGCCGCACCATCAGCTCCCGGGAGATCCAGACCGCCGTGCGCCTGCTGCTGCCCGGGGAGCTGGCCAAGCACGCCGTGTCGGAAGGGACAAAGGCGGTGACCAAGTCCACCAGCTCGAAGTAAAACTGCGCGCTGTCCTGAGAGATCAAACCCAAACACATCTGCTCTTTTAAGAGCCACCCACAATTTATCTGAAAGAGCTGCACGAACGCATCTCCCTTTAAACTTAAATCACTAATTATTTCATGAACAATTGTGTGAGAGCCTTTGGAGTTCCAGCTGTAGATTTAGTTTTGAATTCTCAGATAAGCAGCTTCACTCTCAGACCTGTTCATATGCACCGCCTGCCGAATTAAAAGCATGTTTCGGGGCTGAGACTCAGATTTCAGTCACACATTCTCTCTCGCAAGTACTTATCAAATTTATTTTTCAATTCCTGTTGCGTCAGTTCGTTTATTAACCCGACACTCCCCGCAGTGTAACAATCCAGAATGGGAGTTCTGATATAGACCATAACCAGGGCAGTTTGAACACTCTGTCTAATATGTTCTTACTATACAGTATAAATGCACAGGAGGCCCATACTTGAGAGAAGGTCACTCTCTGGCCAGTAACAATTATTAGCCAGCACTGAAGTGATGATAATGGGTGGAGCTTCCCCTTTTATATCTGAAAGTCCAGGTTAGAGTGTCTCCCACAAATGCACCCGCTTATGGTCAATGTTCTCACGGTGTCCAACTTAGGTCAGTTTATACATGGATTACAATGACAGTTGAATACATGGCATCACCTCTCCCCAAAGTCTTATTGGGATCATTGATTAAGTCTCTCTGGTGGTTTACGCTTCCTTGTAGAGCGTTTGAGTTGGGGATCCAGTTGTTGGGCGTTGGCCTGAGTTTCTGCTGTTTGCCGTGCCTCAGGCCCGTCCGGATTGCCCACAGTCACTGGGCTCTCCTCGGCTTGGTTCCGATGTTCGCTCACCTGTGGAGGAGTGGACTCTATATCGTGTTCTTCCTCTGCTTCTTCTATGGGGTTGCTGAACCCCCTTTTTGTTTAATCCACGTGTTTGCGACAGATTTGTCCATTGGTAAGTTTAACTATCAGAATCCTATTTCCCTCTTTGGGCAATCACAGAGCCTGCAAGTTATTTAAGCCCTGCAGCGTAGTTGAAGACAAAGACAGAGTCAATACATCGCGCCCTCGCATTCCCGTCATGGTAGTCACATTGTGACTGGCGCCTGCTCTCAACAATTTCTTTCATGGTGGGGTGTATAATGGATAACCTCGTTTAGAGTGTCCTTTTCATTAGCAGCTCTGCGGGTGGAACCCCTGTGAGCGAGTGTGGTCGGGATCTATTGGCCAACAGGAGGCATGATTAGCGGCTTTGTAGGGAACCCCCTTGGATTCTGAGCAGCCCCTGTGTGATTATTTGCACTGCTCGTTCCACCTGACCATTTGAGGCCGTTCTGACATGGTTGATACCATTTCCTGCCATGAAGTCCTGGATTTCAATGCTTGTAAAGCACGGGCCATTGTCGCTGACCAAGGCGTCCGGTCGACCATGGGCAGCGAAAATTGCACGTTGACTTTCTACCTTGGCGGAGGATGTGCTTGAAATGAGAATGTCACACTCGTTCCATTTGAAGTAGGCGTCTACTGCAAACAAAAACATTTTTTCTCATGAAAGGACTTGTGTAGTCCACATGGATACATGACCATGGTTTGGCGGGCCAGGACCAGGGGCTAAGGGGGGACTTCCCTGGGCGCATTGCCCAGTTGGGAACACGTGATGCATCTGTGAACTCAAAATTCCAGGTCTGCATCTATCCATGGACAACAAACGTGTGACCTGGCAATTGCCTTCATCATGACAATGCCCGGGTGTTCATTGTGGAGTTCTCTGTTGAACATCTCTCTGCCCATCTGGGGCATGACTACACGGTTTCCCCACAGTAGGCAATCGGCCTGAATCCAGAGTTCATCCTTGCGTCTGTGAAATGATTTGAATTCCTCAGGGAATGCCCCGTACGTGGCTGCCCAGTCCTCATTTAAGATACATTACTTGACTAAAGGCAGTAGTGTGTCTCTATTTGTCCAGATTTTGATCTGACAGGCTGTCACAGGTGAGCCTTGGCTTTCGAAAATTTCAACAGCCATGACCATCTCAGCAGCATGCTCAGTTCGCCCCTGGGTTGTGGCATGTGGGAGCCTGCTAAGTGCATTGGTGCAGTTTTCAGTGCCCGGTCTGTGCTGAATTGTGTAGTCATCGGCGGCTAACGAGAGTGGCCCGTCTGTATGGGGGCCAATGCATTTGCATTTATGGCCTTGTTGTCAGCCAAAAGGGACGTTCGGGGTTTGTGACCTGTCTCTAGCTCAAACGTCCTGCCAAACAGGTACTGGGTCATTTTTTTTTCACCATATATCCATTCAAGCGCTTACTTTTCTACCATCCCGTAGCCGCGTTCTGCCTGGGACAGACTTCTGGACGCATAAGCTACCGGCTGTAACTGACCATTGGCATTCACATGCTGCAACACATAACTGACCCCATAGAACGACGCATCGCATGTTAAATCAAGTTTCTTACATCGGTCATATAGCGTTAACATATTGTTGGAGCATAACAAATTTTGTGCTTAATTAGAAGCCCTTTCCTGGCCGTCCCCCCCGCCCAGACCCATTCACGACCTTTGTGCAGGAGCACGTGTAGCGGCTCTAACAGCCTGCTCAATTTGGGAAGAAAGTGACCAAAATAATTCAGGAACCCCAGGAATGAATGCAACTCCGTCGTTTTACGGCGTCAGGATGCTCTCTGGATCGCTTCCGTTTTGGACACAGTAGGTCTGATCCCGACTGCTGCTACCCTCATCCTCAGCAATTCTACTTCTGGAGCTAGGAAGATGCACTTCACGTTTTTCAGTCGCAGACCTACCGGCCATCGCAATCGGGGTAAGTTTGCCGCCTCGCAGGCAAGAAATGATTTATGGTACCTTACAGCAGGATTTTATAACAGCAAACCTGTTGCACTGTCTGTCGGCGGTGACCAGTTTATAACCAACAATGTCTGAGGGTCATTTCTGATCAGGAAACTAACCGCTTAATTGCAGAGATTCAATGTTAATTTAGATCTGGGGTAATTGTGATCCATAGAGCAGTAACCTGCCCTTACATTGATACTGTGGGTGGCTCTGAAAGGAGCCTTTGGTTTATTAGATTAAATCCTGTCCGCTTTACTTGCTCTTGGACACACTGGTGGTTTTCTTGGGCAGCAGCACAGCCTGTATATCAGGCAGCATCCCGCCCTGAGCGATGGTCACCTTTCCCAGCAGCTTGTTGAGCTCCTGGTCGTTGCGGATGGCCAGCTGCAGGTGTCTGGGGATGGTTCGGTTCTTCTTGTTGTCGCGGATCGGGTTGTCGGCCAGCTCCAGGATTTCAGCGGTCAGATACTCGAGCACAGCAGTCATGTAGACCGGCACCGGCACCCACACGCTCAGCGTAGTTCCCCTTCCGCAGGAGCCTGTGAACACGGCCCACAGGGAACTGCAGTCCTAACCGGGAGGACCGAGACTTTGCCCAGGCCCGAGCTTTACCGCCGGTTTTTCATCTTCGAGATATTTCCACAATCTACACGTTCATGGAAAGAATGAGAAACTCCTCACACATCTGCCTTATACCTTCTGGAGGAATGCAGCGAGCGAACTTGTGGTTGGTCGCTCTGTGGTGAATTCCATTGGTCCTTTCGGATGACCAATCGCATCCTGTTTGGTCCACCAAAGAAACCTGTGCGGAAATGACTGTTCTGAACAGTCAGTCTTCGAAGGATTTAGAAATTCAAAAATCCCGCCAATAATTGTTAAAAATTGCGGATTATGTTAGTAACTTCCCCATTAGCCAAATATTTCCTAACACTTTTTGTTTCCCTTTGTCTTAATCCACATTTCACTTGCAAATTCCAGTCTGTTACAATCAGGATGAAATTCGGGTTCAGTTTCAACCTATATGTAATGTGAGGGAATCACTTCCCACTTATTCTGTAACGGGACACAATCCAGCTCAATCTTTGTAAAAGTGAGCTTTCATAGATTATCGATCGATCCCCCGCACAGGCAGCAGTGAGACCAGAACTGAGAGGTCTTCTGTGAAAAGTGAAGAGGGACAGAGTGTTCAAACTGCCCCGCTTCTGGTCTCTGCAAGAACTCCCACTCTGGGTTGTTACACTCGGACTCGAAGGTTAATAAACGGTTTGACTCCTAAGTCGAATTTTCTTTTAAATTGAAAAGGGCGTGAGAGAGAACGAGGTGGCTAAAGTCTGAGTCTCATCCTAAAACAAGTTTCTAATTCTTCGGCAGGCGCTGTAAATAAACAGGTCTGAGAACAAAGGGAAAGGGCGACCAGGGACCGTGTATGTAGTTTAGGGCGGGAAAAGGAAGAACCGGACAGTAAAATCAGTTATCTGAGAATTTAAAACTAAATCTACAGCTGGAACTGCAAAGGTCCCCACACACTTGTTCAGGAAATAATTACAGTAAATTGAGTCTACAGGGAGATGGGTTTGTGCAGCTCTTTCAGAGAGGTTGTGCGTGTGTGCAGGGACAACGGGTGGGCGGTGCTTCAGGATGTCTGTCAGTTTGATTGGTCACATGCTTATGTCCAGCTCAGTGGCCCCTGATAGGGAGCCTTGTTGTTCTGATAGTTGTCTGGTGACCCTGGGCCAGCACGCCTCACCCTATTGGGTGAGACTAGCCCACGCTAACCCTATTGGGCCAGCCCAGGCTCACCCAAATGGGCCAACACAGTCTCATCTCCTTGGGTCAGCCCGGGCTCACACTATTGGGCCAGACCGGGCTCACACTATTGGGTCACCCAGGCACATCCTATTGGGCCAGCCCGGGTTCAACCTATTGGTCCAGCACAAAAGGCCCAGTGATCAGCAGAGAAAATCAGCAGCTCATTTATTTTATTCTCACTTTGCGTACTTACCCAACCATGTAAACTGGAAATGATGAATACCATCTTCCTTTGAATGTGGAAGGAGAAAAAATTGTCAGTTCTGTCTGTGGGAAAATATTTCAAACATCAGTGTGACTGTAAAAGCACCGAGACACACATATCCTTTCCGCGTGAGAATGTCCCAGTGCACTGACTGTGGAAAGAGCTTCAACCAGTTACACAGCCTGAAAAACATCGCACCATTCACAGCGGAGAGAAGCTACACGTGTTCTGTGTGTGGACGAAACTTCAACTGATCGTCCAACCTGGAGAGACACAAGGACACCTGCTTCATGGAGAAATCATGGAAATGTGGAGACTGTGGAAAGGGATTCAGTTCCCCGTCTGATCAAGAAAACCATCATCACAGTCACACTGGGGTGAGACCATTCACCTGCTCAGTGTATGGCCAAGGTTTCACTCAGTCATCTGATTTGCTGAAACTCCAGCGAGTTCACACTGGGGAATGTGGGAAGGGATTTACTCAGTCATTTGAATTGCGAGTTCGCAAGTGACTGCAGGGTTTGGGTTCTACTGTTATTACTGCTGTTAATCACATCCTGACTGAATCGTGTTCATTCTGTGAGTTGGGATGTGTTTCTGCTGATGTTAACCACCCATAAAACTGGGCTGGAGTTTACTATTTTGATATTTCAAATAACAGTGTGTCGATACTTGATGTCTCCATGATAAGAGGAGACAAATTGATGTCTTGTTATCGACTGCTTCATTTTGCGCCTTTACTCCTTTCTAACTCTAGATTGTTTCAGTTCTCAGACCTTTGGTAACTCTCAGGACAAGTCACAGTCCCCATACCGTCCAGAGTGCCTTGATGTCCAGGGCAGGGGTAGCTTACACGCCCAGGATCACTAAACACAAAATCCAGTCTGTTAATTACTTACAGATACTGGAATTTTCGTGTGTCCACAGCATCTCTCTCACCATCAATGTGTGAATAGAGTATCACCCCTGGAAAGCTGGTTTCAATTTAAATTTGAATCCACTCAGTAAATGTATTTTTTAAAATATCTACAAGTAAACCGATCACATCAACTAATTGTCAAAGGTTTACAGTCAACTAGATGGACAAGTAAAAACATCATGGCCCAATAACACAGCTCGATATTCACAGGAGAAAGTCTGTTGTCTAAGTCCTCGAATGTAAGTTGGTGAGATGAGAGACTGAATCTCTTTCCACACTCAGCTGGTAAATGGCCTCTCCCTGATGTGTTTCCACCGAAAGCATATCTGCATCCATTTCCACATTCCCCACATTTACAGTGTTTAGTCAGCTGGGCACACGAGTCTTAGAGGTTGACGAATGATTGAAGTTCTATCCACGCACAGAACATATCTACTGTTTCTCACCGCTGTGATTGGTGTTTTACCAAAGGCTGATGATAACGTGATCCTAATGAATCTGGTGAATCTCTCAAATCTTGACGTGATGTTTGGTTTGAGTTACCAAGCTGCAGATTCTCCCATTCTAATACCCTGCAAATGTAGGTTACAAAAGTTGTCCCTTTAAGTACAGGATATAATTCAGAATAGACAAATCTAGATTCTATAGGACATTCTGTCCCCTCCTGTCCCTCCAAAGATGTAAAAGCTATATTCTAGACGCTCTCCCTCCATCCTTACTGTCTAAAATCAACTACGAGTTACTTTCTCCAGGAAATGCTGAATCTGGCTGGGTGCAATTCCACATAAATTTGTTAACCTCTGGTGCTTCACCATCAGTCGACTCAGTGAGTGGCAGCAGGATTTCCACTGTGGTCGGCATCAAAGCCGAATCCAATCATACCTCCAAATGACATCCACAAACCTCCCAATTGATGTCACTGGACCAGTATCAAGATCAAGGGCAGTGGCTAATTTTTACTCATTTTACCCCAGTGGTACTGAGGACAATTATAACCCCTGAACTGCTGCCTTGGCTGAGATCAACTAACAGCCCAGACCAAGGACCGAACTTGTGAACTTCCCAGTCAGTATTGCAGAGTGTTCTAAAATGTGGGGGGTTGACGGAGGGTTGGAAATAATATTTTGAAACACATTTTACTCCACCTTTAAACAAAACCTTCATCACACTGCACAATTATGAAATTTTTCCAAATTAAACAAGCAAGTCAAATGGATTATAAAAACAATATGCCATTTTAGAAAGGCTCAAGTCAATCGAATAGACAGCTTTACAATCACAGGACAATACAGAAGTGAGCGAATGTTAATGGGAGCTCGGTTAGTGAAGTCCGCTGACACACTGAGATAAACTGGACTGTTCCTTTAAGTATAAATCGGCAGAGAAAAGAGAGTCCCTGTCCCTTTAAATAGCTGCCCCATTCCCCCGGGCAGTGGGAGGAGCAACGGCGCGCAACCTCTTGAGATACTGACACAGCAAACATCGCTGGATTGGCTCCCGCAAGTTCCTAAAGTCCTAAGAAATAAATTGCATCAGGTTAAGTAGAACAACTGAAAAGACTGCACACAGAGTCGGTGCTATGTGCGTGTGTGTGTGTACACAAAACACATCATTCTTAATCTTTGCGAGAGATAAGCTACTTCCTGCACCATTATTATCCAGCATTTTATTTCCTATTGATTACAATGCAATTGCAGAGTGTTTAATTCATTTACCATTTATTGATGACCCATTGTCTTGTATGCTATTGTTTAGAAAGTGATGACAGAATGACCATTCCGTTACCAAGGTGACCAAATCTCTCCGCAGTATTCAGTGGGAAGGGAATTAAATCTTTGCTCTTAGATTTGGACGCTGTGGGAACATCGGCGCAAAATCACACGTTTAAATACGAAATGTGTCTGTTTTCTCACATGTCGACCGGCTGTGAGAAATGGAACTTTGAGTAAAAAATGGCTGTGCTCGTCCGCGAACCTCTCACATATTAAATGTGATCATCTCTAAGCAAGAATCATGCCCCTGGACCAAAGAGCCGCCGACAGTAAAAAGTGTAGCTCTCAGATTCTGACGGTAGTGAGAAAAGATATTAGGCACATCGTGCTTGTGCTGTCCCTCAGAGAACTATCGAATTAGTCCCCCTCTCTGCAGTCCTACATATGTTATCCTTTTGACGAATATATTATTAATTTGAGACATGATATGAGCAAAGTACAGCATCCTTGCAAGTGAAAGGGGAATTTGGTGATGAACTTAAATGTAAATGACAAACCGACCAGCAAGGTCAAAGCTGTAAGACAACGACGAAGAGAATTCGAACCCATGCGTGCAGAGCACAATGGATTAGCTGTCCATCGCCTTAATCTCTCGGCCACGTCGTCTCTGCTTTAACACATCGTCAGCCATTCAATCTCCTGCTTTTTGTATCCAAACAGAAATAACGTGCAAGAAAGTCCACTTCACAGCTTGCTCTGCCCGTGCATGCAGATCGACAATGATGAAAACTTGCCATGAGATTCTTTAAGCAAACAGCCTTCCTTTCCTTCAGGTGAGTGAGTGGAAGAGATGGTTAGTTTATCGGCAGAATCAAACATAGAATATAAAATTTCACGTAGCGAGCTAAGTTGACCGCGGCGTAAAATCACAAGTTTTAACGTGAAATATGTCTGTTTTCTCACATGTCGAGCGGTGTTAGAAGCGGAAATTTGAGTAAAGCATGACGGGGCTCGTCCGGGATTTGGCCCGTGACCTCTTGCATTTCAAATGTGATCATTCCGAAGCGAGAATCATAACCGTGGAACAACGAGCCACCGATAGTGAAAAGCGCAGCTCTCAGATTCTGACGGTGGTGAGAAATGATATTCGGCCCATCGTGCATGTGCTGTCTCTCAGATACCTATCTAATTAGTGCCCCTCGCCATTGTACTGCAACTGTTCTCCTTTTGACGAATATATTATTAATTTGAGACATGACACGAGGAAAGTACAGCATCCCTGGAAGTAAAAGGGGAATTTGGCGATGAGGTTAAATGTGAATGTCAAAATGTGGTCAAGCTGTAAGCCAACGACGACGAGAATGGGATTCGAACCCATGCGTGCAGAGCACAATGGATTAGCAGTCCATCGCCTTAACCTCTCGGCCACCTCGTCTCTGTTTTAGCACATCGTCAGCCATTCAATCTCCTGCTTTTTGTATCCAATCAGAAATAATGTGCAAGAAAGTCCACTTCACAGCTTGCTATGCCCGTGCATGCAGATCGACAATGATGAAAACTTGCCATGAGATTCTTGAAGCAAACAGCGTTCCATTACTTCAGGTGAGTGACTGGAAGAGATGGTTGGTTTCTCGGCAGAATCACAACAAAGAAGATAAAATTTCACGTAGCGAGCTAAGTTGACCGCGGCAGGACTCGAACCTGCAATTTTCTGATAAATTTACGGTTGCAATCGAAGTCAGAGGCCTTATCCATTAGGCCACACGGCCTCTGCCAACACCAGCTCTTGTGTTGTTGTGTATATTGCGGGCAAATTCAGGGCAACTGCAATATCAAGGAGTCGATTTTGGAAAAGAGGAGCATATTTCGAGTGAATGAACAGATGCACTGCGATCTGGGTGCGCACCGGCGCAGGCAAGCCCAATGTAAATTGGAACACACAGTTTAACAAATCGGTCATTGCAGCTGAAATCATACTCATTCTCAAACAATACAGGATGACCCGGGTTTATGAGAAAATCCGTTTTAAAGGGAAAGATTATGAACCGGAACTGACAACCAGCCCATTTAAACAGACACAGAATGATCCGGGACTGCAAGGACATCCCTTTTACCCAGACGCAGAATAACCCTTGACTGACAGCAGTTCCCTTTTAAAAGAATAAAGTGAGATTTCGATCATCCCTGAAGGCAATTGTGCAGTGGGGCTCAGGACGACTCGGGGCAGAGACTGTTATTGAAGCCACAGGTGATAAACAGGCAGGAAGGAGGGAGGGACGTAAAACCAGCCCAGTCTGAAATATATAAATATTTATATTTTAAGAAAATAAATGCATTGAAATTGTATTTAAAAAAAATTGAATTTGAGTTGTTTTAAATAAATAAATAATTGATTCATAATCTATGTATTTTTAGATTAAACGAAGGCTGTGTGAGTAGAATAATTCCATTGGAAATGAGGGGTGCAGTCTATAAATACCCAAACACAGTATGCCCATGGTGGAAGACAAGTTATGAGGGAAGATGTGAGCTACAAGGGCGATCTTTTAAAGTCGCGTGTGTCTTTCTGCTGGATCTGACAGCAGCTGCTTGTGCTGTGAAAGAGGTCAAATGTAATAGAGCCAATCGCAGGCAGAACAGAAACAGCATATTTATTTTGGAAGTTACAAATTTCGGATTATATATAAATACACACATATATATATACATGTATAAACAAAGTCAGTCATGTCTTGCCTTGGTTTAATTTGATTTGAATTTGAAAATAAGGATGGAGGATGTCATCATGTCACACAGCCCATACGCAAGCCCTGCCTAAAATCGCTATATTTCTAACTTGTTTATTTTCCCTTCTTTCAGATGTGGAATAGCAAAATCCCACAGCAGACTCTTCTACCGTCAGAGAGTCCACGAAGGAGTGTTCAATCAAATCAGTACGGTTTCAAGTTGCATGTAATGCATTTTTCTCACATGACAGTAAGATCGCACAGCACGTTTGCACACACTCTAGCTTACACAAACAGAAAAACAAAATTCCTTA
Source organism: Pristiophorus japonicus (assembly GCF_044704955.1). Taxonomy (NCBI): domain Eukaryota; kingdom Metazoa; phylum Chordata; class Chondrichthyes; family Pristiophoridae; genus Pristiophorus; species Pristiophorus japonicus. The sequence continues at coordinate 2,341,593 of NW_027254426.1, forward strand.
ACCTCCAAAGGCAGGTTTTTAAATTTGAAATTGGAAATCCGGGACAGACAGCACATCCCTTTTCAACAGGCACAGACTGATGAGGGTCTGATAGCACACCATTTTAAACAGACAGAGAATGATCCAGGACAGACAGCACATCCCCTTAAAAGGGACACGGAAATAAAATGAATAAAAACAGATAAATATGTAAAACTCGGCAGGTCGTGCAGATATTGTGGAGGAAGAATCCGTTTTCACGTAAAGTCGGATAATCATTCCGATATTTTAGGAAAAAGTTAAAGATTACAGATGTTTTCAACAAAAATAGCGCCTGGAAAAAATACGCAGCGAGAACGGTCAAATGGGAATGTCTGTGATACAGTGGAACGCGGGAGTGATTAAATAATAAATGGCACAATGTAGAAAGGCAAAGTGGGTGATAATCGGACAATAACGTAACAAAGGCTAGTCCAGAGGAGGTGTTAGTGTGAACAGCAGAACCATTACCAGACAATGGGAGCGGTGCTTATCATCCGATAAGTTGAACATAATGTTGAGGTCAGAACACGAGAACATGCCTACAATATAGGGTGTCACCGCCTTTTAATCAGACCAGGCTGCTTTGCCAGCCCGAATTGATTTCCTGTCCGCTTTGAATTCGGCAGCCAAGGGACGAATTCAAAAGGCAGCGTCTCTCATCTTTTCAGCTCGAGAGAAACAGGACGCATCATATTCAGGGCAGAGGTGGAGATTGACGCTGAATGTATGCTTATCCCAATTGAGGTGAACTTATGCGTTCAGACAGGAAGATGTACTGATCAAGTGTTGGCCGGAACCTAACAAGGGTTTAGGTTACCCAACGAGTCACAGAGCCGAGTACCTCTGAGATATTTTAACTTTACTCAGTTTGGCCGGTTTCACTTTGCTCTGGGATTTGGATGCTAAGGGAACATCGGCGTAAAATCACACGTTTTAACGTGAAATATGTCTGTTTTCTCACATGTCGAGCGGCTGTTAGAAGCGGAAATTTGAGTAAAACATGACGGGGCTCGTCCGGGATTTGGCCCGTGAACTCTCGCATTTCAAATGTGATCATTCCGAAGCGAGAATCATAACCGTGGAACAACGAGCCGCCGACAGTGAAAAGCGCAGCTCTCAGATTCTGACGGTGGTGAGAAATGATATTATGGCCCATCGTGCATGTGCTGTCTCTCAGATACCTATCTAATTAGTGCCCCTCGCCATTGTACTGCAACTGTTCTCCTTTTGACGAATATATTATTAATTTGAGACATGACATGAGGAAAGTACAGCATTCCTGTAAGTAAAAGGGGAATTTGGCGATGAGGTTAAATGTGAATGTCAAATCGTGGTCAAGCTGTAAGCCAACGACGACGAGAATGGGATTCGAATCCTAGTGTGCAAAGCACAATGGATCAGCAGTCCATCGCCTTAACCTCTCGGCCACCTCGTCTCTGTTTTAGCTCATCGTCAGCCATTCAATCTCCTGCTTTTTGTATCCAATCAGAAATAATGTGCAAGAAAGTCCACTTCACAGCTTGCTATGCCCGTGCATGCAGATCGACAATGATGAAAACTTGCCATGAGATTCTTTAAGCAAACAGCCTTCCTTTCCTTCAGGTGAGTGAGTGGAAGAGATTATAGGTTTCTCGGCAGAATCACAACAAAGAATATAAAATTTCACGTAGCGAGCTAAGTTGACCGCGGCGTAAAATCACAAGTTTTAACGTGAAATATGTCTGTTTTCTCACATGTCGAGCGCTGTTAGAAGCGGAAATATGAGTAAAACATGACGGGGCTCGTCCGGGATTTGGCCCGTGACCTCTCGCATTTGAAATGTGATCATTCCGAAGCGAGAATCATAACCGTGGACCAACGAGCCGCCGATAGTGAAAAGCGAAGCTCTCAGATTCTGACGGTGGTGAGGAAAGATATTCGGCCCATCGTGCTTTTGCTGTCCATCAGGGACCATTCTAATTAGTCACCCTCGCCATAGTTCTGCAACTGTTCTATTTTGACGAATATATTATTAATTTGAGACATGACATGAGGAAAGTACAGCATTCCTGTAAGTAAAAGGGGAATTTGGCGATGAGGTTAAATGTGAATGTCAAAACGTGGTCAAGCTGTAAGCCAACGACGACGAGAATGGGATTCGAATCCTAGTGTGCAAAGCACAATGGATTAGCAGTCCATCGCCTTAACCTCACGGCCACCTCGTCTCTGTTTTAACACATCGTCAGCCATTCAATCTCCTGCTTTTTGTATCCAATCAGAAATAATGTGCAAGAAAGTCCACTTCACAGCTTGCTATGCCCGTGCATGCAGATCGACAATGATGAAAACTTGCCATGAGATTCTTGAAGCAAACAGCCTTCCATTACTTCAGGTGAGTGACTGGAAGGGATGGTTGGTTTTTCGGCAGAATCACAACAAAGAATATAAAATTTCACGTAGCTAGCTAAGTTGATCGGGGCAGGACTCGAACCTTCAAACTTCTGATAAATTTGCGGTTGAAATCGAAGTCAGACGCCTTATCCATTAGGCCACACAGCCTCTACCAGCACCGGCTCTTGTGTTGTTCTGTATATTGCGAGCAAATTCGGTGCAACTGCAATATCAAGGAGTGGATTTAGGAAAAGATGAGCATATTTCGAGTGAATGAACAGATGCACTGCGATCTGGGTGCGCACCGGCGCAGGCAAGCCCAATGTAAATTGGGACACACAGTTTAACTATTCGGTCATTGCAGCTGAAATCATACTCCTTCTCAAACAATACCGGATGACCCGGGATTATGAGAAAATCCGTTTTAAAGGGAAATATTATGAACCGGAACTGACAACCAGCCCATTTAAACAGACACAGAATGATCCGGGACTGCAAGGACATTCCTTTTAACCAGATGCAGAATAACCCTTGACTGACAGCAGTTCCCTTTTAAAAGAATAAAGTGAGATTTCGATCATCCCTGAAGGCAATTGTGCAGTGGGGCTCAGGACCACGCGGGGCAGAGAATGTTATTGAAGCCACAGGTGATAGACAGGCAGGAAGGAGGGAGGGACGTAAAACCAGCCCAGTCTGAAATATATAAATATTTAATATTTTAAGAAAATAAATGCTTTTAAATTATATTTAAAAAAAATTGAATTTGAGTTGTTTTAAATAAATAAATAATTGATTCATAATCTATGTATTTTTTGATTGAACGAAGGCTGTGTGACGAGAATAATTCCATTGGAAATGAGGGGTGCAGTCAATAAATACCCAAACACAGTAAGCCCATGGTGGAAGACAAGCCATGAGGGAAGATGTGGGCTACAAGGGCGATCTTTTAAAGTCGCGTGTGTCTTTCTGCTGGATCCGACAGCAGCTGCTTGTGCTGTGAAAGAGGTCAAATGTAATAGAGCCCAGCGCAGGCAGAACAGAAACAGCATATTTATTTTGGAAGTTACAAATTTGGAATTATATATAAATACACACATATATATATACATGTATAAACAAAGTCAGTCATGTCTTGTCTTGGTTTAATTTGATTTGAATTTGAAAATAAGGATGGAGGACGTCATCGTGTCACACAGCCCATACGCAAGCCCTGCCTAAAATCGTTATATTTCTAATTGTGTATTTTCCCTTCTTTCAGATGTGGAATAGCAAAATACCACAGCAGATTCTTCTACCGTCAGAGAGTCCACGAAGGAGTGTTCAATCAAATCAGTACGGTTTCAAGTTGCATGTAATGCATTTTTCTCACATGAAAGTAAGATCGCACAGCACGTTTGCACACACTCTAGCTTACACAAACAGACAAACAAACTAAAATCCTTAACCTCCAAAGGCAAGTTTTTAAATTTGAAATTGGAAATCCGAGAAAGACAGCACATCCCTTTTAAACAGACACAGACTGATGAGGGTCTGATTGCACACCATTTTAAACAGACAGAGAATGATCCAGGACAGACAGCACATCCCCTTAAAAGGGACACGGAAATAGAATGAATAAAAACAGATAAATATGTAAAACTCGGCAGGTCGTGCAGATATTGTGGAGGAAAAATCCGTTTTCACGTAAAGTCGGATAATCATTCCGATATTTTAGGAAAAAGTTAAAGATTACAGATGTTTTCAACAAAAATAGCGCTTGGAAAAAATACGCAGCGAGAACGGTCAAATGGGAACGTCTGTGATACAGTGGAACGCGGGAGTGATTAAATAATAAATGGCACAATGGAGAAAGGCAAAGTGGGTGGTAATCGGGCAATAACGTAACAAAGGATGGTCCGAGGAGGTGTCAGTGGGAACAGCAGAACCATTAACAGACAATGGGAGCGGTGCTTATCATCCGATACGTTGAACATAATGTTGAGGTCAGAAGACGAGAATATGCCTACAATATAGGGTGTCACCGCCTTTTAATCAGACCAGGCAGCTTTGCCAGCCCGGATTGATTTCCTGTCCGCTTTGAATTCGGCAGCCAAGGAACGAATTCAAAAGGCAGCGTCTCTCATCTTTTCAGCTCGAGAGAAACATGACGCACTCATATTCAGGGCAGAGGTGGAGATTGACGCTGAATATATGCTTATCCCAATTGAGGTGAACTTATGCGTTCAGACAGGAAGATGTACTGATCAAGTGTTGGCCGGAACCTAACAAGGGTTTAGGTTAGCCAACGAGTCACAGAACCGAGTACCTCTGAGATATTTTAACTTTACTCAGTTTGGCCGGTTTCACATTGCTCTGGGATTTGGAAGCTCATGCAACATCGGCGTAAAATCACACGTTTTAACGTGAAATATGTGTGTTTTCTTACATGTCGAGCGGCTGTTAGAAGCGGAAATTTGAGTAAAACATGACGGGGCTCGTCCGGGATTTGGCCCGTGAACTCTCGCATTTCAAATGTGATCATTCCGAAGCGAGAATCATAACCGTGGAACAACGAGCCGCCGACAGTGAAAAGCGCAGCTCTCAGTTTTTGACGGTGGTGAGAAAAGATATTATGGCCCATCGTGCATGTGCTGTCTCTCAGATATCTATCTAATTAGTGCCCCTCGCCATTGTTCTGCAGCTGTTCTCCTTTTGACGAATATATTATTAATTTGAGACATGACATGAGGAAAGTACAGCATCCCTGTAATAAAAAGGGGAATTTGGCGATGCGGTGAAAGTCAAAACGTGGTCAAGCTGTAAGCCAACGACGACGAGGATGGGATTCGAACCCATGCGTGCAGAACACAATGGATTAGCAGTTCAGCACCTTAACCAATCGGCCATCTCGTCTCTGCTTTAACGCATCGTCAGCCATTCAATCTCCTGCTTTTTGTATCCAAACAGAAATAATGTGCAAGAAAGTCCACTTCACAGCTTGCTCTGCCCGTGCATGCAGATCGACAATGATGAAAACTTGCCATGAGATTCTTGAAGCAAACAGCCTTCCATTACTTCAGGTGAGTGACTGGAAGAGATGGTTGGTTCTCGGCAGAATCACAACAAAGAAGATAAAATTTCACGTAGCGAGCTAAGTTGACCGCGGCAGGACTCGAACCTGCAATTTTCTGATAAATTTGCGGTTGTAATCGAAGTTATACCCTTTATCCATTAGGCCACACGGCCTCTGCCAGCACCAGCTCTTGTGTTGTTGTGTATATTGCGAGAAAATTCAGGGCAACTGCAATATCAAGGAGTGGATTAAGGGAAAGAGGAGCATATTTGCAGTGAATGAACAGATGCACTGCGATCTTGGTGCGCACCGGCGCAGGCAAGCGCAATGTAAATTGGAACACACAGTTTAACAATTCGGTCATTGCAGCTGAAATCATACTCATTCTCAAACAATACAGGATGACCCGAGTTTATGAGAAAATCCGTTTTAAATGGAAAGATTATGAACCGGAACTGACAATCAGCCCATTTCAACAGACACAGAATGATCCGGGACTGCAAGGACTTCACTTTTACCCAGATGCAGAATAACCCTTGACTGACAGCAGTTCTCTTTTAAAAGAATAGAGTGAGATTTCGATCATCCCTGAAGGCAATTGTGCAGTGGGGCTCAGGACCACGCGGGGCAGAGACTGTTATTGAAGCCACAGGTGATAAACAGGCAGGAAGGAGGGAGGGACGTAAAACCAGCCCAGTCTGAAATATATAAATATTTACATTTTAAGAAAATAAATGCATTTAAATTGTATTTTAAAAAAAATTGAATTTGAGTTGTTTTAATAACTAAATAATTGATTCATAATCTATGTATTTTTTGATTGAACGAAGGCTGTGTGACTAGAATAATTCCATTGGAAATGAGGGGTGCAGTCAATAAATACCCAAACACAGTAAGCCCATGGTGGAAGACAAGCCATGAGGGAAGATGTGGGCTACAAGGGCGATCTTTTAAAGTCGCGTGTGTCTTTCTGTTGGATCTGACATCAGTTGCTTGTGCTGTGAAAGAGGTCAAATGCACTAGACCCAGCGCAGGCAGAACAGAAAAAGCATATTTATTTTGGAAGCTAAAAATCTAGGATTATATATCAATATACACATGTATATATATACATGTGTAAACAAAGTCAGTCAATCAGTCATGTCTTGCCTTGGTTTGATTTGATTTGAATTTGAAAATAAAGATGGAGGAAGTCATCATATCACACAGCCCACACGCAAGCCATGCCTAAAATCGCTATATTTCAAACTTGTATATTTTCCCTTCTTTCAGATATGGAATAGCAAAATCCCACAGCAGATTCTTCTACCGTCAGAGAGTCCACGAAAAAGTGTTCAATCAAATCAGTACGGTTTCAAGTTGCATGTAATGCATTTTTCTCACATGAATGTAAGAACACACAGCACGTTTGCACACACACTGGCTTACACAAACACACAAACAAACCAAAATTCCTGCACCCTCCAAAGGCAGTTTTTGAAATTTGGAATGTGAACTCCGGGTCAGACAGCACATCACTTTTAAACAGACACAGAATGAAGCGTGTCTGATAGCACACCATTTTAAAGAGACAGAGAATGATCTCGGACAGACATCACATCCCCTTAAAAGGGACACGGAAATAGAATGAATAAAAACAGATAAAAATGTAAAATTCGGCAGGTCGTGCAGATTCTGTGGAGGAAGATTCCGGTTTCACGTTCTCGCGGATGATCATTCCGATATTTTAGGAAAAAGTTAAAGATTACAGATTTTTTCAACAAAAATAGCGCCTGGAAAAAATACGCAGCGAGAAAGGTCAAATGGGAAGGTCTGTGATAGAGTGGAACGCAGGAGTGATGAAATAATAAATGGCACAATGCAGAAAGGCAAAGTGGGTAGTAATCGGACAATAATGTAACAAAGGATGGTCCAGGAAGGTATTAGTGGGAATAGCAGAATCATTACCAGACAATGGGAGCGGTACTTATCATCCGATACGTTGAACCTAATGTTGAGTCCAGAAGTCGAGTACATGCCTATAATATAGGGTGTCACCGCCTTTTAATCAGACCAGGCAGCTTTGCCAGCCCGGATTGATTTCCTGTCCGCTGTGAATTCGGCAGCCAAGGGTCGAATTCAAAAGGCAGCTTCTCTCATCTTTTCAGCTCTTGAGAAACAGGACGCACTCATATTCAGGGCAGGGGTGGAGATTGACACTGAATGTATGCTTATCCCAATTGAGGTGAGCTTATGCATACAGACAGCAAGATATACTGATCAAGTATCGGATGGAACCAAACAAGTGTTTAGCTGATGCAACGAGTCACAGAGCCGAGTACCTCTGAGATATTTTAACTTTACTCAGTTTGGCGGGTTTCACTTTGCTCTGGGATTTGGATGCTAAGGGAACATCGGCGCAAAATCACACGTTTTAATGTGAAATATGTCTGTTTTCTCACATGTCGAGTGGCTGTGAGAAGCGGAAATTTGAGTAAAACATGGCGGGGCTCGTCAGGGATTTGGCCCGAGATCTCTCGCATTTCAAATGTGATCATTTCTAAGCGAGAATCATAGCCGTGGACCAACGAGCCGCCGACAGTGAAAAGCGCAGCTCTCAGATTCTCACGGTCGTGAGAAAAGATATTAGGCCCATCGTGCATGTGCTGTCTCTCAGGGACCTATCTAATTAGTGCCCTTCGCCATTGTACTGCAACTGTTCTCCTTTTGACGAATATATTATTAATTTGAGACATGACATGAGAAAAGTACAGCATCCCTGTAAGTAAAAGGGGAATTTGGGGATGACGTTAAATATGAATGTCAAAACTTGGTCAAGTTGTCAGCCAACGTCGACGAGAATGGGTTTCGAATCCTAGTGTGCAAAGCACAATGGATCAGCAGTCCATCGCCTTAACCTCACGGCCACCTCGTCTCTGTTTTAACTCATCGTCAGCCATTCAATCTCCTGCTTTTTGTATCCAATCAGAAATAATGTGCAAGAAAGTCCACTTCACAGCTTGCTATGCCCGTGCATGCAGATCGACAATGATGAAAACTTGCCATGAGATTCTTTAAGCAAACAGCCTTCCTTTCCTTCAGGTGAGTGAGTGGAAGAGATGATAGGTTTCTCGGCAGAATCACAACAAAGAATATAAAATTTCACGTAGCGAGCTAAGTTGACCGCGGCGTAAAATCACAAGTTTTAACGTGAAATATGTCTGTTTTCTCACATGTCGAGCGCTGTTAGAAGCGGAAATATGAGTAAAACATGACGGGGCTCGTCCGGGATTTGGCCCGTGACCTCTCGCATTTGAAATGTGATCATTCCGAAGCGAGAATCATAACCGTGGACCAACGAGCCGCCGATAGTGAAAAGCGAAGCTCTCAGATTCTGACGGTGGTGAGGAAAGATATTCGGCCCATCGTGCTTTTGCTGTCCATCAGGGACCATTCTAATTAGTCACCCTCGCCATAGTTCTGCAACTGTTCTATTTTGACGAATATATTATTAATTTGAGACATGACATGAGGAAAGTACAGCATTCCTGTAAGTAAAAGGGGAATTTGGCGATGAGGTTAAATGTGAATGTCAAAACGTGGTCAAGCTGTAAGCCAACGACGACGAGAATGGGATTCGAATCCTAGTGTGCAAAGCACAATGGATTAGCAGTCCATCGCCTTAACCTCACGGCCACCTCGTCTCTGTTTTAACACATCGTCAGCCATTCAATCTCCTGCTTTTTGTATCCAATCAGAAATAATGTGCAAGAAAGTCCACTTCACAGCTTGCTATGCCCGTGCATGCAGATCGACAATGATGAAAACTTGCCATGAGATTCTTGAAGCAAACAGCCTTCCATTACTTCAGGTGAGTGACTGGAAGGGATGGTTGGTTTTTCGGCAGAATCACAACAAAGAATATAAAATTTCACGTAGCTAGCTAAGTTGATCGGGGCAGGACTCGAACCTTCAAACTTCTGATAAATTTGCGGTTGAAATCGAAGTCAGACGCCTTATCCATTAGGCCACACAGCCTCTACCAGCACCGGCTCTTGTGTTGTTCTGTATATTGCGAGCAAATTCGGTGCAACTGCAATATCAAGAAGTGGATTTAGGAAAAGATGAGCATATTTCGAGTGAATGAACAGATGCACTGCGATCTGGGTGCGCACCGGCGCAGGCAAGCCCAATGTAAATTGGGACACACAGTTTAACTATTCGGTCATTGCAGCTGAAATCATACTCCTTCTCAAACAATACCGGATGACCCGGGATTATGAGAAAATCCGTTTTAAAGGGAAATATTATGAACCGGAACTGACAACCAGCCCATTTAAACAGACACAGAATGATCCGGGACTGCAAGGACATTCCTTTTACCCAGATGCAGAATAACCCTTGACTGACAGCAGTTCCCTTTTAAAAGAATAAAGTGAGATTTCGATCATCCCTGAAGGCAATTGTGCAGTGGGGCTCAGGACCACGCGGGGCAGAGAATGTTATTGAAGCCACAGGTGATAGACAGGCAGGAAGGAGGGAGGGACGTAAAACCAGCCCAGTCTGAAATATATAAATATTTAATATTTTAAGAAAATAAATGCATTTAAATTATATTTAAAAAAAATTGAATTTGAGTTGTTTTAAATAAATAAATAATTGATTCATAATCTATGTATTTTTTGATTGAACGAAGGCTGTGTGACGAGAATAATTCCATTGGAAATGAGGGGTGCAGTCAATAAATACCCAAACACAGTAAGCCCATGGTGGAAGACAAGCCATGAGGGAAGATGTGGGCTACAAGGGCGATCTTTTAAAGTCGCGTGTGTCTTTCTGCTGGATCCGACAGCAGCTGCTTGTGCTGTGAAAGAGGTCAAATGTAATAGAGCCCAGCGCAGGCAGAACAGAAACAGCATATTTATTTTGGAAGTTACAAATTTGGAATTATATATAAATACACACATATATATATACATGTATAAACAAAGTCAGTCATGTCTTGTCTTGGTTTAATTTGATTTGAATTTGAAAATAAGGATGGAGGATGTCATCGTGTCACACAGCCCATACGCAAGCCCTGCCTAAAATCGTTATATTTCTAATTGTGTATTTTCCCTTCTTTCAGATGTGGAATAGCAAAATACCACAGCAGATTCTTCTACCGTCAGAGAGTCCACGAAGGAGTGTTCAATCAAATCAGTACGGTTTCAAGTTGCATGTAATGCATTTTTCTCACATGAAAGTAAGATCGCACAGCACGTTTGCACACACTCTAGCTTACACAAACAGACAAACAAACTAAAATCCTTAACCTCCAAAGGCAAGTTCTTAAATTTGAAATTGGAAATCCGAGAAAGACAGCACATCCCTTTTAAACAGACACAGACTGATGAGGGTCTGATTGCACACCATTTTAAACAGACAGAGAATGATCCAGGACAGACAGCACATCCCCTTAAAAGGGACACGGAAATAGAATGAATAAAAACAGATAAATATGTAAAACTCGGCAGGTCGTGCAGATATTGTGGAGGAAAAATCCGTTTTCACGTAAAGTCGGATAATCATTCCGATATTTTAGGAAAAAGTTAAAGATTACAGATGTTTTCAACAAAAATAGCGCTTGGAAAAAATACGCAGCGAGAACGGTCAAATGGGAACGTCTGTGATACAGTGGAACGCGGGAGTGATTAAATAATAAATGGCACAATGGAGAAAGGCAAAGTGGGTGGTAATCGGGCAATAACGTAACAAAGAATGGTCCAGAGGAGGTGTCAGTGGGAACAGCAGAACCATTACCAGACAATGGGAGCGGTGCTTATCATCCGATACGTTGAACATAATGTTGAGGTCAGAAGACGAGAATATGCCTACAATATAGGGTGTCACCGCCTTTTAATCAGACCAGGCAGCTTTGCCAGCCCGGATTGATTTCCTGTCCGCTTTGAATTCGGCAGCCAAGGAACGAATTCAAAAGGCAGCGTCTCTCATCTTTTCAGCTCGAGAGAAACATGACGCACTCATATTCAGGGCAGAGGTGGAGATTGACGCTGAATATATGCTTATCCCAATTGAGGTGAACTTATGCGTTCAGACAGGAAGATGTACTGATCAATTGTTGGCCGGAACCTAACAAGGGTTTAGGTTAGCCAACGAGTCACAGAACCGAGTACCTCTGAGATATTTTAACTTTACTCAGTTTGGCCGGTTTCACATTGCTCTGGGATTTGGAAGCTCATGCAACATCGGCGTAAAATCACACGTTTTAACGTGAAATATGTGTGTTTTCTTACATGTCGAGCGGCTGTTAGAAGCGGAAATTTGAGTAAAACATGACGGGACTCGTCCGGGATTTGGCCCGTGAACTCTCGCATTTCAAATGTGATCATTCCGAAGCGAGAATCATAACCGTGGAACAACGAGCCGCCGACAGTGAAAAGCGCAGCTCTCAGTTTTTGACGGTGGTGAGAAAAGATATTATGGCCCATCGTGCATGTGCTGTCTCTCAGATATCTATCTAATTAGTGCCCCTCGCCATTGTTCTGCAGCTGTTCTCCTTTTGACGAATATATTATTAATTTGAGACATGACATGAGGAAAGTACAGCATCCCTGTAATAAAAAGGGGAATTTGGCGATGCGGTGAAAGTCAAAACGTGGTCAAGCTGTAAGCCAACGACGACGAGGATGGGATTCGAACCCATGCGTGCAGAACACAATGGATTAGCAGTTCAGCACCTTAACCAATCGGCCATCTCGTCTCTGCTTTAACGCATCGTCAGCCATTCAATCTCCTGCTTTTTGTATCCAAACAGAAATAATGTGCAAGAAAGTCCACTTCACAGCTTGCTCTGCCCGTGCATGCAGATCGACAATGATGAAAACTTGCCATGAGATTCTTGAAGCAAACAGCCTTCCATTACTTCAGGTGAGTGACTGGAAGAGATGGTTGGTTCTCGGCAGAATCACAACAAAGAAGATAAAATTTCACGTAGCGAGCTAAGTTGACCGCGGCAGGACTCGAACCTGCAATTTTCTGATAAATTTGCGGTTGTAATCGAAGTTATACCTTTTATCCATTAGGCCACACGGCCTCTGCCAGCACCAGCTCTTGTGTTGTTGTGTATATTGCGAGAAAATTCAGGGCAACTGCAATATCAAGGAGTGGATTAAGGGAAAGAGGAGCATATTTGCAGTGAATTAACAGATGCACTGCGATCTGGGTGCGCACCGGCGCAGGCAAGCGCAATGTAAATTGGAACACACAGTTTAACAATTCGGTCATTGCAGCTGAAATCATACTCATTCTCAAACAATACAGGATGACCCGAGTTTATGAGAAAATCCGTTTTAAATGGAAAGATTATGAACCGGAACTGACAATCAGCCCATTTCAACAGACACAGAATGATCCGGGACTGCAAGGACTTCACTTTTACCCAGATGCAGAATAACCCTTGACTGACAGCAGTTCTCTTTTAAAAGAATAGAGTGAGATCTCGATCATCCCTGAAGGCAATTGTGCAGTGGGGCTCAGGACCACGCGGGGCAGAGACTGTTATTGAAGCCACAGGTGATAAACAGGCAGGAAGGAGGGAGGGACGTAAAACCAGCCCAGTCTGAAATATATAAATATTTACATTTTAAGAAAATAAATGCATTTAAATTGTATTTTTAAAAAAATTGAATTTGAGTTGTTTTAATAACTAAATAATTGATTCATAATCTATGTATTTTTTGATTGAACGAAGGCTGTGTGACTAGAATAATTCCATTGGAAATGAGGGGTGCAGTCAATAAATACCCAAACACAGTAAGCCCATGGTGGAAGACAAGCCATGAGGGAAGATGTGGGCTACAAGGGCGATCTTTTAAAGTCGCGTGTGTCTTTCTGTTGGATCTGACATCAGTTGCTTGTGCTGTGAAAGAGGTCAAATGCACTAGACCCAGCGCAGGCAGAACAGAAAAAGCATATTTATTTTGGAAGCTAAAAATCTAGGATTATATATCAATATACACATGTATATATATACATGTGTAAACAAAGTCAGTCAATCAGTCATGTCTTGCCTTGGTTTGATTTGATTTGAATTTGAAAATAAAGATGGAGGAAGTCATCATATCACACAGCCCACACGCAAGCCATGCCTAAAATCGCTATATTTCAAACTTGTATATTTTCCCTTCTTTCAGATATGGAATAGCAAAATCCCACAGCAGATTCTTCTACCGTCAGAGAGTCCACGAAAAAGTGTTCAATCAAATCAGTACGGTTTCAAGTTGCATGTAATGCATTTTTCTCACATGAATGTAAGAACACACAGCACGTTTGCACACACACTGGCTTACACAAACACACAAACAAACCAAAATTCCTGCACCCTCCAAAGGCAGTTTTTGAAATTTGGAATGTGAACTCCGGGTCAGACAGCACATCACTTTTAAACAGACACAGAATGAAGCGTGTCTGATAGCACACCATTTTAAAGAGACAGAGAATGATCTCGGACAGACATCACATCCCCTTAAAAGGGACACGGAAATAGAATGAATAAAAACAGATAAAAATGTAAAATTCGGCAGGTCGTGCAGATTCTGTGGAGGAAGATTCCGGTTTCACGTTCTCGCGGATGATCATTCCGATATTTTAGGAAAAAGTTAAAGATTACAGATTTTTTCAACAAAAATAGCGCCTGGAAAAAATACGCAGCGAGAAAGGTCAAATGGGAAGGTCTGTGATAGAGTGGAACGCAGGAGTGATGAAATAATAAATGGCACAATGCAGAAAGGCAAAGTGGGTAGTAATCGGACAATAATGTAACAAAGGATGGTCCAGGAAGGTATTAGTGGGAATAGCAGAATCATTACCAGACAATGGGAGCGGTACTTATCATCCGATACGTTGAACCTAATGTTGAGTCCAGAAGTCGAGTACATGCCTATAATATAGGGTGTCACCGCCTTTTAATCAGACCAGGCAGCTTTGCCAGCCCGGATTGATTTCCTGTCCGCTGTGAATTCGGCAGCCAAGGGTCGAATTCAAAAGGCAGCTTCTCTCATCTTTTCAGCTCTTGAGAAACAGGACGCACTCATATTCAGGGCAGGGGTGGAGATTGACACTGAATGTATGCTTATCCCAATTGAGGTGAGCTTATGCATACAGACAGCAAGATATACTGATCAAGTATCGGATGGAACCAAACAAGTGTTTAGCTGATGCAACGAGTCACAGAGCCGAGTACCTCTGAGATATTTTAACTTTACTCAGTTTGGCGGGTTTCACTTTGCTCTGGGATTTGGATGCTAAGGGAACATCGGCGCAAAATCACACGTTTTAATGTGAAATATGTCTGTTTTCTCACATGTCGAGTGGCTGTGAGAAGCGGAAATTTGAGTAAAACATGGCGGGGCTCGTCAGGGATTTGGCCCGAGATCTCTCGCATTTCAAATGTGATCATTTCTAAGCGAGAATCATAGCCGTGGACCAACGAGCCGCCGACAGTGAAAAGCGCAGCTCTCAGATTCTCACGGTCGTGAGAAAAGATATTAGGCCCATCGTGCATGTGCTGTCTCTCAGGGACCTATCTAATTAGTGCCCTTCGCCATTGTACTGCAACTGTTCTCCTTTTGACGAATATATTATTAATTTGAGACATGACATGAGAAAAGTACAGCATCCCTGTAAGTAAAAGGGGAATTTGGGGATGACGTTAAATATGAATGTCAAAACTTGGTCAAGTTGTCAGCCAACGTCGACGAGAATGGGTTTCGAATCCTAGTGTGCAAAGCACAATGGATCAGCAGTCCATCGCCTTAACCTCACGGCCACCTCGTCTCTGTTTTAACTCATCGTCAGCCATTCAATCTCCTGCTTTTTGTATCCAATCAGAAATAATGTGCAAGAAAGTCCACTTCACAGCTTGCTATGCCCGTGCATGCAGATCGACAATGATGAAAACTTGCCATGAGATTCTTTAAGCAAACAGCCTTCCTTTCCTTCAGGTGAGTGAGTGGAAGAGATGATAGGTTTCTCGGCAGAATCACAACAAAGAATATAAAATTTCACGTAGCGAGCTAAGTTGACCGCGGCGTAAAATCACAAGTTTTAACGTGAAATATGTCTGTTTTCTCACATGTCGAGCGCTGTTAGAAGCGGAAATATGAGTAAAACATGACGGGGCTCGTCCGGGATTTGGCCCGTGACCTCTCGCATTTGAAATGTGATCATTCCGAAGCGAGAATCATAACCGTGGACCAACGAGCCGCCGATAGTGAAAAGCGAAGCTCTCAGATTCTGACGGTGGTGAGGAAAGATATTCGGCCCATCGTGCTTTTGCTGTCCATCAGGGACCATTCTAATTAGTCACCCTCGCCATAGTTCTGCAACTGTTCTATTTTGACGAATATATTATTAATTTGAGACATGACATGAGGAAAGTACAGCATTCCTGTAAGTAAAAGGGGAATTTGGCGATGAGGTTAAATGTGAATGTCAAAACGTGGTCAAGCTGTAAGCCAACGACGACGAGAATGGGATTCGAATCCTAGTGTGCAAAGCACAATGGATTAGCAGTCCATCGCCTTAACCTCACGGCCACCTCGTCTCTGTTTTAACACATCGTCAGCCATTCAATCTCCTGCTTTTTGTATCCAATCAGAAATAATGTGCAAGAAAGTCCACTTCACAGCTTGCTATGCCCGTGCATGCAGATCGACAATGATGAAAACTTGCCATGAGATTCTTGAAGCAAACAGCCTTCCATTACTTCAGGTGAGTGACTGGAAGGGATGGTTGGTTTTTCGGCAGAATCACAACAAAGAATATAAAATTTCACGTAGCTAGCTAAGTTGATCGGGGCAGGACTCGAACCTTCAAACTTCTGATAAATTTGCGGTTGAAATCGAAGTCAGACGCCTTATCCATTAGGCCACACAGCCTCTACCAGCACCGGCTCTTGTGTTGTTCTGTATATTGCGAGCAAATTCGGTGCAACTGCAATATCAAGGAGTGGATTTAGGAAAAGATGAGCATATTTCGAGTGAATGAACAGATGCACTGCGATCTGGGTGCGCACCGGCGCAGGCAAGCCCAATGTAAATTGGGACACACAGTTTAACTATTCGGTCATTGCAGCTGAAATCATACTCCTTCTCAAACAATACCGGATGACCCGGGATTATGAGAAAATCCGTTTTAAAGGGAAATATTATGAACCGGAACTGACAACCAGCCCATTTAAACAGACACAGAATGATCCGGGACTGCAAGGACATTCCTTTTACCCAGATGCAGAATAACCCTTGACTGACAGCAGTTCCCTTTTAAAAGAATAAAGTGAGATTTCGATCATCCCTGAAGGCAATTGTGCAGTGGGGCTCAGGACCACGCGGGGCAGAGAATGTTATTGAAGCCACAGGTGATAGACAGGCAGGAAGGAGGGAGGGACGTAAAACCAGCCCAGTCTGAAATATATAAATATTTAATATTTTAAGAAAATAAATGCATTTAAATTATATTTAAAAAAAATTGAATTTGAGTTGTTTTAAATAAATAAATAATTGATTCATAATCTATGTATTTTTTGATTGAACGAAGGCTGTGTGACGAGAATAATTCCATTGGAAATGAGGGGTGCAGTCAATAAATACCCAAACACAGTAAGCCCATGGTGGAAGACAAGCCATGAGGGAAGATGTGGGCTACAAGGGCGATCTTTTAAAGTCGCGTGTGTCTTTCTGCTGGATCCGACAGCAGCTGCTTGTGCTGTGAAAGAGGTCAAATGTAATAGAGCCCAGCGCAGGCAGAACAGAAACAGCATATTTATTTTGGAAGTTACAAATTTGGAATTATATATAAATACACACATATATATATACATGTATAAACAAAGTCAGTCATGTCTTGTCTTGGTTTAATTTGATTTGAATTTGAAAATAAGGATGGAGGATGTCATCGTGTCACACAGCCCATACGCAAGCCCTGCCTAAAATCGTTATATTTCTAATTGTGTATTTTCCCTTCTTTCAGATGTGGAATAGCAAAATACCACAGCAGATTCTTCTACCGTCAGAGAGTCCACGAAGGAGTGTTCAATCAAATCAGTACGGTTTCAAGTTGCATGTAATGCATTTTTCTCACATGAAAGTAAGATCGCACAGCACGTTTGCACACACTCTAGCTTACACAAACAGACAAACAAACTAAAATCCTTAACCTCCAAAGGCAAGTTCTTAAATTTGAAATTGGAAATCCGAGAAAGACAGCACATCCCTTTTAAACAGACACAGACTGATGAGGGTCTGATTGCACACCATTTTAAACAGACAGAGAATGATCCAGGACAGACAGCACATCCCCTTAAAAGGGACACGGAAATAGAATGAATAAAAACAGATAAATATGTAAAACTCGGCAGGTCGTGCAGATATTGTGGAGGAAAAATCCGTTTTCACGTAAAGTCGGATAATCATTCCGATATTTTAGGAAAAAGTTAAAGATTACAGATGTTTTCAACAAAAATAGCGCTTGGAAAAAATACGCAGCGAGAACGGTCAAATGGGAACGTCTGTGATACAGTGGAACGCGGGAGTGATTAAATAATAAATGGCACAATGGAGAAAGGCAAAGTGGGTGGTAATCGGGCAATAACGTAACAAAGAATGGTCCAGAGGAGGTGTCAGTGGGAACAGCAGAACCATTACCAGACAATGGGAGCGGTGCTTATCATCCGATACGTTGAACATAATGTTGAGGTCAGAAGACGAGAATATGCCTACAATATAGGGTGTCACCGCCTTTTAATCAGACCAGGCAGCTTTGCCAGCCCGGATTGATTTCCTGTCCGCTTTGAATTCGGCAGCCAAGGAACGAATTCAAAAGGCAGCGTCTCTCATCTTTTCAGCTCGAGAGAAACATGACGCACTCATATTCAGGGCAGAGGTGGAGATTGACGCTGAATATATGCTTATCCCAATTGAGGTGAACTTATGCGTTCAGACAGGAAGATGTACTGATCAAGTGTTGGCCGGAACCTAACAAGGGTTTAGGTTAGCCAACGAGTCACAGAACCGAGTACCTCTGAGATATTTTAACTTTACTCAGTTTGGCCGGTTTCACATTGCTCTGGGATTTGGAAGCTCATGCAACATCGGCGTAAAATCACACGTTTTAACGTGAAATATGTGTGTTTTCTTACATGTCGAGCGGCTGTTAGAAGCGGAAATTTGAGTAAAACATGACGGGACTCGTCCGGGATTTGGCCCGTGAACTCTCGCATTTCAAATGTGATCATTCCGAAGCGAGAATCATAACCGTGGAACAACGAGCCGCCGACAGTGAAAAGCGCAGCTCTCAGTTTTTGACGGTGGTGAGAAAAGATATTATGGCCCATCGTGCATGTGCTGTCTCTCAGATATCTATCTAATTAGTGCCCCTCGCCATTGTTCTGCAGCTGTTCTCCTTTTGACGAATATATTATTAATTTGAGACATGACATGAGGAAAGTACAGCATCCCTGTAATAAAAAGGGGAATTTGGCGATGCGGTGAAAGTCAAAACGTGGTCAAGCTGTAAGCCAACGACGACGAGGATGGGATTCGAACCCATGCGTGCAGAACACAATGGATTAGCAGTTCAGCACCTTAACCAATCGGCCATCTCGTCTCTGCTTTAACGCATCGTCAGCCATTCAATCTCCTGCTTTTTGTATCCAAACAGAAATAATGTGCAAGAATGTCCACTTCACAGCTTGCTCTGCCCGTGCATGCAGATCGACAATGATGAAAACTTGCCATGAGATTCTTGAAGCAAACAGCCTTCCATTACTTCAGGTGAGTGACTGGAAGAGATGGTTGGTTCTCGGCAGAATCACAACAAAGAAGATAAAATTTCACGTAGCGAGCTAAGTTGACCGCGGCAGGACTCGAACCTGCAATTTTCTGATAAATTTGCGGTTGTAATCGAAGTTATACCCTTTATCCATTAGGCCACACGGCCTCTGCCAGCACCAGCTCTTGTGTTGTTGTGTATATTGCGAGAAAATTCAGGGCAACTGCAATATCAAGGAGTGGATTAAGGGAAAGAGGAGCATATTTGCAGTGAATGAACAGATGCACTGCGATCTGGGTGCGCACCGGCGCAGGCAAGCGCAATGTAAATTGGAACACACAGTTTAACAATTCGGTCATTGCAGCTGAAATCATACTCATTCTCAAACAATACAGGATGACCCGAGTTTATGAGAAAATCCGTTTTAAATGGAAAGATTATGAACCGGAACTGACAATCAGCCCATTTCAACAGACACAGAATGATCCGGGACTGCAAGGACTTCACTTTTACCCAGATGCAGAATAACCCTTGACTGACAGCAGTTCTCTTTTAAAAGAATAGAGTGAGATCTCGATCATCCCTGAAGGCAATTGTGCAGTGGGGCTCAGGACCACGCGGGGCAGAGACTGTTATTGAAGCCACAGGTGATAAACAGGCAGGAAGGAGGGAGGGACGTAAAACCAGCCCAGTCTGAAATATATAAATATTTACATTTTAAGAAAATAAATGCATTTAAATTGTATTTTTAAAAAAATTGAATTTGAGTTGTTTTAATAACTAAATAATTGATTCATAATCTATGTATTTTTTGATTGAACGAAGGCTGTGTGACTAGAATAATTCCATTGGAAATGAGGGGTGCAGTCAATAAATACCCAAACACAGTAAGCCCATGGTGGAAGACAAGCCATGAGGGAAGATGTGGGCTACAAGGGCGATCTTTTAAAGTCGCGTGTGTCTTTCTGTTGGATCTGACATCAGTTGCTTGTGCTGTGAAAGAGGTCAAATGCACTAGACCCAGCGCAGGCAGAACAGAAAAAGCATATTTATTTTGGAAGCTAAAAATCTAGGATTATATATCAATATACACATGTATATATATACATGTGTAAACAAAGTCAGTCAATCAGTCATGTCTTGCCTTGGTTTGATTTGATTTGAATTTGAAAATAAAGATGGAGGAAGTCATCATATCACACAGCCCACACGCAAGCCATGCCTAAAATCGCTATATTTCAAACTTGTATATTTTCCCTTCTTTCAGATATGGAATAGCAAAATCCCACAGCAGATTCTTCTACCGTCAGAGAGTCCACGAAAAAGTGTTCAATCAAATCAGTACGGTTTCAAGTTGCATGTAATGCATTTTTCTCACATGAATGTAAGAACACACAGCACGTTTGCACACACACTGGCTTACACAAACACACAAACAAACCAAATTTCCTGCACCCTCCAAAGGCAGTTTTTGAAATTTGGAATGTGAACTCCGGGTCAGACAGCACATCACTTTTAAACAGACACAGAATGAAGCGTGTCTGATAGCACACCATTTTAAAGAGACAGAGAATGATCTCGGACAGACATCACATCCCCTTAAAAGGGACACGGAAATAGAATGAATAAAAACAGAAAAAAATGTAAAATTCGGCAGGTCGTGCAGATTCTGTGGAGGAAGATTCCGGTTTCACGTTCTCGCGGATGATCATTCCGATATTTTAGGAAAAAGTTAAAGATTACAGATTTTTTCAACAAAAATAGCGCCTGGAAAAAATACGCAGCGAGAAAGGTCAAATGGGAAGGTCTGTGATAGAGTGGAACGCAGGAGTGATGAAATAATAAATGGCACAATGCAGAAAGGCAAAGTGGGTAGTAATCGGACAATAATGTAACAAAGGATGGTCCAGGAAGGTATTAGTGGGAATAGCAGAATCATTACCAGACAATGGGAGCGGTACTTATCATCCGATACGTTGAACCTAATGTTGAGGCCAGAAGTCGAGTACATGCCTATAATATAGGGTGTCACCGCCTTTTAATCAGACCAGGCAGCTTTGCCAAACCGGATTGATTTCCTGTCCGCTGTGAATTCGGCAGCCAAGGGTCGAATTCAAAAGGCAGCTTCTCCCATCTTTTCAGCTCATGAGAAACAGGACGCACTCATATTCAGGGCAGGGGTGGAGATTGACACTGAATGTATGCTTATCCCAATTGAGGTGAGCTTATGCATACAGACAGCAAGATATACTGATCAAGTATCGGATGGAACCAAACAAGTGTTTAGCTGATGCAACGAGTCACAGAGCCGAGTACCTCTGAGATATTTTAACTTTACTCAGTTTGGCGGGTTTCACTTTGCTCTGGGATTTGGATGCTAAGGGAACATCGGCGCAAAATCACACGTTTTAATGTGAAATATGTCTGTTTTCTCACATGTCGAGTGGCTGTGAGAAGCGGAAATTTGAGTAAAACATGGCGGGGCTCGTCAGGGATTTGGCCCGAGATCTCTCGCATTTCAAATGTGATCATTTCTAAGCGAGAATCATAGCCGTGGACCAACGAGCCGCCGACAGTGAAAAGCGCAGCTCTCAGATTCTCACGGTCGTGAGAAAAGATATTAGGCCCATCGTGCATGTGCTGTCTCTCAGGGACCTATCTAATTAGTGCCCTTCGCCATTGTACTGCAACTGTTCTCCTTTTGACGAATATATTATTAATTTGAGACATGACATGAGAAAAGTACAGCATCCCTGTAAGTAAAAGGGGAATTTGGGGATGACGTTAAATATGAATGTCAAAACTTGGTCAAGTTGTCAGCCAACGACGACGAGAATGGGTTTCGAATCCTAGTGTGCAAAGCACAATGGATCAGCAGTCCATCGCCTTAACCTCTCGGCCACCTCGTCTCTGTTTTAACTCATCGTCAGCCATTCAATCTCCTGCTTTTTGTATCCAATCAGAAATAATGTGCAAGAAAGTCCACTTCACAGCTTGCTATGCCCGTGCATGCAGATCGACAATGATGAAAACTTGCCATGAGATTCTTTAAGCAAACAGCCTTCCTTTCCTTCAGGTGAGTGAGTGGAAGAGATGATAGGTTTCTCGGCAGAATCACAACAAAGAATATAAAATTTCACGTAGCGAGCTAAGTTGACAGCGGCGTAAAATCACAAGTTTTAACGTGAAATATGTCTGTTTTCTCACATGTCGAGCGCTGTTAGAAGCGGAAATATGAGGAAAACATGACGGGGCTCGTCCGGGATTTGGCCCGTGACCTCTCGCATTTGAAATGTGATCATTCCGAAGCGAGAATCATAACCGTGGACCAATGAGCCGCCGATAGTGAAAAGCGAAGCTCTCAGATTCTGACGGTGGTGAGGAAAGATATTCGGCCCATCGTGCTTTTGCTGTCCATCAGGGACCATTCTAATTAGTCACCCTCGCCATAGTTCTGCAACTGTTCTATTTTGACGAATATATTATTAATTTGAGACATGACATGAGGAAAGTACAGCATTCCTGTAAGTAAAAGGGGAATTTGGCGATGAGGTTAAATGTGAATGTCAAAACGTGGTCAAGCTGTAAGCCAACGAC
Source organism: Pristiophorus japonicus (assembly GCF_044704955.1). Lineage (NCBI taxonomy): Eukaryota > Metazoa > Chordata > Chondrichthyes > Pristiophoridae > Pristiophorus > Pristiophorus japonicus. The sequence goes on from NW_027254426.1 coordinate 2,364,442, forward strand.
GACGAGAATGGGATTCGAATCCTAGTGTGCAAAGCACAATGGATTAGCAGTCCATCGCCTTAACCTCACGGCCACCTCGTCTCTGTTTTAACACATCGTCAGCCATTCAATCTCCTGCTTTTTGTATCCAATCAGAAATAATGTGCAAGAAAGTCCACTTCACAGCTTGCTATGCCCGTGCATGCAGATCGACAATGATGAAAACTTGCCATGAGATTCTTGAAGCAAACAGCCTTCCATTACTTCAGGTGAGTGACTGGAAGGGATGGTTGGTTTTTCGGCAGAATCACAACAAAGAATATAAAATTTCACGTAGCTAGCTAAGTTGATCGGGGCAGGACTCGAACCTTCAAACTTCTGATAAATTTGCGGTTGAAATCGAAGTCAGACGCCTTATCCATTAGGCCACACAGCCTCTACCAGCACCGGCTCTTGTGTTGTTCTGTATATTGCGAGCAAATTCGGTGCAACTGCAATATCAAGGAGTGGATTTAGGAAAAGATGAGCATATTTCGAGTGAATGAACAGATGCACTGCGATCTGGGTGCGCACCGGCGCAGGCAAGCCCAATGTAAATTGGGACACACAGTTTAACTATTCGGTCATTGCAGCTGAAATCATACTCCTTCTCAAACAATACCGGATGACCCGGGATTATGAGAAAATCCGTTTTAAAGGGAAATATTATGAACCGGAACTGACAACCAGCCCATTTAAACAGACACAGAATGATCCGGGACTGCAAGGACATTCCTTTTACCCAGATGCAGAATAACCCTTGACTGACAGCAGTTCCCTTTTAAAAGAATAAAGTGAGATTTCGATCATCCCTGAAGGCAATTGTGCAGTGGGGCTCAGGACCACGCGGGGCAGAGAATGTTATTGAAGCCACAGGTGATAGACAGGCAGGAAGGAGGGAGGGACGTAAAACCAGCCCAGTCTGAAATATATAAATATTTAATATTTTAAGAAAATAAATGCATTTAAATTATATTTAAAAAAAATTGAATTTGAGTTGTTTTAAATAAATAAATAATTGATTCATAATCTATGTATTTTTTGATTGAACGAAGGCTGTGTGACGAGAATAATTCCATTGGAAATGAGGGGTGCAGTCAATAAATACCCAAACACAGTAAGCCCATGGTGGAAGACAAGCCATGAGGGAAGATGTGGGCTACAAGGGCGATCTTTTAAAGTCGCGTGTGTCTTTCTGCTGGATCCGACAGCAGCTGCTTGTGCTGTGAAAGAGGTCAAATGTAATAGAGCCCAGCGCAGGCAGAACAGAAACAGCATATTTATTTTGGAAGTTACAAATTTGGAATTATATATAAATACACACATATATATATACATGTATAAACAAAGTCAGTCATGTCTTGTCTTGGTTTAATTTGATTTGAATTTGAAAATAAGGATGGAGGATGTCATCGTGTCACACAGCCCATACGCAAGCCCTGCCTAAAATCGTTATATTTCTAATTGTGTATTTTCCCTTCTTTCAGATGTGGAATAGCAAAATACCACAGCAGATTCTTCTACCGTCAGAGAGTCCACGAAGGAGTGTTCAATCAAATCAGTACGGTTTCAAGTTGCATGTAATGCATTTTTCTCACATGAAAGTAAGATCGCACAGCACGTTTGCACACACTCTAGCTTACACAAACAGACAAACAAACTAAAATCCTTAACCTCCAAAGGCAAGTTCTTAAATTTGAAATTGGAAATCCGAGAAAGACAGCACATCCCTTTTAAACAGACACAGACTGATGAGGGTCTGATTGCACACCATTTTAAACAGACAGAGAATGATCCAGGACAGACAGCACATCCCCTTAAAAGGGACACGGAAATAGAATGAATAAAAACAGATAAATATGTAAAACTCGGCAGGTCGTGCAGATATTGTGGAGGAAAAATCCGTTTTCACGTAAAGTCGGATAATCATTCCGATATTTTAGGAAAAAGTTAAAGATTACAGATGTTTTCAACAAAAATAGCGCTTGGAAAAAATACGCAGCGAGAACGGTCAAATGGGAACGTCTGTGATACAGTGGAACGCGGGAGTGATTAAATAATAAATGGCACAATGGAGAAAGGCAAAGTGGGTGGTAATCGGGCAATAACGTAACAAAGAATGGTCCAGAGGAGGTGTCAGTGGGAACAGCAGAACCATTACCAGACAATGGGAGCGGTGCTTATCATCCGATACGTTGAACATAATGTTGAGGTCAGAAGACGAGAATATGCCTACAATATAGGGTGTCACCGCCTTTTAATCAGACCAGGCAGCTTTGCCAGCCCGGATTGATTTCCTGTCCGCTTTGAATTCGGCAGCCAAGGAACGAATTCAAAAGGCAGCGTCTCTCATCTTTTCAGCTCGAGAGAAACATGACGCACTCATATTCAGGGCAGAGGTGGAGATTGACGCTGAATATATGCTTATCCCAATTGAGGTGAACTTATGCGTTCAGACAGGAAGATGTACTGATCAAGTGTTGGCCGGAACCTAACAAGGGTTTAGGTTAGCCAACGAGTCACAGAACCGAGTACCTCTGAGATATTTTAACTTTACTCAGTTTGGCCGGTTTCACATTGCTCTGGGATTTGGAAGCTCATGCAACATCGGCGTAAAATCACACGTTTTAACGTGAAATATGTGTGTTTTCTTACATGTCGAGCGGCTGTTAGAAGCGGAAATTTGAGTAAAACATGACGGGACTCGTCCGGGATTTGGCCCGTGAACTCTCGCATTTCAAATGTGATCATTCCGAAGCGAGAATCATAACCGTGGAACAACGAGCCGCCGACAGTGAAAAGCGCAGCTCTCAGTTTTTGACGGTGGTGAGAAAAGATATTATGGCCCATCGTGCATGTGCTGTCTCTCAGATATCTATCTAATTAGTGCCCCTCGCCATTGTTCTGCAGCTGTTCTCCTTTTGACGAATATATTATTAATTTGAGACATGACATGAGGAAAGTACAGCATCCCTGTAATAAAAAGGGGAATTTGGCGATGCGGTGAAAGTCAAAACGTGGTCAAGCTGTAAGCCAACGACGACGAGGATGGGATTCGAACCCATGCGTGCAGAACACAATGGATTAGCAGTTCAGCACCTTAACCAATCGGCCATCTCGTCTCTGCTTTAACGCATCGTCAGCCATTCAATCTCCTGCTTTTTGTATCCAAACAGAAATAATGTGCAAGAATGTCCACTTCACAGCTTGCTCTGCCCGTGCATGCAGATCGACAATGATGAAAACTTGCCATGAGATTCTTGAAGCAAACAGCCTTCCATTACTTCAGGTGAGTGACTGGAAGAGATGGTTGGTTCTCGGCAGAATCACAACAAAGAAGATAAAATTTCACGTAGCGAGCTAAGTTGACCGCGGCAGGACTCGAACCTGCAATTTTCTGATAAATTTGCGGTTGTAATCGAAGTTATACCCTTTATCCATTAGGCCACACGGCCTCTGCCAGCACCAGCTCTTGTGTTGTTGTGTATATTGCGAGAAAATTCAGGGCAACTGCAATATCAAGGAGTGGATTAAGGGAAAGAGGAGCATATTTGCAGTGAATGAACAGATGCACTGCGATCTGGGTGCGCACCGGCGCAGGCAAGCGCAATGTAAATTGGAACACACAGTTTAACAATTCGGTCATTGCAGCTGAAATCATACTCATTCTCAAACAATACAGGATGACCCGAGTTTATGAGAAAATCCGTTTTAAATGGAAAGATTATGAACCGGAACTGACAATCAGCCCATTTCAACAGACACAGAATGATCCGGGACTGCAAGGACTTCACTTTTACCCAGATGCAGAATAACCCTTGACTGACAGCAGTTCTCTTTTAAAAGAATAGAGTGAGATCTCGATCATCCCTGAAGGCAATTGTGCAGTGGGGCTCAGGACCACGCGGGGCAGAGACTGTTATTGAAGCCACAGGTGATAAACAGGCAGGAAGGAGGGAGGGACGTAAAACCAGCCCAGTCTGAAATATATAAATATTTACATTTTAAGAAAATAAATGCATTTAAATTGTATTTTTAAAAAAATTGAATTTGAGTTGTTTTAATAACTAAATAATTGATTCATAATCTATGTATTTTTTGATTGAACGAAGGCTGTGTGACTAGAATAATTCCATTGGAAATGAGGGGTGCAGTCAATAAATACCCAAACACAGTAAGCCCATGGTGGAAGACAAGCCATGAGGGAAGATGTGGGCTACAAGGGCGATCTTTTAAAGTCGCGTGTGTCTTTCTGTTGGATCTGACATCAGTTGCTTGTGCTGTGAAAGAGGTCAAATGCACTAGACCCAGCGCAGGCAGAACAGAAAAAGCATATTTATTTTGGAAGCTAAAAATCTAGGATTATATATCAATATACACATGTATATATATACATGTGTAAACAAAGTCAGTCAATCAGTCATGTCTTGCCTTGGTTTGATTTGATTTGAATTTGAAAATAAAGATGGAGGAAGTCATCATATCACACAGCCCACACGCAAGCCATGCCTAAAATCGCTATATTTCAAACTTGTATATTTTCCCTTCTTTCAGATATGGAATAGCAAAATCCCACAGCAGATTCTTCTACCGTCAGAGAGTCCACGAAAAAGTGTTCAATCAAATCAGTACGGTTTCAAGTTGCATGTAATGCATTTTTCTCACATGAATGTAAGAACACACAGCACGTTTGCACACACACTGGCTTACACAAACACACAAACAAACCAAATTTCCTGCACCCTCCAAAGGCAGTTTTTGAAATTTGGAATGTGAACTCCGGGTCAGACAGCACATCACTTTTAAACAGACACAGAATGAAGCGTGTCTGATAGCACACCATTTTAAAGAGACAGAGAATGATCTCGGACAGACATCACATCCCCTTAAAAGGGACACGGAAATAGAATGAATAAAAACAGAAAAAAATGTAAAATTCGGCAGGTCGTGCAGATTCTGTGGAGGAAGATTCCGGTTTCACGTTCTCGCGGATGATCATTCCGATATTTTAGGAAAAAGTTAAAGATTACAGATTTTTTCAACAAAAATAGCGCCTGGAAAAAATACGCAGCGAGAAAGGTCAAATGGGAAGGTCTGTGATAGAGTGGAACGCAGGAGTGATGAAATAATAAATGGCACAATGCAGAAAGGCAAAGTGGGTAGTAATCGGACAATAATGTAACAAAGGATGGTCCAGGAAGGTATTAGTGGGAATAGCAGAATCATTACCAGACAATGGGAGCGGTACTTATCATCCGATACGTTGAACCTAATGTTGAGGCCAGAAGTCGAGTACATGCCTATAATATAGGGTGTCACCGCCTTTTAATCAGACCAGGCAGCTTTGCCAAACCGGATTGATTTCCTGTCCGCTGTGAATTCGGCAGCCAAGGGTCGAATTCAAAAGGCAGCTTCTCCCATCTTTTCAGCTCATGAGAAACAGGACGCACTCATATTCAGGGCAGGGGTGGAGATTGACACTGAATGTATGCTTATCCCAATTGAGGTGAGCTTATGCATACAGACAGCAAGATATACTGATCAAGTATCGGATGGAACCAAACAAGTGTTTAGCTGATGCAACGAGTCACAGAGCCGAGTACCTCTGAGATATTTTAACTTTACTCAGTTTGGCGGGTTTCACTTTGCTCTGGGATTTGGATGCTAAGGGAACATCGGCGCAAAATCACACGTTTTAATGTGAAATATGTCTGTTTTCTCACATGTCGAGTGGCTGTGAGAAGCGGAAATTTGAGTAAAACATGGCGGGGCTCGTCAGGGATTTGGCCCGAGATCTCTCGCATTTCAAATGTGATCATTTCTAAGCGAGAATCATAGCCGTGGACCAACGAGCCGCCGACAGTGAAAAGCGCAGCTCTCAGATTCTCACGGTCGTGAGAAAAGATATTAGGCCCATCGTGCATGTGCTGTCTCTCAGGGACCTATCTAATTAGTGCCCTTCGCCATTGTACTGCAACTGTTCTCCTTTTGACGAATATATTATTAATTTGAGACATGACATGAGAAAAGTACAGCATCCCTGTAAGTAAAAGGGGAATTTGGGGATGACGTTAAATATGAATGTCAAAACTTGGTCAAGTTGTCAGCCAACGACGACGAGAATGGGTTTCGAATCCTAGTGTGCAAAGCACAATGGATCAGCAGTCCATCGCCTTAACCTCTCGGCCACCTCGTCTCTGTTTTAACTCATCGTCAGCCATTCAATCTCCTGCTTTTTGTATCCAATCAGAAATAATGTGCAAGAAAGTCCACTTCACAGCTTGCTATGCCCGTGCATGCAGATCGACAATGATGAAAACTTGCCATGAGATTCTTTAAGCAAACAGCCTTCCTTTCCTTCAGGTGAGTGAGTGGAAGAGATGATAGGTTTCTCGGCAGAATCACAACAAAGAATATAAAATTTCACGTAGCGAGCTAAGTTGACAGCGGCGTAAAATCACAAGTTTTAACGTGAAATATGTCTGTTTTCTCACATGTCGAGCGCTGTTAGAAGCGGAAATATGAGGAAAACATGACGGGGCTCGTCCGGGATTTGGCCCGTGACCTCTCGCATTTGAAATGTGATCATTCCGAAGCGAGAATCATAACCGTGGACCAATGAGCCGCCGATAGTGAAAAGCGAAGCTCTCAGATTCTGACGGTGGTGAGGAAAGATATTCGGCCCATCGTGCTTTTGCTGTCCATCAGGGACCATTCTAATTAGTCACCCTCGCCATAGTTCTGCAACTGTTCTATTTTGACGAATATATTATTAATTTGAGACATGACATGAGGAAAGTACAGCATTCCTGTAAGTAAAAGGGGAATTTGGCGATGAGGTTAAATGTGAATATCAAAACGTGGTCAAGCTGTAAGCCAACGACGACGAGAATGGGATTCGAATCCTAGTGTGCAAAGCACAATGGATTAGCAGTCCATCGCCTTAACCTCACGGCCACCTCGTCTCTGTTTTAACACATCGTCAGCCATTCAATCTCCTGCTTTTTGTATCCAATCAGAAATAATGTGCAAGAAAGTCCACTTCACAGCTTGCTATGCCCGTGCATGCAGATCGACAATGATGAAAACTTGCCATGAGATTCTTGAAGCAAACAGCCTTCCATTACTTCAGGTGAGTGACTGGAAGGGATGGTTGGTTTTTCGGCAGAATCACAACAAAGAATATAAAATTTCACGTAGCTAGCTAAGTTGATCGGGGCAGGACTCGAACCTTCAAACTTCTGATAAATTTGCGGTTGAAATCGAAGTCAGACGCCTTATCCATTAGGCCACACAGCCTCTACCAGCACCGGCTCTTGTGTTGTTCTGTATATTGCGAGCAAATTCGGTGCAACTGCAATATCAAGGAGTGGATTTAGGAAAAGATGAGCATATTTCGAGTGAATGAACAGATGCACTGCGATCTGGGTGCGCACCGGCGCAGGCAAGCCCAATGTAAATTGGGACACACAGTTTAACTATTCGGTCATTGCAGCTGAAATCATACTCCTTCTCAAACAATACCGGATGACCCGGGATTATGAGAAAATCCGTTTTAAAGGGAAATATTATGAACCGGAACTGACAACCAGCCCATTTAAACAGACACAGAATGATCCGGGACTGCAAGGACATTCCTTTTACCCAGATGCAGAATAACCCTTGACTGACAGCAGTTCCCTTTTAAAAGAATAAAGTGAGATTTCGATCATCGCTGAAGGCAATTGTGCAGTGGGGCTCAGGACCACGCGGGGCAGAGAATGTTATTGAAGCCACAGGTGATAGACAGGCAGGAAGGAGGGAGGGACGTAAAACCAGCCCAGTCTGAAATATATAAATATTTAATATTTTAAGAAAATAAATGCATTTAAATTATATTTAAAAAAAATTGAATTTGAGTTGTTTTAAATAAATAAATAATTGATTCATAATCTATGTATTTTTTGATTGAACGAAGGCTGTGTGACGAGAATAATTCCATTGGAAATGAGGGGTGCAGTCAATAAATACCCAAACACAGTAAGCCCATGGTGGAAGACAAGCCATGAGGGAAGATGTGGGCTACAAGGGCGATCTTTTAAAGTCGCGTGCGTCTTTCTGCTGGATCCGACAGCAGCTGCTTGTGCTGTGAAAGAGGTCAAATGTAATAGAGCCCAGCGCAGGCAGAACAGAAACAGCATATTTATTTTGGAAGTTACAAATTTGGAATTATATATAAATACACACATATATATATACATGTATAAACAAAGTCAGTCATGTCTTGTCTTGGTTTAATTTGATTTGAATTTGAAAATAAGGATGGAGGATGTCATCGTGTCACACAGCCCATACGCAAGCCCTGCCTAAAATCGTTATATTTCTAATTGTGTATTTTCCCTTCTTTCAGATGTGGAATAGCAAAATACCACAGCAGATTCTTCTACCGTCAGAGACTCCACGAAGGAGTGTTCAATCAAATCAGTACGGTTTCAAGTTGCATGTAATGCATTTTTCTCACATGAAAGTAAGATCGCACAGCACGTTTGCACACACTCTAGCTTACACAAACAGACAAACAAACTAAAATCCTTAACCTCCAAAGGCAAGTTTTTAAATTTGAAATTGGAAATCCGAGAAAGACAGCACATCCCTTTTAAACAGACACAGACTGATGAGGGTCTGATTGCACACCATTTTAAACAGACAGAGAATGATCCAGGACAGACAGCACATCCCCTTAAAAGGGACACGGAAATAGAATGAATAAAAACAGATAAATATGTAAAACTCGGCAGGTCGTGCAGATATTGTGGAGGAAAAATCCGTTTTCACGTAAAGTCGGATAATCATTCCGATATTTTAGGAAAAAGTTAAAGATTACAGATGTTTTCAACAAAAATAGCGCTTGGAAAAAATACGCAGCGAGAACGGTCAAATGGGAACGTCTGTGATACAGTGGAACGCGGGAGTGATTAAATAATAAATGGCACAATGGAGAAAGGCAAAGTGGGTGGTAATCGGGCAATAACGTAACAAAGGATGGTCCAGAGGAGGTGTCAGTGGGAACAGCAGAACCATTACCAGACAATGGGAGCGGTGCTTATCATCCGATAAGTTGAACATAATGTTGAGGTCAGAAGACGAGAATATGCCTACAATATAGGGTGTCACCGCCTTTTAATCAGACCAGGCAGCTTTGCCAGCCCGGATTGATTTCCTGTCCGCTTTGAATTCGGCAGCCAAGGAACGAATTCAAAAGGCAGCGTCTCTCATCTTTTCAGCTCGAGAGAAACATGACGCACTCATATTCAGGGCAGAGGTGGAGATTGACGCTGAATATATGCTTATCCCAATTGAGGTGAACTTATGCGTTCAGACAGGAAGATGTACTGATCAAGTGTTGGCCGGAACCTAACAAGGGTTTAGGTTAGCCAACGAGTCACAGAACCGAGTACCTCTGAGATATTTTAACTTTACTCAGTTTGGCCGGTTTCACATTGCTCTGGGATTTGGAAGCTCATGCAACATCGGCGTAAAATCACACGTTTTAACGTGAAATATGTGTGTTTTCTTACATGTCGAGCGGCTGTTAGAAGCGGAAATTTGAGTAAAACATGACGGGGCTCGTCCGGGATTTGGCCCGTGAACTCTCGCATTTCAAATGTGATCATTCCGAAGCGAGAATCATAACCGTGGAACAACGAGCCGCCGACAGTGAAAAGCGCAGCTCTCAGTTTTTGACGGTGGTGAGAAAAGATATTATTGCCCATCGTGCATGTGCTGTCTCTCAGATATCTATCTAATTAGTGCCCCTCGCCATTGTTCTGCAGCTGTTCTCCTTTTGACGAATATATTATTAATTTGAGACATGACATGAGGAAAGTACAGCATCCCTGTAATAAAAAGGGGAATTTGGCGATGCGGTGAAAGTCAAAACGTGGTCAAGCTGTAAGCCAACGACGACGAGGATGGGATTCGAACCCATGCGTGCAGAACACAATGGATTAGCAATTCAGCACCTTAACCAATCGGCCATCTCGTCTCTGCTTTAACGCATCGTCAGCCATTCAATCTCCTGCTTTTTGTATCCAAACAGAAATAATGTGCAAGAATGTCCACTTCACAGCTTGCTCTGCCCGTGCATGCAGATCGACAATGATGAAAACTTGCCATGAGATTCTTGAAGCAAACAGCCTTCCATTACTTCAGGTGAGTGACTGGAAGAGATGGTTGGTTCTCGGCAGAATCACAACAAAGAAGATAAAATTTCACGTAGCGAGCTAAGTTGACCGCGGCAGGACTCGAACCTGCAATTTTCTGATAAATTTGCGGTTGTAATCGAAGTTATACCCTTTATCCATTAGGCCACACGGCCTCTGCCAGCACCAGCTCTTGTGTTGTTGTGTATATTGCGAGAAAATTCAGGGCAACTGCAATATCAAGGAGTGGATTAAGGGAAAGAGGAGCATATTTGCAGTGAATGAACAGATGCACTGCGATCTGGGTGCGCACCGGCGCAGGCAAGCGCAATGTAAATTGGAACACACAGTTTAACAATTCGGTCATTGCAGCTGAAATCATACTCATTCTCAAACAATACAGGATGACCCGAGTTTATGAGAAAATCCGTTTTAAATGGAAAGATTATGAACCGGAACTGACAATCAGCCCATTTCAACAGACACAGAATGATCCGGGACTGCAAGGACTTCACTTTTACCCAGATGCAGAATAACCCTTGACTGACAGCAGTTCTCTTTTAAAAGAATAGAGTGAGATCTCGATCATCCCTGAAGGCAATTGTGCAGTGGGGCTCAGGACCACGCGGGGCAGAGACTGTTATTGAAGCCACAGGTGATAAACAGGCAGCAAGGAGGGAGGGACGTAAAACCAGCCCAGTCTGAAATATATAAATATTTACATTTTAAGAAAATAAATGCATTTAAATTGTATTTTAAAAAAAATTGAATTTGAGTTGTTTTAATAACTAAATAATTGATTCATAATCTATGTATTTTTTGATTGAACGAAGGCTGTGTGACTAGAATAATTCCATTGGAAATGAGGGGTGCAGTCAATAAATACCCAAACACAGTAAGCCCATGGTGGAAGACAAGCCATGAGGGAAGATGTGGGCTACAAGGGCGATCTTTTAAAGTCGCGTGTGTCTTTCTGTTGGATCTGACATCAGTTGCTTGTGCTGTGAAAGAGGTCAAATGCACTAGACCCAGCGCAGGCAGAACAGAAAAAGCATATTTATTTTGGAAGCTAAAAATCTAGGATTATATATCAATATACACATGTATATATATACATGTGTAAACAAAGTCAGTCAATCAGTCATGTCTTGTCTTGGTTTGATTTGATTTGAATTTGAAAATAAGGATGGAGGATGTCATCATATCACACCGCCCACACGCAAGCCATGCCTAAAATCGCTTTATTTCAAACTTGTATATTTTCCCTTCTTTCAGATGTAGAATAGCAAAATCCCACAGCAGATTCTTCTACCGTCAGAGAGTCCACGAAAAAGTGTTCAATCAAATCAGTACGGTTTCAAGTTGCATGTAATGCATTTTTCTCACATGACAGTAAGATCGCACAGCACGTTTGCACACACACTGGCTTACACAAACAAACAAACAAACCAAAATTCCTGACCCTCCAAAGGCAGTTTTTGAAATTTGGAATGTGAACTCCGGGTCAGACAGCACATCACTTTTAAACAGACACAGAATGAAGCGAGTCTGATAGCACGCTATTTTAAAGAGACAGAGAATGATCTCGGACAGACAGCACATCCCCTTAAAAGGGACACACAAATAGAATGAATAAAAACAGATAAATATGTAAAATTCGGCAGGTCGTGCAGATTCTGTGGAGGAAGATTCCGGTTTCACGTTCTCGCGGATGATCATTCCGATATTTTAGGAAAAAGTTAAAGATTACAGATTTTTTCAACAAAAATAGCGCCTGGAAAAAATACGCAGCGAGGAAGGTCAAATGGGAAGGTCCGTGATAGAGTGGAACGCAGGAGTAATGAAATAATAAATGGCACAATGGAGAAAGGCAAAGTGGGTAGTAATCGGACAATAATGTAACAAAGGATGGTCCAGAGGAGGTGTTCGTGGGAATAGCAGAATCATTACTAGACAATGGGAGCGGTACTTATCATTCGATACGTTGAACCTAATGTTGAGGCCAGAAGTCGAGTACATGCCTATAATATAGGGTGTCACCGCCTTTTAATCAGACCAGGCAGCTTTGCCAGCCCGGATTGATTTCCTGTCCGCTTTGAATTCGGCAGCCAAGGGTCGAATTCAAAAGGCAGCTTCTCTCATCTTTTCAGCTCTTGAGAAACAGGACGCACTCATATTCAGGGCAGGGGTGGAGATTGACACTGAATGTCTGCTTATCCCAATTGAGCTGAGCTCATGCATACAGACAGCAAGATATACTGATCAAGAATTGGACGGAACCAAACAAGGGTTTAGGTGATGCAACGAGTCACAGAGCCGAGTACCTCTGAGATATTTTAACTTTACTCAGTTTGGCGGGTTTCACTTTGCTCTGGGATTTGGATGCTAAGGGAACATCGGCGCAAAATCACACGTTTTAACGTGAAATATGTCTGTTTTCTCACATGTCGAGTGGCTGTTAGAAGCGGAACTTTGAGTAAAACATGGCGGGACTCGTCAGGGATTTGGCCCGAGACCTCTCGCATTTCAAATGTGATCATTCCGAAGCGAGAATCATAACCGTGGACCAACGAGCCGGTGACAGTGAAAAGCGCAGCTCTCAGATTCTCACGGTCGTGAGAAAAGATATTAGGCCCATCGTGCTTTGCTGTCCCTCAGGGACCTATCTAACTAGTCCCCCTCGTCATTGTCCTGCAACTGTTCTCCTTTTGACGAATATATTATTAATTTGAGACATGATTGAGAAAAGTACAGCATCCCTGTAAGTAAAAGGGAAATTTGGCGATGACGTTAAATATGAATGGCAAAACTTGGTCAAGTTGTAAGCCAACGACGACGAGAATGGGATTCGAACTCATGCGTGCAGAGCACAATAGATTAGCAATCCATCGCCTTAAACCCTCGGCTACCTCGTCACTGCTTTAACAATCGGCAGCCATTCAATCTCCTGCTTTTTGTATCCAAACAGAAATAATGTGCAAGAAAGTCCACTTCACAGCTTGCTCTGCCCGTGCATGTAGATCGACAATGACGAAAACTTGCCATGAGATTCTTTAAGCAAACAGCCTTCCTTTCCTTCAGGTGAGTGACAGGAAGAGATGGTTGGTTTCTCGGCAGAATCAGAACAAAGAATAAAAATTTTTCACGTAGCGAGGTAAGTTGACTGCGTAAGACTCGAACCCACAATCTTCTAATAACTTTGCTGTTATAATCGAAGTCAGACGCCTTATCCATTAGGCCAAGCGGACACTGCCAGCACCAGCTATTGTGTTGTTGTGTATATTGCGAGCAAATTCGGGGCAACTGCAATATCAAGGAGTGGTTTTTGGAAAAGATGAGCATATTTCGAGTCAATGAACAGATGCACTGCGATCTGGGTGTGCACCGGCGCAGGCAAGCCCAATGTAAATTGGAACACTATAGTTTAACAATTCGGTCATTGCAGCTGAAATCATACTCCTTCTCAAACTATACAGGATGTCCCGGGTTTGTGAGAAAAAGGGAAAAATTATGAACCGGAACTGACAACCAGCCCGTTGAAACAGACACAGAATGATCCGCGACAGCAAGGACATCCCTTTTACCCAGATGCAGAATGAGCCTTGACTGATGGCAGTTCCATTTTAAAAGAATAAAGTGAGATTTCTATCATCCCTGAAGGCAAATGTGCAGTGGGGCTCAGGACCCCGCGTGCCAGAGACGGTTATTGAAGCCACGGGAAATCGACTGGCAGGAAGGAGGGAGGGACGTAAAACCAGCCCACACTCAAACATATATATATTTGACATTTTAAGAAAATAAATACATTTAAATTTTATTTTAAACTCATTGAATTTGATTTGTTTGAAATAAATAAATAATTGTATCGTTAGCTGGATATCTTTTTTGATAGAACGAAAGCTGTGTGAGCAGAAGAATTTCATTTGAAATGAGGGGAGCATTCAATAAATACCCAAACACATTAAGCCCATGGTGGAAGACAAGCCACGATGAAAGATATGGGCTACAAAGGCGATCTTTTAAAGTCGCGTGTGTCTTTCAGCTGAACCTGACAGCAGCTTCTTGTGCTGTTGAAAGAAGTCAAATGTAATAGAGCCAATATAGACAGAACAGAAAAAGCACATTTATTGTGAAAGTTAAAAAGTTCAGTTTAAATTCATATATACATATATATATATACACATGTATAAACACAGTCTGTCAGTGAGTTATGTCTTGTCTTGTCTTGATTTGATTTGATTTGAATTTCAAAATACGGGTGGAGGATGTTATCATGTAACACAGCCCACACGCAAGTCCTGGCTAAAATCGCCATATTTCTAACTTGTGTATTTTCCCTTCTTTCAGATGTTGTTATAGCAAAATCCCACAGCAGATTTTTCTACCGTCAGAAAGTCCACGAAGGAGTGTTCAATCAAATCAGTATAGCTTCAAGTTGCAAGTAATGCATTTTTCTCACATGACATGAAATGCACAGTAAGATCGCACACACGTTTGAACACACTCTGGCTTACACAAACACAAAAACAAACTAAAATTCCTGCACCCTCCAAAGGCAGTTTTTGAAATTTGAAATTTCAAATCCGGGACAAACAGAACATCGCTTTTAAACAGACACAGAATGATGCGGGACTGATAGCACACCATTTTAAACAGATAGAGAATGATGTCGGACAGACAGCACATCCCCTTAAAAGGGACACGGAAACAGAATGAATAAAAACAGATCAATATGTAAAACTCAGCAGGTTGTGCAGATTCTGCGGATGAAGAACCCCGTTTCAGTTCTGTCGGATAATCATTCCTATATTTCAGGAAAAAGTTCAAGAATACAGATTTTTTCAACAAAAATAGCGCCTGGAAAAAAATACGCAGCGACAAAGGTCAAATGGAAACGTCTGTGACACAGTGGAAAGCAGGAGTGATTAAATAATAAATGGCACAATGGAGTAAGGCAAAGCGGGTGGTAATCGGGCAATAACGTAACAAAGGATGGTCCAGAGGAGGTGTTAGTGGGAATAGCAGAACCATTACCAGACAATGGGAGCGGTACTTATGATCCGATGCGTTGAACCAAATGTTGAGGTCACAAGACTGTAACATGCCTACAATAAAAGGTGTCACCAGCTTTTAATCAGACCATGCAGCTTGGACACCCCGGAATGATATCCTCTCCGCTTGGAATTCGGTAGCTAATGGACGAATTCAAAAGCCAGCTTCTCACATCGTGTCAGCTCTAGAGAAACAGGACGCACTCATATTCAGGGCAGTGGTGGAGATTGACGCTGAATGTATGCTTATCCCCTGTGAGGTGAGCTTATGCGTACAGACAGGAAGACATACTGGTCAAGTATTGGCCGGAACCAAACACGGGTTTAGTTTATCCAACCAGTCACAGAGCCGAGTACGTCTGAGATACTTCAACTTTACTCAGTTGGGTGAGTTTCACTTTGCTTTGGGTTTTGGACGCTGTGGGAACATCCGCGCAAAATCACACGTTTTAACATGAAATATGTCTGTTTTCTCACATGTCGAGTAAAACATGGCGGGGCTCGTTTGGGATTTGGCCTGAGACCTGTCGCATTTCAAATGTGATCATCTCTAAGCGAGAATCATGCGCCTCGACCAACGAGCCACCACAGTGAAGATGGTAGCTCTCAGATTCTGACTGTTATGAGAAAAGATATTAGGCCCCTCGTGCTTGTGCTGTCCCTCAGAGACCTATCTAATTAGTCCACCTCCCCATAGTCCTGCAAATGTTATCCTTTTGACGAATTTATTATTAATTTGAGACATGACATGAGCAAATACCGCATCCTTTTCAGTAAAAGTGGAATTTGGTGATGAGGATAAATGTGAATGACAATAGGAGCAGGGGTGGGTCAAAGCTGTAATACAACACCGACGAGGATGGGATTCGAAAAAATCCGTGTCAGAGTACAGTGGAGTAGCAGTACACCGCTTTAACATCTCGGCCATTTCATCGCTCACTCACCGCAGCCTCAGCCGTTCAATCTCCTGCTTTTTGTATCCAAACATAAATAATGTGCAAGAAAGTCCACTTCAAAGCTTGCTCTGCCCGTGCATGCAGATCGACAATGATGAAAACGTGACATTAGTTTGTTAAAGCAAGCAGCCTTCCTTTACTTCAGCTGAATGACTGGAAGTGATGGTTGGTGTTTTGGCAGAATCACAACAAAGAATATAACATTTCTGGCAGCCAGCTAATTGACCGATTCAGGATTCGAAGCCGAAATCTTCTGATAACTTCGTGCTTATAATCGAAGTCAGACACCTTAAGCATTAGGCCAAGCGGCCTCTGCCATCAGCGTCTATTGTGTTGTTGGGTATATTGGGTGCAAATTCGGGCAACTGCATTATCAAGGAGTGGATTTAGGAAAAGATGAGCATACTTCGAGTAAATGAACAGATGCCCTGCGATCTGGGTGTGCACCGGTGCAGGCAACCCCAATGTAATTGGGAACGGAACAGTTCAACAATTCGGTCATTGCAGCTGAAATCATACTCCTTCTCAAACTATACAGGATGACCCGGGTTTATGAGACAATCCGTTTTAAAGGGAAAGATTATGAACCGGAACTGACAACCAGCCCGTTTAAACGGACAAAGAATGATCCGGGACTGCAAGGACATCCCTTTTAACCAGATGCAGAATAAACCTTGACTGACAGCAGTTCCCTTTTAAAAGAATAAAGTGAGATTTCTATCATCCCTGAAAGCAATTGTGCAGTGGGGCTCAGGACGACGCGGGGCAGAGACTGTTATTGAAGTCACAGGTGATAAACAGGCAGGAAGGAGGGAGGGATTAAAACCAGCCCAGACTGAAAGCCAATTTTTAAATATAGATATATTTAATATTTTAAGAAAATAAATACATTTAATTTTTTTTTTGAATTGAATTTGATTTGTTTTAAATAAATAAATAATTGATTTATAATCCATGTATTTTTGATTGAACGAAGGCTGTGTGATTGGAAGAATTCCATTGGAAATGAGGAGGTGCAGTCAATAAATACCCAAACACAGGAAGCCCATGGTGGAAGACAAGACACGAGGGAATCTGTGGGCTACAAAGTCGATCTTTTAAATTCGTGTGTGTCTTTCTGCTGGATCTGACAGCAGCTGCTTGTGCTGTGAAAGACGTCAAATGTAATCGAGCCCCTTGCAGGCAGAACAGAAAAAGTACATTTATTTTGGAAGTTAAACAGTTGGGATTGGATATAAATATCCATATATATATATGCAAAGTCAGTCAGCCAGTCATGTCTTGTCTTGTCTTGTCTCGTCTTGTCTTGATTTTATTTGATTTGATTTGAATTTGAAAATAAGGGTGGAGGATGTCATCACATAACACAGCCCACACGCAAGCCCTCGATAAAATCGCTATTTTTCTAACTTGTGTATTTTCCCTTCTTTCACATGTGGAATAGCAAAATCCCACAGCAGATTTTTCTACGTCCGAGAGTCCAGGAAAGAGTGTTCAATCAAATCAGTACGGTTTCAAGCTGCATGTAATGCATTTTTCTCACATAACAGTAAGATCGCACAGCACGTTTGCACACACACTGGCTTACACAAACACACAAACAAACTAAAATTTCTGCACCCTCTCAATGCAGGTTTTGAAATTTGAAATTTGAACTCCGGGACAGACAGCACATCGCATTTAAACAGACACAGAATGATGCAGAGCTGATAGCACACCATTTTAAATAGACAGAGAATGATCCCAGACAGACAGCACATCCCCTTAAAAGAGATACGGAAACAGGATGAATAAAAACAGGTAAATATATAAAACACAGCATTGTCGTGCAGATTCTGTGGATGAAGAACCCGGTTTCACGTTCTGTCGGATAATCATTCCGATATTTTAGAAAAAAGTTCAAGATTACAGATTTTTCAACAATACGCAGCGAGAAAGGTCAAATGGGAACGTCTGTGATACAGTGGAACGCAGCAGTGATTAAATAATAAATGGCACAATGGAGAAAGGCAAAGTGGGTGGTAATCGGGCAAGAACGTAACAAAGGATGGTCCAGAGGAGGTGTTAGTAGGAACAGCAGAACCATTACAGACAATGGGAGCGGTGCTTATCACCCGATACGTTGAACCTAATGTTGTGGCCAGAAGACTATAACATTCCTACAATGTAAGGTGCCACCGCCTTTTAATCAGACCAGGAAGCTTGGCCAGCCCGGATTGATTTCCTGTCCGCTTTGAATTCGGCAGCCAAGGGACTAATTCAAAAGCTAGCTTCTCTCATCTTTTCAGCTCCAGAGAAACAAGACGCACTCATATTCAGGGCAGAGTTGGAGATTGACGCTGAATGTATGCTTATCCCAATTGAGTAGAGCTGATGCGCACAGACAGGAAGATATACTGATCAATTATTGGCCGGAACCAAACAAGGGTTTAGGTTATCCAACGAGTCACAGAGCCGAGTACCTCTGAGATACTTTAACTTTACTCAGTTGTGTGAGTTTCACTTTGCTCTGGGATTTGGATGCTGTGGGAACAATCGCCGCAAAATCAAATGTTTTAACGTGAAATATGTCTGTTTTCTCACATGTCAAGCGGCTGTGAGGAGCGGAACTTTGAAAAAAAAATGGCGGGGCTCGTTCAGGATTTGGCCCGAGACCTGTCGCATTTCAAATGTGAGCATTCCTAAGCGAGAATCATACCCCGAGACCAACGAGCCGCCGACAGTGAAGAGCGCAGCTCTCAGATTCTGACGGTAGGGAGAAAAGATGTTAGGTCCATCATGCTTGTGCTGTCACTCAGAGACCTATCGAATAAGTCCCGCTCTCCGCAGTCCTACAAATGTTATGCATTTGAGGAATATATTATTAATTTGAGACATGACATAATCAAAGTGCAGCATCCTTGTCAGTGAAAGGGAAATTCGGCGATGAGGTTAATGTGATTGACAAATTGACCAGGGGAGTCAAAGCTGAGCACAAACACGATGAGGATGAGATTCGAACCACTGCGTGCAGAACAAAATTGATTAGTCGTCCTTCGCCTTAATTTCTCGGCCACCTCGTCTCTTATTGAACCAAGCGTCAGCCTTTCAATCTCCTGCTTTTTGTAACCCAACAGAAATAATGTGCAAGAAAGTCCACTTCACAACTTGCTCTGCCCGTGCATGCAGATCGACAATGATGAACACGTGCCATTAGATTCTTAAAGCAAACAACCTTCCTTTACTTCAGATGAGTGACTCGAAGAGACGGTTATTTTTTCGGCAGAATCGCAACAAATATAAAATTTCACGCAGCGAGTTCATTGACCGCGGCAAGATACGAATCTGCAATGTTTTGATAAGTTCGCAGTTATAATCGAAGTCAGACGTCGTATCCATTAGACCACGCGGCCGCTGCCATCAGCATACAATGTGTTGTTGTGTAAATTGCGAGCAAAATCAAGGAGTGGATTTAGGAAAAGATGAGGATATTTCGAGTAAATGAACTGATGTACTGCGATCTGGGTGCGCACAGGCGCAGGCAACCCCAATGTAAATTGGAACACAACAGTTTAACAATTCGGTCATTGCAGCTGAAATCATACTCCTTCTCAAACAAAACAGGATGACCCGGGTTTATGAATAAATCCGTTTTAAAGAGAAAGATTATGAACCGGAACTGACAACCAGCCCTTTTAAACAGATACAGAATGATCGCGGACTGCAAGGACTTCCCTTTTACCCAGATGAAGAATGACCCTTGACTGACCGCAGTTCCGTTTCAAAAGAATAAAGTGAGATTTCTATCATCCCTGAAGGCAATTGCGCTGTGGAGCTCAGGACCACGCGGGACAGAGACGGTTAATGAAGTCACAGGTGATAGACAGGCAGGAAGGAGGGAGGGACGTAAAACCAGCCCAGACTGACAGCCAATTTACAAACATATATATATTAAACAACTTAAGAAAATAAATACATTTAATTTTTAATTAAAAAAAAATGAATTTGGTTTGTTTTAAATAAGTAAATAATTGATTCATAATCTCGATATTTTTTAATTGAACGAAGGCTGTGTGACTGGAAGAATTTCCTTTGGAAATGAGGGGGTGCCTCTTATCAACAAAGGCAGACATTGATGTGGAGATTCAGCATCGCCACCAGTGATCCAGTGCAGCCTTCGGCCGCCTGCTAAAAAGACTGTTTGAAGACCAGGCCCTCAAATCTACCACCAAACTCATGGTCTACAGGGCTGTAATAATACCCGCCCTCCTGTATGGGTCTGAGGCATTGACGATGTGCAGAAGGCACCTCAGGTCGCTGGAGATATATCACCAACGATGTCTCCGCAAGATCCTGCAAATCTCCTGGGAGGACAGGCGCATCAACATCAGTGTCATCGACCAGGATAACATCCCAGTATTGAAGCACTAACCACACTCGAGCAGCTTCGCTGGGCAGGCTACATAGTACGCACGCCAGATGTGAGACTCACTGAGCAATGCTTTATGCGGAGCTTCTTCATGGTAAACGAGCCAAAGGAGGACAGAGTAAACGTTATAAGGACACTCTCAAAGCCTCGCTGGTAAAGTGCGACATCACCACTGACACCTGGGAGACCGTGGTCGCAGATCGCCCGAGGTGGAGAAAATCCATCCGGGAGGGCGTTGAGCTCTTTGAGGCTCAATGCAAGGAGCATGAAGAGCACAGGCGCACGCAGCAGAAGGAGCCTGCGGCAAACCAGCCCTACCGACCCCTTCCCCTGACGAAAGTCTTTCCCACCTGTGAAAGGGTCTGTAGCTCTCGTATCGGACTGCTCAGCCATCAAAGAATTCAATTTGGGAGTGGAAGCAATCCTCCATAGGACCCCTGGAGCTGATGGCTTATATCCTCTGGATACAACCAATGCATCCATAGGATATAAGCCATCGGGTCCAGGGGACTTGTCTGCCTTTAGTCCCATTATTTTACCTCATACTACTTCATTAGTGATAATGATAGTATTAAGTTCCTCCCTCCATATAGCCCTTCGATTATCCACTATTTCGATGTTTTTACTGACTTCTACCGTGAGAACTGAAACAAAATATTTGTTCAAAGTCTCTGCCATTTCCCTGTTCTCGATTATTAATTCCTCAGTCTCATCCTCCAGGAGGCGAACATTTACTTTAGCCACACTTTTCCTTTTTACATACCTGTAGAAACTCTGACTATCTGTTTTTATATTTCGTTCAAGTTAACATTCATAATCTACCCTCTTTTAATCATATTTTTAGTCGTTCTTTGCTGGATTGTAAAAATGTCCCAATCCTCTGAACTCGCACGAGTGGATGATTGGCTGAGCGTGACGGAACAGGTGGCTTAAAATTTGCTGCAAAATAATTCAGAACACTTGCACCTCAAATGACCTCCAAAAAGAGTGGATTACGTGCCAATGCCTACAGCTACTGATCCATTGTGAACAGGGCTCGAACTTGCTCAGAAGCAATTCAATCAATTACTAATCCAATGATTTAACCACCCATCCAAGGCAGCTAGCAGGTCGCATTTTTTTAAACACGCACTGAATGAAGCAGCACTGAGAGCGCAACCCTTTTGAACAGATAAAGACTTATCCTAGACTGAAAGTGCAACAACTTGTTGCCGCTGTATTGCACAATAGAAAGCGGGAATGGATGAATCGCATTCGGCGGGAATTAAATGATGTACTCCCTGCTTGTCTCAGCTTATCAGCTCGTTGGTCAAGGGGTATGATTGTCAATTATATAGGGAAAATAATGGAACCCTTACTAATGGAGAAAATAGAAGAACATCAAGAAACCAAAAGTATAAAAATGAATAATCAGCATGGATTTGAACAGGGAAAGTCCTGTGACCAAACTCATAATTTTTGAAGAGGTTATAGAGAGGGTAGATATTGATCATGCAATAAGTGTAATGTATCTAGTTTTCAAAAGACCCTCGCTATGAAACCCAATAATAGGCTGCTAAGCAACGTCAGGGTATAAGCAGCAGAATGCATAGCGAGCTATCTTCAACACTGAAATCAAGATTGGAGATAAAAGGCAGATATTCATATTGGCAGAAGATGGGTAGTGGTGTTCCAAAAGGATCAATGCCGGAACCACTATTGTTCACAATTTATATTAACGATTTAGAATTTGGAACTAAAAACAGAATTTCCAAATTTGGCAATGATACCAAATTGGCGGAAATTTATACTGAGGAGGACTGCAACAAATTAAGGACAACATTAATAAACAAGCAGAATGGGCATATAATTTTCAATTAAGTTCCACACACATACATGTGAGGTATTACATTTTGGTGGGAAGAATATTGAGGTCACTTATTACTTGGCGCAAACGACTCTAGGTGTGGTAGAGGAACAATAGGATCTCTGAGTACAATTACACAAATCACAAAAATTGTGACAGAGTTTAGCAAGGAAAGATAAAGGTAACTAAGCAGTGGAGGTTATTTCTAGTGGTATAAAATTGCAAAATAGGAAGGTTATGCTAAACCTGTATTGAACCACGGTTAGACCACACTTAGAGTACTGCATGCAGTTCTGGTCATCCTATTATAAAGATGATATAGAGGCACTTGGTAGGGTGCAGAGAAGAATTACACGGACGCTACCACAAATGGGAGGTTATTCATAAGTGGAAATAATAAACAAGCTGGGTCTCTTTTCTCTTGAAGATTGATCTATAGGGGTGACCTAATAGATGTATATAACATTATGAAAGGTTTTGATAGAGTGTTTACAGAGAGAATGTTTTCACATGTGGGGAAGAGCATAACTGGACTCCTCCATTAAAAGATAGTCATCTAGAAATCCAGAAATCAAATAGAGAATTCAGAAGCAACTTCTTTCTGGAAAGAGTAATGAGAATGTTGAACTGAAAATGTAAGAGTGGTTCAAGCGACTAGTATAGATACATTTAAGGAGAGGCTATACAAGCATATGAGGTAGAAAGGAATAGATGCCTATGCTGATAGATTTAAATCAATAAAGACTCCAGAATATTCGAATGGAACATAAACGCTAGCATGGTCAGAATAGCCAGAATGGCAGTGTACGCTATGCTGTCCGCTGTAAGCCTATTTAATTCAGTTATCTGCAGGATTATGCATTGGATTCAATGATAAGCTCTCTGAGTATAGGTGGGAGTGTCTGGGTCACGGTAAGAGCTTTCTGTTTCTGTGTAATAGTTTCTGGGTCTCTTTAGGTGCTGCCTGGGTCTGTGTTGCAGCTGCCTGTGTCAGCTTATGAGCTGACTATGTCTGTTTAAGTGTTGTCCGGGTTTGTGTAGGAGCGTCGGGGTTTGTGTTGCAGCTCCATGTGTCAGGTTTGGAGCTGACTGGGTCTGTGCAAGAGTTGTTTCTGTTTGTGCCAGAGAGTCTGCGTCTATGTTGGAGTGTGTCTGTCTGTGGTTGATCTCCCTCGGTCAGGGTGGTTCTGCATTGAGCTTTTTGATTCAGTACCGGTGCTGTCTTGATCTTTAAATGAGGTGTCTGCATCTCCGAAGCGAGCTGTGTGGCTCGGTGAACGAGCAGTCTGGTCCTTTCTCGGAACAGTCTGCGCCAGTGTAAGAACTGCTTATATCTGTGTAGGAGCTCTTGGATCTGTGTTGGTGATGCCTTGGCCAGGGTAGAGCTGTCTATGTCTATGTAGGAGTGAATTAATCTGTCTCGGAGGTCCCTCTGTCTCTGAAAGTAGCTGTATGGGTCTGTGTATTAAAGTTTGTGCCTGCGCTGTTAATCCCTGCTTCAGTGTAGCACTTGCCTGGTTCTGCATAGGAGCTGCCTACTTTCGTGAAGGAAATGTCAGTGTCTCTGTCGAAGCTCTCTGGAAATGTGTTGGTGTTGTCTGCGGCTGATGAGGACATGTTTGCTCCTGTGTACGTGATGCGGGGTCTCTGAAAGGAACTGTCTGAGTCTGCACACAAGCATTTTGATGCTGTGTATGCGATTTGCCTGTCTGCACAGGAGTGTATGGATCTGTGCAGTAATGTCTGACTCGGTGTAGGATCAGTACTCCTCTGTACGGGAGCTGCCTGGGTCTGTTTAGCCGCTGTCTGGGTCGGTGCAGGAAAAGTCTGGATCTGTGAAGGTAGATTGTGGGACTGTGTCGGAAGATTGTGAATCTGTGAAGGTAGAGTCTGGGACTGTGAAAGAGCCGTCTGAATATGTGTTACAGCTGTCTGGCTCTGTGAAGGAATAGTCTGGGGCTGTGAAAGTACATAGAAATCTAGAAATCCACAGCGCTGAAGGTGGCCACTTCGGTCCATAGTATACATGCCAGCCGACGAAGAGCCAAAATGCCCTTTAATCAACAACCCTGAAGGCTATATATGAACCTGTGAAGTATGACAATGGCGGAAAGATAAAGAACGCTCATCCCAATAAGCCCGCCCCATACAACTTCTACACCCCTTGCACCGAAAAATTATACACACCACCACAACCCGAGCCATGCGAACGCATGGGAGAAGCAAAAAAGCAGAAAAAAACCAGGCTAATTTTGGGAAAAAAATGTGTTAAAATTCCTCTCCATCTACGCGATCAAAATTAGTCCAAGAGATCAACTTGGTTGTATTGGAATCCCTGCAGTACTTACCATCGTATCTGCGTTTGCCAACAAAAGGTTATCAAACCTAATCCCACTTACCAGCTCTCGGTCCGTAACTCTGCTGGTGACAGCAGGGACATTGGTTGGTTATGCCGCTGCTGGAGTATTGTATGCAGTACTGGTCACCTCATTTAAAAAAAAAAGATGTGTTTGCGCTGGAAAGGGTACTGAGGAAATTTGCAAAAAAAGTTGCCTGGACTGGAGAATTTTGTTGATGAGGAAAGATAGGAAATGCTGAGTCTGTTTTCTTTGGACCAGAGGAAGCTGAGGGGAGACTATATTGAGGTGCATAACTTTATGAGGGCCCTAGATAGAGTTGGTAGGAAGGTCCTGTTTCCCTTTGCAGAGTGGTCAACAACGAGGGGATCGATTTAAACTAATTTCGGGGTGGAACAATTCCCCTATCTCGGGCGCCTCCTATCATCAAGAGCAGGCATTGATGACGAGATCCAACACCGCCTCCAGTGTGCCAGTGCAGCCTTCGGCCGCCTGAGGAAAAGAGTGTGTGAAGATGAGTCCCTCAAAACTTTCACCAAGCTCGTGGTCACCAAGGCTGTAGTAATACCCGCCTTCCTGTGTGGCTCAGGGATGTGAACTATGCAAAGAAAACACCTCATGTCGCTGGAGAAATGCCACCAGCGATGTCTCCTCAAGATCCTGCAAATCCCCTGGCAGGACAGATGCGCAAACATTCGCGTCCTGGTCCAGGACATCATCCGCAGCATTGCACCACTTACCACACTTGGTCAGCTCCGCTGGGCAGGCGATATGCCACACACGAGACTGCCAGAGCAAGCGCTCTTCTCGGAACTCGTCCACGGCAAGTGAGCCAAAGGCGGACAGAGGAAACGTAACAAAGAGACCCTCAAAGCCTCCCTGATAAAGTGTGACATCCCCACTGTGACCTGGGAGTCCTTGGCCATCGATCGCCCGAAATGAAGGAAGTGCATGGGGTTGTGTGCTGAGCTCATCGAGTATCGTCGCCGAGAGCATGGAGAAATCAGGTGCAGGGAGCGGAAGGAGCTGCGGCAAACCAGGCTCCTTGCCAATCCTTTCCCTCAACGACAGTCTGTCTGACCTGTGACAGAGACTGTGGTTCCCGTATTGAACTGTACAGCCATTAAGAACACATGCGAAGAGTGGAAGCAAGTCTTCCTCGATTCCGAGGGACTGTCTATGATGATGATTTAGGGGGAGGGTTAGACGAGCTGTGAGGATAAATGTCTTTACCCAGGGCGTCATGGTAGTCGCGAACTCAAAGCCTCAATGCGGCAGAAATCCTCACACATTTTAAAAATACTTGGATGCCACTTAAATTGCTTTCACCCATAGGACGCACTTAGAGCTGGGAAGTGGGAATTAGGCTGGAAAGCTCTTGATCGGCCTCCTCGGGCACTATTGGCTGAAATGGCCTCCTTCCAGGCTGTACATTTTTGCTTTTCCTAAACTACAAAGTGATCACATTTTAAAAGTAATTAATTTGCTCTGAACTGCTTTGGGAAGTGCTGAGGTGAAAGTCGCAATAGGAATGCTATCATTTTAATGTAAAAGTTCCATAAGAAAGTACATAGCGTGAAGACCAGTTGCCTCACTCGGTTAGCGCTTGGTGTTACTAACGCCAAATTGGCGAGTTCAAATCCATTACGGGCCATTTATTTTATTTTTGGTGGTGCGGTTGGGCTGCAAGTAGTTTAGAGCACCTTAAACATCAGGGACGAAACTCACACCAAACCTGTAATACTTTGAAGCAATGCTGCAAAACATTAGTTCTGCCGAGAGCTGGTGGCCCTGCCGAGTGTTTCCAGCATTAAATGAACAATTCCATATCCTCCGGGGATTTGTGACTTCTCGTATTTCAATCAGTGAAAGGCTCACTGCCGCTGATTGGTTTGTAGTGCAAAGTATGGAACTGATCTAAATACAATTCCACTGCGTAATCCCTCATTATAAGAACATAAGAATTAGGAACAGGAGTAGGCCATCTAGCCCCTCGAGCCTGATCCGCCACTCAACAGGATCATGGCTGATCTGGCAGTGGACTCAGCTCTTCTGACCCGCCCGCTCCCCGTAACCCTTAATTCCCTTATTGGTTAAAAATGTATCTATCTGTGATTTGAATATATTCAATGAGCTAGCCATACTGCTTCCTTGGGCAGAGAATTCCACAGATTCACAACTCTCTGGGAGAGGAAATTCCTTAAAACTCGATTTAAAATTGGCTCCCCCGTATTTTGAGGCTGTGCCCCCTAGTTCTAGTCTCCCCAACCAGTGGAAACAACCTCTCTGCCTCTATCTTGTCTATCCCTTTCATTATTTTAAGCGTTGCTTTCAGATCACCCCTCATCCTTCTGAACTCCAACGAGCAAACATAGAAACATAGAAAATAGGTGCAGGAGTAGGCCATTCGGCCCTTCTAGCCTGCACCGCCATTCAATGAGTTCATGGCTGAACATTCAACTTCAGTACCCCATTCCTGCTTTCTCGCCATACCCCTTGATCCCCCTAGTAGTAAGGACCTCATCTAACTTCTTTTTGAATATATTTAGTGAATTGGCCTCAACAACTTTCTGTGGTAGAGAATTCCACAGGTTCACCATCTCTGGGTGAAGAAGTTCCTCCGCATCTCGGTCCTAAATGGCTTACCCCTTATCCTTAGACTGTGACCTCTGGTTCTGCACTTCCCCAACATTGGGAACATTCTTCCTGCATCTAACCTGTCTAACCCCGTCAGAATTTTAAATGTTTCTATGTTTCAACAATACCCTGCACAGTTGCAGCAGGACCTCCCTGTGTTATACTCCATCACTCTCGCAATCAATGCCAACATTCCATTCGCCTTCCTGAATACTTGCTGCACCTGCAAACTAACATTTTGGGATTCATGCACAAGGACCTCCAGGTCCCTCTGCATGTTGTAATTTCTCCCCATTCAAATAACCTTCATTTTTAAGTTTTTTTTCCCCAAGGTGGATGACCTCACATTTTCCGACATTGTATTCCATTTGCCAAACCTTAGCCCATTCGCTTAACCTATCTAAATCTCTTTGCAGCCTCTCTGTGTCCTCTACACAATCCGCTTTCCCACTAATCTTTGTGTCATCTGCAAACTTTGTTCCACAACACTCTGTCCCCTCTTCCAGTTCATCTATATATATTTTAAACAGTTGAGGTCCCAGCACCGATCCCTGTGGCACACCACTAACCACCGATTTCCAACTCGAAAAGGACCCATTTTTCCCGACTCTCTGCTTTCTGTTAGCCAGCCAAATCTCCAACCATGCTAATCCATTTCCTATGACTCCACGTATCTTTATCTTCTGCAGTAACCTTTTGTGTGGCACCTTATCGAAAGCCATTTGGAAATCTAAATACACCACCTCTATCGGTACACCTCTATCCACCATGCTCGTTATATACTCAAAGAATTCCAGTAAATTATTTAAACATGATTTCCCCTTCCTGAATCCATGTTGCGTCTGCTTGATTGTACTATTCCTATCTAGATGTCCCGCTATTTCTTCCTTAATGATAGCTTCAAGCATTCTCCCCACTACAGATGTTAAACTAACCGGCCTATATTTACCTGCCTTTAGTCTGCCCCCTTTTTTAAACAGAGGCGTTACATTTGCTGCTTTTTAATTCGCTGGTACCTCCCCAGAGTCCAGAGAATTTTGGTAGATTATAACGAATGCATTTGCTCGAACGTCTGCCATCTCTTTTAATACCCTGGGTTGCATTTCATCAGGACCAGGGGACTTGTCTATCTTGAGCCCTATTAGCCTGTCCAGCACTGCTCCCCTAGTGATAGTGATTATCTTAAGGTCCCTCCTTCCCATATTCCCATGACCAGCAATTTTTGGCATGGTTTTTGTGTGTTCCACTGTGAAGACCGAAGCAAAATAATTGTTTGAGGTCTCAGCCATTTCCACATTTCCCATTATTAAATCCCCCTTCTCATCATCTAAGGGACCAACATTTACTTTAGTCACTCTTTTCCGTTTTATATATCCGTAAAAGATTTTACTAACTATTTTTATGTTTTGTGCAAGTTTACCTTCGTAATCAATCTTTCCTTTCTTTATTGCTTTCTTCGGCATTCTTTGCTGTCGTTTAATATGTTCCCAATCTGCTAGTTTCCCACTAACGTTGGTCACCTTATACGCATTGGTTTTTATTTTGATACTCTCCTTTATTTCCTTGGTTATCCATGGCTGGTTATCCCTTCGGTTACCGCCCTTCTTTTTCACTGGAATATATTTTTGTTGAGCACTATGAAAGAGCTCCATAAAAGTCCTCCACTGTTCTTCATTTGTGTCACCGTTTAGTCTGTGTTTCCAGTCTACTTTAGCCAACTCTGCCATCATCCCACTATAGTCACCTTTGGTTAAGCATAGTACGCTCGTTTGAGACACTACTTCCTCACCCTCAATCTGTATTACAAATTCAACCATACTGTGATCACTCATTCTGAGAGGATCTTTTACTGAGAGATCGTTTATTATTCCTGTCTCATTACACAGGACCAGATCTAAGATAGCTTGCTCCCTTACATGTTCTGTAACATACTGTTCTAAGAAACAATCCCGTATGCATTCTATGAATTCCTCCTCAAGGCTACCCAGTGCGATTTGATTGACCAATCGATATGTAGGTTAAAATCCCCAATGATTACTGCCGTTCCTTTTTCACATGCCTCCATTATTCCCTTGGTTATTGCCCGCCCCACCATGAAGCTATTATTTGCGGGCCTATAAACTACGCCCACCAGTGACTTTCTCCCCTTACTATCTCTCATCTCCACCCACAATGATTCAACATTTTGTTTATTAGAGCCAATATCGTCTCTCACAACTGCCCTGATATCATCCTTTATTAACAGAGCTACCCCACCTCCTTTCGCTTCTTGTCTATCTTTCCGAATTGTCAGATACCCCTGTATGTTTAATTCCCAGTCTTGGCCACCCTGCAACCACGTTTCTGTAATGGCCACCAAATCATACCCATTTATGATGATTTGTGCCGTCAACTCATTTACTTTATTTCGAATGCTGCTTGCGGTTAGGTAGAGTGTTTTAGTATTAGTTTTTAAACCAGGATTTTTAGTTTTGACCCCTCCTGCAGCCCATTCATATTCACACATATTGTCCCTCCCTATCACCTTGTCGTTTACACTTACCCCAGTGCTAGTCTACTCTGTTGCCTCCTGCTTTTTGTATTTTTTCTTGGGGTCCTGTGATCTGAGCTCTCACCCACTCGAACTAGCTCAGAGCCCTCTCCTGGGTTTCGAATACTCCTTGCATTGCGGCACCGAGATTTCATGCTTGCCTTTCTATTACACTTTGTCCCATTAGAATGTTGCTGTCCATTAGTCTGCTGCAAACTGCAGGGGCCACGTCGCTTAATGGATAAGGCATCTACTTTGATGGAAACACTGATGTTATCAGAAAATTGCAACGTCAAACGCTGCCATGGTCATTTTGGCAAAACTTGTTCATCTTTATAAAACCAAACCACGTTCGCACTCATTAACGAAAGGTGAGTTCCTCCCAAACAATGCAATGATCTTTATTAAAAGGCACGTTTTCATTCTGTGTATATTGCTCACTGATTTTTGGAGGTAGTGTCCAACAAACCAACAATTAATACCGATAAACTATTAATGTTTCCAGTTCGAACAACAGCTTCGCGTCAATCAGTGTAATGAAGGGCAGTGGAGGGAATTGTGATCAGATTCCAATGAGATCCCCGTGAGTCGATAAAAAAAAGAGCATTTGCAGAATCGCTGCGAGCAGGGTTCGAACCTGCGCAGGGAAACCCCCATTGGATTTCGAGTCCAACGCCTTAACCACTCGGCCATCGCAGCTACACAGAAGAGTTGCTTTAATAGTCGAATCGTTGGTGCAATTAATCAGAGAGACCGCCTGCATGCTTGCCCGATTGTATCTCCCAGACGATGTGAAAATTAAATCGGAGAATCACAGAATCTTACAGCATAGAAGGAAAAATTTCGGTCAGAATTGAAATAATTTACATTTCGCGAAAAACTGAAAAGTCTGGAGAGCTTCTTTCTCGATAAACAAGTGAGATAAATTTTCACATTATGAAGGTATTTGATCGAGTTGATGTGGAGAAAATGTTTGCTATTGTGCAGGAGTTCAGAACGGGAGGTCACTGATAAACTCAGTAGACAATTCAAGAGCAACTTATTTACCAAAGAGTGGTTAGAATGTGGAAGATGCTACACGAGCAGTAGTAAAGGCGAATAGCACAGATTCATTTTAAAGGGATTACCTCAGCACATGACTGAGAAAGCAATAGAACAATATGCTGATAGGATCAAGTGAAGTAGGGTAGTGTGCAGCATTAACTCTACCAACACCAGGTAGGTGCAATTGTTTCTTTCTGTGATGCAATCTCTATATAACGTTAAGTAACACACATGTTAAACAACAACAACTTATACATAATTAGCACCTTGAAATTAGCGAAACGTCCAAGGCGCTTCACAAGAGTATTATGCGATACAAATTTGACACCGAGTCACTAAATACAAATTAGCGCAGGTGAATAAAAGATTCGTCAACTAGGTATGCTTGATAATGAGGAAGAAAGCTGTAGATTGCAGGAAGATATCAAAGAACTGGTCATTGGTTTAATGGACTTCAACCCGGAGAAGTGTTAGATAAAGCATTTGGGGAGTGCTTATAGGGAAAGCGAATAAACATTAAATGTTCGGCCACTGATCAGTGTAGAGGTGCAAATGACCTTGGAATGCATGTGCACAGAATTCTTGACAGTAGCAGAGCAGGTAGATAAGATGCTTGTGAAGGACAGACAGAAAGGAAAAGGAGGCGGGGTGGCATTGCTGGTTAAAGAGCAAATTAATGCAATGATAAGAAGGGACATTAGCTTGGATGGTTTGGAAGCGGTATGGGGGGAGCTGCAGTATAACAAATTGCATAAAACGCTAGTGGAAATTGTGTACAGATCTCCAAACAGTAGTAGTGAGGTTGGGGACAGCATCAAACAAGAAATAAGGGATGTGTGCAATAAAGTTACAGCAGTTACCATGGGCGACTTTAATCTATATATTGATTGGGCTAACCTAACTGGTAGCAATGCGGTGGAGGACGATTTCCTGGAGTATATTAGGGATGGTTTTCCAGACCAATATGTCGAGGAACCACAGAGAGAGCTGGCCATCGTAGACTCGGTGATGTGTAATGAGAAGGGACTAATTGGCAATATTGATGTGCGAGGCCCCTTGGTGAAGAGTGACCATAACATTGTAGAATTCTTTATAAGATGGAGAGTGACACAGTTAATTCAGAAACTAGGGACCTGAACTTTAGGAAAGGTAATTTTATGGTATGAGGCGTGAAGTGGCTAGAATAGACTCGCAAATGATACTTAAAAGGTTGACGGTGGATAGGCAATGGCAAACATTTAAAGACCACATGGATGAACTTCAACAATTGTACATCCCTGTCTGGAGTCAAAATACAACGGGGAAGATGGCTCAACCGTGGCTAACAAGGGAAATTAAGGATAGTATTAATCCAAAGAAGAGTTATAAAAACGGCCAGAAAAATCAGGAAACCGGAGGACTGGGAGAAATTTAGAATTCGGCCAAGGAGGACTAAGGGTTTCGTTTCGAGGGGGAGAAAAGAGTACGAGACAAAGCGTGCCCGAAGCATAAAAATGACTGCCAAAGCTTCTATATGTATGTGAAGAGAAAAAGATTAGTGAAGACAAACGTAGGTCCCTTGCAGTCGGATTCAGGTGAATTTATAATGGGGAACAAAGGAAAGGCAGACTAATTGAACAAATACTTTGGTTCTGTCTTCACGACGGAAGACACAAATAACCTTCTTGATGTACTAGGGGACCGAGGGTCGAGTGCGAAGGAGGAACTGAAGGATATGCTGATTAGGTGGGAAATTGTGTTGGGGAAATTGATGTTATTGAAGGCCGATAAATCCCCTGGGGCCTGATAGTCTGCATTCCAGAGTACTAAAGGAAGTGTCCCGAGAAATAGTGGATGCATTCGTGATCATTTTCCAACAGTCTATCGACTCTGGATCAGTTCCATGGACTGGAGGGTTGGTAATGTAACACCACTTTTTAAAAACGGAGGGAGACAGAAAATTGGTAATTATAGATCGGTTAGCCTGACATCAGTCGTGGGGAAAATGTTGGAATCAATTATTAAAGATGAAATCGAAGCGCATTTGGAAAGCAGTGACAGTGTCAGTCCAATTCTGCATGGATTTATGAAGGGAAAATAAAGCTTGACGAATCTTCCAGAATTCTCTGAATATGTAACTTGCAGAGTGGACAAGGGAGAACCAATGGATGTGGTGTATTTGGACTTTCAAAAGGCTTTAGATAAGGTCCCACACAAGAGATTTGTGTGCAAAATCAAAGCACATGGTATTGGTGGTAATCTACTTACGTGGATAGAAACATAGAAACAAAGAAAATAGGTGCAGGAGTAGGCCATTCGGCCATTCGAGCCTACACCGGCATTCAATCAGATCATGGCTGACCATTCCTTCAGTACCGCTGTCCTGCTGTCTCTCCATACCCCTTGATCCCCTTAACCGTAAGGGCCATATCTAACTCCCTGTTTAATATATCCAATGAACTGGCATCAACAACTCTCTGCGGCATGGAATTCCACAGGTCAACAACTCTCTGAGTGAAGAAGTTTATCCTCATCTCAGCCGTAAATGGCCTGCCCCTTATCCTAAGTCTATCTCCCCTGGTTCTGGAATTCCCCAATATCGAGAACATTCTTCCCGCATCTAACCTGTCCAGTCCCCTCAGAATCTTATATGTTTCTATGAGATCCCCTCTCATCCTTCTACACACCAGTGAATAAAGGCCCAATTGACCAATCTCTCCTCATATGACAGCCCAGCCATCCCTGGAATCAGTCTGGTGAACCTTCGCTGCACTCCCTCAATAGCAAGAACGTCCTTCCTCAGACTTGGAGACCAGAACTGAACACAATATTCCAGGTGAGGCCTCATTAAGGCCCTGTACAACTGCAGTAAGACTTCCCTGCTCCTATATTCAAATCCCCTAGCTACGAAGGCCAATATACCATTTGCCTTCTTTACCACCTGCTGTACCTGCGTAACCACTCTCAATGACTGATGAACCATGACATCCAGGTCTCGCTGCACCTCCCCTTTTTCTAGTCTGCCAACATACAGATAATATTCTGCCTTCGTGTTTTTGCCTCCAAAATGGATAACCTCACATTTATCCACATTATACTGCATCTGCCATGTATTTGCCCACTCACCTAATCTGTCCACGTCACCCTGCAACCTCTTAGCGTCCTGCGCACAGCTCACACCTCCACTTAGTTTAGTGTCATCCGCAAACTTGGAGATATTACACTCTATCCCTTTATCCAAATCGTTAATGTATATTGTAAAGAGCTGGGTTCCCAGCACTGAGCCCTGCGGCACTCCACTAATTACTGCCTGCCATTCTGAAAAGGACCCGTTTATCCCGACTCTCTGCTTCCTGTCTGCCAACCAGATCTCTATCCACGTCAGTACATTACCACAAATACCATGCGCTTTGATTTTGTATAACAATCTCTTGTGCGGGACCTCGTCAAAAGCCTTTTGAAAGCCCAAGAACACCACATCCATTAGTTCTCCTTGTGCACTCCACTAGTTACATCCTCAGAAAATTCCAGAAGATTCGTCAAGCACGATTCCTTTTTTAGAAATCGATGCTGACTCGTTCCGATCCTGTCACTGCTTTCCAAATGGGCGCCTTAATGATTAATTCCAACATTTTCCCCATTACGGATGTCAGGCTAACCGGTCTATAATTACCCGATTTATTTCTCCCTCCATTTTTAAAAAGTGGCGTTATATTAGCTACCCTCCAGGACATAGGAACTGATCCAGAGTCGATAGATTGTTGGAAAATGATCACCAATGCATCCACAATTTCTCGGGCCACTTCCTTAAGTACTCTGACATGCAGACTATCAGGACCCGGGGATTTATCGTCCTTTAATTCCATCAACTTCACTAACACAATTTCCCACCTAATAAGGATATCTTTCAGTTCCTCATTCTCACTAGACCCACTTTTCCCTAGTACATTCGGAAGGTGATCGGTATCTTCCTTTGTGATGACTGAACCGAAGTGTTGAGAACTGGTTGGCAGACAGGAAGCAGCGAGTCGGGATAAAAGGGTCCTTTTCAGAATGGCCGGCAGTGACTAGTGGAGTGCCTCAGGGCTCAGTGCTGGGACCCCAGCTCTTCACAGAATACATTAATGATTCAGATGAAGGAATTGAGTGTAATATCTCCAGGTTTGCTGATGAAACTAAATTAGCTGGCGGTGTGAGCCGTGAGGAGGACGCTAAGTGGCTGCAGGTTGACTTGGAAAGGTTGGGTGATTGGGCAAATACATGGCAGATGCAGTATAATGTTGATAAATGTGCGGTTATCCACTTTGATGGCAAAATAACGCAGGCAGAATATTATCTGCATGGCGGCAGATTAGGAAAATGTGAGGTGTAACGAGACCTGCGTGTCATGGTTCATCAGTCATTGAAAGTTGGCATGCAGGTACAGCAGGCTGTGAAGAAGGCAAATGGTATGTTGGCCTTCATAGCAAGGGGATTTGAGTATAGAAGCAGGGTCATCTTACTGCAGTTGTCAAGGGCATAGGTGAGACCTCACCTGGAATATTGTGTTCAGTTTTGGTCTCCTAATCTGAGGAAGGAAGTTCTTGCTATTGAGGGAGTGCAGCGAAGGTTCACCAGACTGATTCCAGGGATGGCTAGACTGACATATGAAAAGAGACTGGATCAACTGGGCCTTTATACACTGGAGTTTAGAAGGATGAGAGGGGATCTCGTAGAAACATTTAAGATTCCGACGGGACTGGACAGGTTAGATGCGGGAAGATTGATCAAAATGTTGGGAAAGTCCAGTAAAGGGGATCACAGTCTTAGGATAAGGGGTAGGCCATTTAGAACGAAGATGAGGAGAAAGTTCTTCACTCAGAGAGTTGTTAACCTGTGGAATTCCCTGCCGCAAAGAGTTGTTGTTGCCAGTTCATTGAATATATTCAACAGGGAGTTATTGTGGCCCTCTTGGATAAAAGGATCAAGAGGTAGGGAGGAAACAGGAAAGCGGTACTGAGGGAATGATCAGCCATGATCGTATTGAGTGGTGGTGCAGGCTCGAAGTGTCGAATGGCGTACTGCTGAATTTATTTTCGATGTTTCTATGTTGAGAAGCAACACGGAATACTTGCCTTCATTCGATGAGCCATAGAAAAAAGATCGGGGAAGTTATGCTTCAAATGTGTAAAACTCTAGTTGGGCCACCGCTAGATTATTGCATGCTTCTCTGGTCACCGCATTACACGAATGATCAGACAGCACACGTGAGCATACAGGTTAGATTTAGGCGGATGGTGAATTTAGCTCTGAGTAAATATTGCATCGGCTGGGTTTCTTTTCTTTGTAACAGAGGATGCTAAGGGGATCCGTATTGAAGTGAATAAAATCATGAGGGGTCTAGATCGAGTGCATAGAAAGGATCTATTTCCCTTAGCAGAGTGGCCAACAACCAGGCGTCATAGATTTAAAGTAATTGGTAGGAGGTTTTTCGGAATTTGAGGTACACTGTTTTCACCCAGGGGTGGTGAGAGTCTGGAACCCACTCCTGAAAGTGATTTAGAGGCAGAAGTCCTCAGCACTTTTAAAAGTCCTTGAATGTGCACTTCAATTCCAGTAACCTAAAAGGCTATGGATCAAGAGCTGGAAAGTGGCATTAGTCTGGATAGGTCGGATTTTAGTCGGAATTTAGGTCATGATCTGGTGTTTCTTCGGCAGCGCAGTGCATTTTGCTGCAAATCAATACTTCAGAGAAGGGAAACTGCGTTCCCTGCAATTCCTGCTGCACAGGTGGCTCCAATCCTATCCACTTTTCCATTGAGTTCTCTTAGAACCTGAGTCTATTGCACAGGAACAAGAGTAAGCCATCGAACCTGTTACAGAATGACAGCAGGATTCCATTAGCACCTGGAGCCAGTTGCAAAGGACAAGAGGAAGTAATTCAAATCCTTAGGCTTTTTATACAAGAATAGTAGAACGCCTTCGACCGCTCGTACCTGCTGCATAGATGACGAGGAGGCACACTTTCCTGTTACACAGAATTAGCTGGAGGCCATTCAGCCGCACTGCACTGTTGCACAGGGAAAGGAGGAGGCCATTAACGCCTCAAATCTGAGCCTCAGGAGAGGCAGAAGCCGATCAGTTCCTTGAGCTTGCTCTACAAGAAGAGTATAAGTCCATTTAGATCCTAGAACATAGAAACATAGAAATCGGGAGCAGTAATAGTCCGTTTGGCCCGTCGAGTCTGCACTGCCATTTAATGTGATCATTCCTTATCCTCTATCTCAACACCATATTCACGCTTTCCCGCCATATCACTTGATGTCTTTTTTGTCTCGAAATCTATCTCCCTCTTAAATATATTCAGTGACTCGGCATTCGCAGCCTTCTGTGGAAGGGAATTCCATAGCTGCACCACTCTCTGAATGAAAAACAAATCTCACCTTCTCCTTCCAAAATTTCCTACCCCGTATCCTGAGACTGTGAACCCTTGTTATAACCTTCCCAATCAGGTGAATCACCTTCCCCGCATCCAGTCTATTCAACCCTTTCAGAATGGTATACGTTTCAATGAGATCCTCTCTAATTCCTCTAAACTCTACAGGATACAGGCCGAGTCCACCCAATCTCTGCTCATACGATAGTCCTGCCATCCCAATAATCCATCTGGTGAACCTTCGCTGCACTCGCGCTATGGCAAGTATATCCTTTCTTGGGTAACGAAACCAAAACTGCACACAATACTCCAGGTGCGGTCTCACCAAGGCCCTGTAGAACTGTAGTAACACATCTTTACTCATTTACTCACATCCTTTTGGAATGAAGGCCAACTTACCATCTGCCTTCCTAAGTGCTTGCTGCACCTGCATGTATGCTTTCAGTAGACTATTTTACAAGGACACCAAGTCCCTCTGCCCATCGATCCTGTTTCCTGTCCATTACTCAATTTTCAATCCATGCTAGTATATTACCCCCAATCATATATGCTTTAATTTTGCACCCTACATCTTACGTGGGACTTTATCAGAGGCCTTCTGAAAATTCAAATACGCTATATCCACTGGTTCTCCCTTAACTTTTCTATCAGTTACGTCCTCAAAAACTCGAGTAGGTTTGTCAAACATGACTTTCTTTATCATGAATTCATGTTGACTTTGTCTAATCCCTTTGGTATTATTTAAGTGTTCCGTTATAATATCCTTTACTATAGATTCTCACATTTTCCCTACAACTGGTGTTCGGCTAACCGGTCTGTCGTTCCTTGTTTTCTCTCTCCATCCATTTTTAAACAGTGGGGTTACATTTGCCTCCGTGCAAATTGCAGGAACTGTTCCATAACCTAAACATGTTTGGAAGTTGTCAACCAAGGCATGCACTATTTCCATTGCAACCTCTTTTAGTACTCTGGGATGCAGATCATCAGGCCCTGGGGATTTATCGGCCTTCATTCCCATTAGTTTCCTCAGCACTATTTTCTTCTAAATAATCATGTCCGTTAATACCTCTTGCTCACTAGACCTTTGGTTCACAAGCATATTTGGGATGTTATTTATGTCCTCCCTGAAGACAGAACCGAAGTATTTATTTAATTGTCCTGCAATGTCCTTGTTCCACATTATAAATTCCCCCGTTTCTCTTGTAAAGGGCCTACATTTGTTTTCACTAATCTTTTCCTTTTTACGAACTTGTAGAATCTACTGCAGCCGGTTTTTATGTTCCTTGCAAGTTCACTCTTATACTCTATTTCTCGCCTCTCAATCAATCTCTTGCCACATTTTTGCTGAATTCTAAATTGCTCCCCATCCTCAGGCTTGTACTTTTTCTGGCAACTTTGTACAACTCTTCTTTGAATCTAATACTATCCTTAATTTATTTTGTTGGCCATGGTTGGGCCAGCATCCTTTTTTTTTTAAACCAGAAAGGAAAGTATAACTGCCGCAATTGATACATTCGTTCCTGAAATGTTAGTCCTTGCCCATCCACCAACATGACGTTTATTGACTCTTCCCAATCTATCATACCCCATGCAATTCATTCCC
Source organism: Pristiophorus japonicus (assembly GCF_044704955.1). Taxonomy (NCBI): domain Eukaryota; kingdom Metazoa; phylum Chordata; class Chondrichthyes; family Pristiophoridae; genus Pristiophorus; species Pristiophorus japonicus. The sequence goes on from NW_027254426.1 coordinate 2,403,467, forward strand.
CATGCATTCGTAGTTTCCTTTGCTTAGATTTAGGACCATAGATTCGGAAAGAGCTACTTCACTTTCCATCTTAATAACGAGTTTAATCGAGTTATTGCCACTCTTCTCTAAAGGACCCCAGACAACTTAACTTTTAATTAACCCCTTCTGAAAAACAAGACCCAATCTAGGATATTCTGTTCCTGAGTAGGCTCCGCAAAATACTGGGCTAAAAAAACAACTGGTACAAACGCCAGGAATTCATCGGCCACATTATTATTACTTTAATTTATACGTAGTTTAAAGTCACCTTCGATGATGGTAGTACCCTTGTTAAATGCAGCTCTAATTTCCTGTTAAAGTTATCCTCTACACTACCACAACTGTTTGGATGCCTCTGGGCAACTCACACCAATCTTTTCTGGTCCTTCGTTCTCCTTAGCGCCATCCAACTGAATCTACATCTTGTCTTTATGAGCCGAATATCTTTCTCATTATTGCGCTGATATCATCCTTTACCAACAACGCAACACAATCCGCTTTTCCTTTTTGCCTGTCCTTTCTAAATACCGAATATCATTTGATATTCAGTTCCCAACCCTAGTCACCGTGCAACCATATATCTGTAATTGCACCGATATTGTATCTGTTTACATCTGTTTGCGCTGTTAATTCTTCTACCTTATTACAGATGCTTCATCCATTCAGATACAATGCTTTTGGATTTGTCTTTATAACATTATTAAAGATCATAACATTTTTTTGCACTATAGCTCGATTTAGCTTATCGCTTTTTTTGTTATCAGGATCCTATTTTTTAGTGCACTCTTTTGTTTGTATACTCTGTTCCTTCTTGACATAATGTGGTTACATTACAACAATCACTTTCCGGCATTGCTTCATTTTCGTTTCTCTTTAGCAT